>NC_059159.1:154425076-154735730 GCF_019923935.1 Bubalus bubalis | reverse complement strand
GAAAAGATGGGAAATGACATATTTCAGAGCTTAGAAAGGGATGCAATAGACTAGTTTAAGAGAATATGTAATTAGGAACTGAAAGGAAATATATGTACATATAGGTTATCTTGAAATATGTATTTAGATCCCTTTCATATCCTTTGAAAGAAGTGTTAGGCATAAAAAAAACATTTAGGAACTGCTCTTTAGAAAGTGAGATTTTAGAATACTGATGTACTTCAAGATTGATCCCAATAGAATGCAAGACTGTAAGTGATAATCATGAAGTACTTGATTACATAAAGCAGTGATTATTTCTTGCTGTGTGATTTGCAGAAAGTTTGTGAAAAATGTTTGAGAAAGTTGGGCAGGATTTGCATAGACACAGTTGTAAATAAGAAGCTCTTCCAGTACAGAGGCTACTTGGACTAGCACTGATTTTGAAGACCTAGTAACCAACCATTTCCATTAGACACATAAATGTATTTACATATTAGTTATCTTACCTTGAACACTTGATTAGGTTTAATCAAGGTCTTTTTCTTTTTGCTTCTAATTATATTTGTTATATTTAGACAAACGATCTTAGTTGCTAGAGGCAATCTTTATTTCAAATAGATTGCAGATTTAAGTTGGACTACAAGACTAGAGTTAGCATAAAGTTGTTAAGTTTATTTGTAGAATAGTGAACTGATCTATTTAAAGTTGGTGAGTTTATGTACAGCTTAAGGGAGCAATTTCATTACCCAGTTGATATGCCTTATGGTGGTTTAACTGGACAAACACACTTGCTAAAACAAGCATTTTATATAAGTTTGACACTATCATAAACTTCAGAGTTGATATCTCTATTTCTGGGAGAATAACAAATTGTGGAACTACTGACTATCACACTGATTGTAAACATAATGGAAAGAATTGTAATTATGACAAACACAAACAGCAAATGTAACCTTAAAACTTAAAAAGTGTATTACTCTAAACTAGATAGTTTCTGCATGATATTCCTATGTTCATTATACTCTATGATATCAGAATTATATATGATCTCCAAAGTGTGTATCTTTACCTAATTGAGATATTTAATAAATAACCCAGAATTTAAAGTCACATAATAGATTTGTTCTTCAACATTACTAAAATAATTGATTGAATGAATAGGAAGAAGAAAAAAAAGGAAAGATAGAACAAAAGGAAAGGAAGGAAAGAAGGGAGAGAAGAAGAAAGGGAAGAGGAAATGAAGAAAGACAGATGTGCTCCACTATTCAGTACACAGTAATCTTCCATATAAAATAAAATTTGTGCTTATAGTCATTTTAACTATGACTAAATAAAAAATGTAGCCTTTAGCTTTGGTTAGACGTGCTCTGTGTTTTACACAATGGGAATAAAATTATATTCTTTTGACTGTCTCTGAACAAAGCCGAAACATAATAAGGTCTTTATTAAATTCACTTGCACTTTACAATATGCCCTTTGTATACCACCACAATTGAAAGCCAATTATTTTTAGTAGGAAACAAACAGAATCCCTTGACTATTGCATGTTATTTGGTCACTGAATTTACTGAGAAAAAAATAAGGTATGGAATATAAATTTTATATGATTTTTATATTTTAATATAATTTCACTCATTTACAATAAATGTATAAATAAGTTTTCTCAACTATTTATTTTTGTGAACTTGTAACAGGGATCCCAGGCTCATAACAAGTAAACTGAAAATTGGCTGAAAATATAGCACTGACCTTTGCGGAAGTAACCAGTGACTAGACCTTACATATGCTTTAGGGACACTGAATTGTGTGGCATTTTCCTTGTAAAATGTGCTCATTATAGGTGTAAAATGGTTTTCCCTGTGTGTAGGGTATCTGTCTGCTATTCAAATTTGGTCTTTCGGGTAAATTAAAAAATAAAATAAAACTACTCTAACAAATAGATATATGAATAACTGCATGGATGAAAAATGGCTTCAGATATTATTCTTTTTAGTGGACTTATCTAAACTGTAGAGGTGAGGAAGATGCAGAAACTTTCTGTTGTAGAAAGTGATAAGACAAACTTTTTTGCTATATTATCTATGCTTGGTCAAGAATATTTGAGAAAACTGGAGTGGCATGATTTATTGGTATACAACAAATGTTTTCTCTAGTGAACAGTTTATAAAGTGATTCATGTGATTTTTTAAAAAGAAATTTAAATCAGGAGCACCAACCATACTGAAGAGAACTAAAAAATATTATTGTAGCATGATAATGCACAATTAGAAACTGATTGACGGTTGTAGCATTTTGAAGTTTTGCTTGAAGAGGAGAGTTTATGCATTGCCTTTGCTCATTCCTATTCTATTGAAGACAATTACCTGGCGAAGACCACACCGTAGAGTGCATAAGCCATGGAAATATGCCTCTGAGATCTCTCACTGCAGAAAGTGCAATTGACTAATGCTCCTAGCTGCTGTGGTTTGAAATTCATCTCCACATTCACGCCAAAACTATTTGCCTCTCTTAGTCAATGGTTGAGAATAGATGAGAAACTTCAAGTCTTTCTAAGAGATACAGAACTATTATGATGGGCAACTTTGACTCTAGAACACCTCAAAACCTTGTTGAATCATTTTTACAACGGCACTGCAGTCTCAGATGCTTCCACTCAACTTTCCTTGTTTTCTTTTTTCCTTCAATCCATCATACCTGTAGTGCTTTGCTTTCTGATAGTCCTCTCAGTCTCTTAGGACCCATCTCCTTATCTTTTGAGTGTTCTTGTTCTCTGAAAAAAAAAAAAAAATCGTCATGTTTAATCTTGTCTTAGTGTCTTCTACCTACATAACCTGACTAACTCAAGGCAAACATAATATTTTATATGCCCTCAGTTAAATTTGGGTTTCCGGGTCACACCAACTTGGTACCACTGTAACTAACAGAAATATAGACAAAGTCATTATTCTTGGAGTTATTCTATCTACTCATTCTTTCCTACTTCCTTCTGCCCTTGGTCAATAAAAGGTCAAAGGGCAGTGCATTTGCTCAAATATAGATATCCTTTTCTAATGTAATTCCCAATGACAGCCATGAGTATGACCTGACTCTGATACTATTGTAGCTTAGAAAGGTCAAGAGTTTTTCAATTCTGATTTTGAAACCAGTCACATTAAGGAGAGTCAGAGGAGATGAATATTGTTTATTGTAACAAAGGGGTAGTTTGAAAGAACAAAGGCACAGAAGGTTTCACTAAGTAGGTCTGAAGATCTTATGGAGGAAGAACCTTACAGCAACGTCATTTCAAATAACTTATTAACTGGGCCATCAAGTAACAACTTATCTCAATTATTCAGAATATTCTGGTATTCATAAGGTATACCAATACTGGGTAGGAGATCTGAGCTACAGTCTTGAGATTGTTAGTAACGTCAGGATCCCTAAGTGCTTATCATAAGATATATATATCGAAAGATTTTCGAGATGTTAACATCTCAAAAAACAAAAACAAAGGGCACTATGATTAAGGGGGGGTTACTGATGTCTTTGGTATGCTTCTGCCATTTATTGTCAAATGATTAAAACTATCATAAGATGAGGTGGATATGAAAATGTCTTCCTTAGAAAAACTACACATGATAATATCTTGAAATGTTCTCGTGCCAGCCATTTATGGAACTGTGTTTCACAAAGATTAAACAATGCTCATGTTTTTGCAAAGCAGACTGATAGCTGAATTTATTCATTTATTAATTAATCTACTTATTAATCAATATTATTAATAAGTTTTGTGATGAATTCTGCAGTACTATTCAAATCCATAAAGAATGATGCCATCAAAGTTTTGCATTCATTATGTCAGCAAAACTGGAAGACCCAGCAGTGGCCACAGGAGAGGAAAAGGTCAATCCTCATCCCAGTTCCCAAGAAGGGTAGTACCAAAGAATGTCCTAACCATCGGACAGAGTCCACTCATCTCCCATGTTAGTAAGGTCATGCTTAAAATCTTGCATGCTAGGCTTCAGCATTATGCAAAACAAAATCTTCCAGGTGTCGAAGCTGGGTTAGAAAAGGAAGAGGATCTAGAGATCAAATTGCTATCATTCACTGGATTATAGAGAAAGCAAGGGAATTTCAGAAAAACACCTATCTCTGTTTCATCGACCAGGCTAAATCTTTGACTTTGTGGATCATGACAAACTGTAGAAAGCTCTTAAAGTGATGGGAATACTGAACCATCTTACTTTCTCTCATGAGAAACCTATACACAGGTGGAGAATTAACAGTTAGAATTCTGTATAGAACAACTGATTGGTTCAAGATCAAGAAAGGAGTATGACAGGGCTGTCTGGTGTCACCCTAATTGTTTAACCTATACACTGAGCGCAGCACAAGAAATGCCAGGCTGGATGACCTACACGTTGGAATTACATAAGTGGAAGAAACATCAATAACCTCAGATATACGGATGATACCAGTCTAATGGCAGAAAGTGAAGAGGAACTAAAGAGCCCTTGATGAGGGTGAAGGAGGAAACTGAAAAAGCCAGCTTAAAACTAAATATTAAAAACAAAACAAAACAAAAAACAAAAAAAAAAACCCCAAAACTAAGATCATGGCATCCGGCCCCAAAACTGCATGGCAAATAGAAGGGGAAAAGGTGGAAGTAGTGACAGATTTCCTCTTCTTGGGCTCTAAAATCACTGTGGATGGTGACTACAGCCATGAAATCAAAGGACGATTGCTTCTTGGTAGGAAAGCTATGACAGACCTAGACAGTTTGTTGAAAAGCAGAGACATTACTCTGCTGAAAAAGTTCCCTATAGTCAAGGATATGGTCTTCCTAGTGGTCATGTATGTTTGTGAGAGCTGGAACATAAAGAAGGCATAATGTCAAAGAATTGATGCCTTCGAACTGTAGTGCTGGAGAAGATTCCTGAAAGCCCCTTGGACAGCAAGGAGATCAAGCCAATTAATCTTAAGGGAGAACAAACCTGAATATTCACTGAAAGGACTGATGTTGAAGTTGAAGCTCCAGTATTTTGGTCACCTGATGCAAAGAGCCAACTCATTGGAAAAGTCCCTGATGCTGGGAAAGATTGAGGATAGAAGGAGAAGAGGTCATCAGAGGATGAGATGGCAGGATAGTATCACTGATGCAATAAACATAAACTTGGGCAAACTCTGAGAGATGGTGAGGGACAGGGAGGCCTGGCATGCTGCAGTCCATGGGGTCACAAAGAGACAGACACAACTGGGAAACTGAAGACCAAAAGCAGCAATTAATCATTACACATAAATAATTCAAGATATATACTGATTGAGTGTGTGCATGCTCAGTCACTTCAGTCCTGTCCAACTCTTTATAGCCTGGCAGGCTCCTCTGTCCATGGTATTCTCCAGGCAAGAATACTGGATTGGGTTTCCATGCCTTCCTCCAGAGGATCTTCCTGACCAAGGAATTGAATCTGGGTCTCTTGCATTGTAGGCAGATTCTTTACCACTGAGCCACCAGGGGAGTCCATTTATCGATTAGTATGTACTAAGTAAGGGATTATAATAGGCTAAGGGCTGTAGTAGACAACAAAATTATTCCAGTCATTCTATCAATCAAGACTCCTAAAGAGGAGTCCTGAATTGGTAACAAAATTAATAAAATCTAAAACGGCAAAGATAATAAAAGTTTTAAATTGCTGAGCCATTTTAGCAACCTATAAAATACAGAATCAATAAATAATTGAATGTTATTTTGAATATATTTATTCAGTAGTGATGGTTCATTAATGGCAACAATCAGTGTGGCAAAGATACAGGCTTTTTGATACACTGATGGTCAGTTTCTTCTTGGGATAAATAAAAAGCAATACATCAAAAGTTAAAATGGTCAAAGCTTGAATATCACTTGTACTCCATATAGATTCTGAAAATCTATACTAAGGAAAAATATTAACTATAGAATAAAACTTTATGTTCTATAGTGCAATGTTTATTATTTTAAAACAAGACTGGAAACATTTTTAGAGTATTAATGCAATACTTGTTATGTAAGATTAGCAAATGTGCATTTCTTCTGCCTTTGAAAATGATGTTTATGGAGAATTTGTAATGTTTGGATTAAGTAAAAAATAATTTAAAATTAAAGTAAAATATTTAAATTAAGTAGAAAAAATAAATCCAAATGTAAAGTTTGTGACAGGATGAGCCTTAAATTTTTGAAAATACATGCTTAGAACAAGAGAAAAGCACTTAGAAACTTATGTTCACAACAGCTGCTTCTGGGTGAAAAGTTATACATGATTTACTTCTCTTTACCATATTTTGTACTTCCCAATGTTACATATGGACATCATTTTCTTATATAAGTGAAACATTTTTAAAAATGGAAACAATATTCTCCAGAAAAGAAAAATTACATTATGTTACCTTGGTTTAAAGCTACAAACTAACCTGGCCTGGAAATTATGCCAAAGTAGATTTAAAAAAAAAAAAAGTGTAGAAATGATTAAATTTGCTTCTCCATGTACTTATGACTCAAAAAATATTTATTCATTTTTCCTTACTTTGACAAAATACAAAGGAACATTTATCATATCTGTTTCCTAAGTTAAGCAATATATGATAGGTTTCTAAAACAATCAAATCTTTTAAACTTTGACTTTGTTTATACACATGTAACATTTCAATTTCATGTATCACTAGTGATACACATGAAAGTTTTTTTATGTCTCTTCTAATCTGCAATGCCATCCATCACTTTCATAGATCCAGGACCTCCAGCAATCTAGGCTGACTGCCTTTGGATTCTGTCATTTTTTTCTCCAGTTAACTGTATTAGTGTTGATCATGCCTGACTTTACTAAGATTTCGTTGGGTCCTTTAACCTTAGCTTTATAGACCTGGAGTAGACAGCAGCCAGGTGATATCTTGGCTAAACTATACTTTTAGACAATATCTTATGTTCTTAAGAAAAGAAAATAAGGCATTACACGAATAAGTTAAATGAATCTACCACAGGAAGAAAAATAAGATAATATGAGTAATGTTTCAAATAATTACATGTTTAGTTTAAGGTTAGATTTAGGGAAAATTGCCTTAGTGTGCAATTATATTGGGCATAAAGTTAAACAGAAGGGAAGAATTTAGTAGACAAAAAGATAGAAGCTGAATATATTTATTAGAGTTGGTGAAATTGATGAAACAAAATCATGAAAGGATAAGAGGATATAGGAATCAGTGCACATGTAAAGAGATTGTCCTGGGACAGAAAGAGAAAGAATTGAAAGAGAAGAGAAGGAATTAACAATGCATTTAAATGCCAGCACATTTCTAAATGTAGTTGGGCAGCTGACTTTGTTCATAATTGGTTGTCTTTATGTTCCCTATGAAGAAGGAAGCCATTTAAGTAAAAGGAAAACTAAGTAGATTGAAAATTTGAAGTTGCTGATGACATTCTTATAAGAAAGAAAATGGGTAAATAATGGAGATGGTTAGGGAGAAGATAAGTACTTTTTGAGCGTACATTACTGATGTTTGAAGGGAATCAAGATATGGTTTCTTTTTGATGTATGTTGGCATCTTGTATTCATGAAGGACAATGAATTATTTCACTTAATTAAGCTAACGTTAGTGTGCAATACGTGATAGATACACTAAGAAGAACAAATTACAAATAAGATTTGATCACACATTTCAAGGACCTGCCTAAACAATACAAAAGTTAGGCATGTAGATAATTAAAATGAAAAGCAGATGTGTTATGCATGCATGGCAGTTGTTAAGACCATGAGCTTTATCATCAGGGTATCTAGATTGAAGAGGAGCTCCATTAGTTTATAGCTCGACTTACTTAAACAGTTCCCTTAAATTGTGTACCCTTTGTTTTCTTAATCTCTAACATCTGGCTAATAGATCAAATAACTGGAACATATATGTGAATCACTTTATGTCTAAAGCTCTATGAAAATATAATTTTCTTCTTTTTAATTTATTTTTTTATTGAAGGATAATTGCTTTACAGAATTTTGTTGTTTTCTGTCAAACCTCACCACGAATCAGTCATAGGTATACAAATATCCCCTCCCTTTTGAAACTTCCTCCTATCTCCCACCCCATCCCACCCTTCTTGATTGACACAGAGCCCCTGTTTGAGTTTCCTGAGCCATAGAGAAAATTTCTGTTGGCCATCTACTTTACATATGGTAATGTAAGTTTCCATGTTGTTTTCCCATACATTGCACCCTCTCCTCCCCTCTCCCTACATCCATAAGTCTATTCTCTAGGTCTGCTTCTCCATTGCTGCCCTGTAAATAAATTCTTCAACACCATTTTTTTTTTTAAGATTCTGTATATACTCATTAGAATACGATATTTATCTTTCTCTTTCTGACTCACTTCACTCTGTATAATAGGACCACCTCATCAGAACTGACTCAAATGTGTTTCATTTTGAGTAATATTTCATTGTTCTATGTACCACAACTTCTTTATCCATTCACCTGCCAATGGACATCTAGGTTGCTTCTATGTTTTAGCCATTGTAAATAGTGCTGCAATGAACAATGGGATACATGTGGCTTTTTCAATTTTGGTTTCCTCAGGGTATATACCTAGTAGTGAGATTTCTGGGTCATACGGTTGTTTTATTCCTAGCTTTTTAAGGAATCTCCATACCATCTCCCATAGTGGCTGTATCAATTTACATTCCCACCAACAGTGCAAGAGTGTTCCCTTTTCTCCACACCCTCTCCAGCATTTATTGTTTGTAGACTTTTTGATGAGGGACATTCTGATCGATGTGAGGTGATAAATAATTGTAGTCTTGATTTGCATGTCTCTAAAAATGACCTATGTTGAGCATCTTTTCATGTGTTTGTTAGCCATCTGTATTTCTTCTTTGGAGAAATGTCTGTATAGATCGTTTCTCCACTTTGTGATTGGGTTGTTTGTTTTTCTGGTTTTGAGTTGTATAAGCTGCTTGTATATTTTGGAAATTAATCCTTTGTCAGTTCTTTCATTTGCTATTATTTTCTCCCATTCTCAGGGTTGTCTTTTCACCTTGCTTATAGTTTCCTTTGCTGTGCAAAAGCTTTTAAGTTTTATCAGGTTC
This sequence comes from Bubalus bubalis, assembly GCF_019923935.1. Taxonomy (NCBI): domain Eukaryota; kingdom Metazoa; phylum Chordata; class Mammalia; order Artiodactyla; family Bovidae; genus Bubalus; species Bubalus bubalis. The sequence continues at coordinate 154,726,663 of NC_059159.1, read as the reverse complement.
ACTTGTTCACTTTTGTTTTTCTTTCCATTGCTCTAGGAGGTGGGTCATAGAGGATCTTGCTGTGATTTATGTTATTCAGTGTTCTACCTATATTTATTCTAAGAGTTTTATAATTTCTGTATTACTTTTAGATTTTTAATTCATTTTGAGTTTATCTTTGTGTATGGTGTTAGGAAGTGTTCTAATTACATTATTTTACATGCAGCTGTCCAATTTTCCCAGCACCACTTACTGAAGAGGCTGTCTTTGCAACATTGTATAGTCTTGCCTCCTTTGTCGAAAATAAGGTATCCATAGATGCATGGCTTTATTTCTGGGCTTTTTATCTTGTTCCATTGGTCTATAATTATGTTTTTGTGCCAGTACCATACTCTGTCGATGACTGTAGGTTTTTAATACAGTACTCATCTCACACGCTAGTAAAATAATGCTCAAAATTCTTCAAGCCAGGCTTCAGCAATATGTGAACTGTGAACTTCCTGATGTTCAAGCTGGTTTTAGGAAGGGCAGAGGAACCAGAGATCAAATTGCCAACATCTGCTGGATCATCAAAAAAGCAAGAGAGTTCCAGAAAAACATCTATTTCTGCTTTTTTGACTATGCCAAAGCCTTTGACTGTGTGGATCACAATCAACTGTGGAAAATTCTGAAAGAGATGGGAATACCAGACCACCTGACCTGCCTCTTGAGAAACCTATATGCAGGTCAGGAGGCAACAGTTAGAACTGGACATGGAACAACAGACTGGTTCCAAATAGGAAAAGGAGTACGTCAAGGCTGTATATTGTCACCCTGCTTATTTAACTTCTATGCAGAGTACATCATGAGAAACGCTGGACTGGAAGAAACACAAGCTGGAATCAAGATTGCTGGGAGAAATATCAATAACCTCAGATATGCAGATGACACCACCCTTATGGCAGAAAGTGAAGAGGAACTAAAAAGCCTCTTGATGAAAGTAAAAGAGGAGAGTGAAAAAGTTGGCTTAAAGCTCAACATTCAGAAAACGAAGATCATGGCATCTGGTCCCATCACTTCATGGGAAATGGATGGGGAAACAGTGAAAACAGTGTCAGACTTTATTTTTTGGGCTCCAAAATCACTGCAGATGTTGACTGCAGCCATGAAATTAAAAGACGCTTACTCCTTGGAAGGAAAGTTATGACCAACCGAGATAGCATATTCAAAAGCAGAGACATTACTTTGCCAACAAAGGTCCATCTAGTCAAGGCTATGATTTTTCCTGTGGTCATGTATGGATGTGAGAGTTGGACTGTGAAGAAAGCTGAGCACCAAAGAATTGATGCTTTTGAACTGTGGTGTTGGAGAAGATTCTTGCAAGTCCCTTGGACTGCAAGGAGATCCAACCAGTCCATTCTGAAGATCAGCCCTGGGATTTCTTTGGAAGGAATGATGCTAAAGCTGAAACTCCAGTACTTTGGCCACCTCATGCGAGGAGTTGACTCATTGGAAAAGACTCTGATGGTGGGAGGGATTGGGGGCAGGAGGAGAAGGGTATGACAGAGGATGAGATGGCTGGATGGCATCACCGACTCGATGGATGTGAGTCTGAGTGAACCCTGGAAGTTGGTGATGGACAGGGAGGCCTGGTGTGCTGTGGTTCATGGGGTCGCAAAGAGTTGGACAGGACTGAGCAACTGAACTGAAATCAGGAAGGTTGCTTCCTCTAGCTCCATTCTTCTTTCTCAAGCCTGCTTGGGCTATTCAGGGTCTTTTGTGTTTCCATATGAATTGTGAAGTTTTTTTTGTTCTAGTTTTGTGAAAAATGCCATTGGTGATTTGATAGGGATCACCTTGAATCTGTAGATTGTATTTGAGGGTATAGTCATTTTCACAATATTGATTCTTCCTTCCCAGAAGTATGGAATATCTCTCCATCTATTTATGTCATCTTTGATTTCTTTCATTAGTGTCTTGTAATTTTTTGTGTACATTTCTTTTGTCACCTTAGATAAGTTTATTCCTAGATATTTAATTATTTTTGTTGCAATGGTGAATGGGATTGATTCTTTAATTGCTCTTTCTGATTTTTCATTGTTATTATATAGAAATGCAAGTGATTTCTGTGTATTGATTTTGTATCCTGCAACTTTGCTAAATTCACTGACAAATTCTGGTAATTTTCTGATACTATCTTTAGGGTTTTCTTTTTACAGTATCATGTCATCTGCAACAGTGAGAACTTTACTGCTTCTTTTCCGATCTGGATTCCTTTTATTTCTTTTTCTTGTCCGATTGCTATAGCTAGAACTTCTAGAACTATGTTGAATCAGATCAGATCAGATCAGAACAGTTGCTCATTCATGATCGACTCTTTCCGACGCTATGAATCGCAGCACGCCAGGCCTCCCTGTCCATCACCAACCCCCGGAGTTCACTCAGACTCATGTCCATCAAGTCAGTGATGCCATCCAACCATCTTATCCTCTGTCGTCCCCTTCTCCTCTTGCCTCCAATGTCTCCCAGCATCAGAGTCTTTTCCAATGAGTCAACTTTTCGCATGAGGTGGCCAAAGTACTGGAGTTTCAGCTTTAGCATCATTCCTTCCAAAGAAATCCCAGGGCTGATCTCCTTCAGAATGGACTGGTTGGATCTCCTTGCAGTCCAAGGGACACTCAAGAGTCTTCTCTAACACCACAGTTCAAAAGTATCAATTCTTCGGTGCTCAGCCTTTTTCACAGTCCAACTCTCACATCCATACATGACCACAGGAAAAACCATAGCCTTGACTAGACGAACCTTTGTTGGCAAAGTAATGTCTCTGCTTTTGAATATGCTATCTAGGTTGGTCATAACTTTCCTTCCAAGGAGTAAGCGTCTTTTAATTTCATGGCTGCAGTCAACATCTGCAGTGATTTTGGAGCCCAGAAAAATAAAGTCTGACACTGTTTCCACTGTTTCCCATCTATTTTCCATGAAGTGATGGGACCAGATGCCATGATCTTCATTTTCTGAATGTTGAGCTTTAAGCCAACTTTTTCACTCTCCACTTTCACTTTCATCAAGAGGCGTTTTAGTTCCACCTCACTTTCTGCCATAAGGATGGTGTCATCTGCATATCTGAGGTTATTGATATTTCTCCCGGCAATCTTGATTCCAGCTTGTGTTTCTTCCAGTCCAGTGTTTCTCATGATGTACTCTGCATATAAGTTAAATATGCAGGGTGACAATATACAGCCTTGACGTACTCCTTTTCCTATTTGGACCCAGTCTGTTGTTCCATGTCCAGTTCTAACTGTTGCCTCCTGACCTGCATACAAATTTCTCAAGAGGTAGATCAGGTGGTCTGGTATTCCCATCTCTTTCAGAATTTTCCACAGTTGATTGTGATCCACACAGTCAAAGGCTTTGGCATAGTCAATAAAGCAGAAATAGATGCTTTTCTGGAACTCTCTTGCTTTTTCCATGATCCAGCGGATGTTTGCAATTTGATCTCTGGTTCCTCTGCCTTTTCTAAAACCAGCTTGAACATCAGGAATTTCACGATTCACATATTGCTGAAGCCTGGCTTGGAGAATTTTGAGCATTACTTTACTGGCATGTGAGATGAGTGCAATTGTGCAGTAGATTGAGCATTCTTTGGCATTGCCTTTCTTTGGGATTGGAATGAAAACTGACCTTTTCCAGTCCTGTGGCCACTGCTGAGTTGTCCAAATTTGCTGGCATATTGAGTGCAGCACTTTCACAGCATCATCTTTCAGGATTTGGAATAGCTCAACTGGAATTCTATCACCTCCACTAGCTTTGTTCATAGTGATGCTTTCTAAGGCCCACTTGACTTCACATTCAAGGATGTCTGGCTCTAGGTCAGTGATCACACTATCGTGATTATCTGGGTCATGAAGATCTTTTTTGTACAGTTCTTCTGTGTTGAATAATAGTAGTGAATGTGGATATCCTTGTCTTGTCCCTGATCTTAGGGAAAATGCTTTCAGTTTTTCACCATTGAGAATAATGTGCTATAGGCTAATCATATATGGTCTTTACTATATTGAGGTAAGTTCCTTCTATGCCCATTTGTTGAAGAGTTTTAATCATAAATGGGTGCCAAATTTTGTCAAAGGGTTTTTCTGTATCTATTGAGACGATCATATGTTTTTTTTTAATTTTATTTTATTTTTAAACTTTACATAATTGTATTAGTTTTGCCAAATATCAAAATGAATCCGCCACAGGTATACATGTGTTCCCCATCCTGAACCCTCCTCCCTCCTCCCTCCCCATACCAGCCCTCTGGGTTTTTATCTTTCAATTTTTTAGTATGGTGTATTACACCGATTGACTTGCATATATTCAAGAATTCTTGCATCCCTGGAATAAACCCAAATTGATCATGGTGTATGAGCTTTTTGATGTGTTGCTGAATTCTGTTTGCTAAAATTTTGTTGAGGATTTTTGCATCTATGTTCTTTAGTGATATTGGCCTATAGTTTTCATTCTTTGTGCTGTCTTCTCTGATTTTGGTATCAGGGTGATGGTGGCCTTGTAGAATGAGTTTGGAAGTGCTCCTTCCTCTGCAATTTTTTGAGTTTTAGGATAATCATTAGCTCTTCTCTAAATGTTGGATTGGAAAAGGCAATGGCACCCCACTCCAGTACTCTTGCCTGGAAAATCCCATGGAATGAGGAGCCTGGAAGTCTGTGGCCCATGGGGTCACTGAGGGTCGGACACGACTGAGCAACTTCACTTTCACTTTTCACTTTCATGCATTGGAGAAGGAAATGGCAACCCACTCCAGTGTTCTTGCCTGGAGAATCCCAGGGATGGGGGGGGGCTGGTGGGCTGCCGTCTATGGGGCCGCACAGAGTCGGACACAACTGAAGTGACTTAGCAGCAGCAAATGTTGGATAGAATTCTCTTGTGAAGCCATCTGGTCCTGGGCTTTTGTTTTTTAGGGAGATTTTTGATCACAGCTTCAATTTCAATGCTTATAATTGGGTTGTTCATAATTTCTATTTCTCCTGGTTCAGTTTTGGAAGATTAAACTTTTCTAAGACTCTGTCCATTTCTTCCAGGTTATCCATTATATTGGCATACAATTGTTCATAACAGTCTATTGTAATCCTTTGTATTTCTGCATTGCCTGTTATAACCTCTCCTTTTTCATTTCTAATTTTGTTGATTTGATTCTTCTCTCTTTTTTCTTGATTAGTCTGGCTCAAGTGTTGTCAGTTCTGTTTATCTTCTCAAAGAAACAGCTTTTAGTTTTATTATTTTTTAGTATTGTTTATTTCCTTTCTTTTTCATCAATTTCTGCTCAGATCTTTATGATTTCTTTCCTTCTACTATTTTGTTGTTGTTGTTGTTGTTATTGCTGTTCTTTATCCAGTTGTTTTAGGTGTAAAGTTAGGTTGTCTATTCAATATTTTTCTTGTTTCTTGAGGTAGAATTGTATAGCTATAAACTTCATTTCACTTTTAACTTTCATGCATTGGAGAAGAAAATGGCAACCCACTCCAGTACTCTTGCTTGGAGAATCCCAAGGACGGGAGAACCTGATGGGCTGCCGTCTATGGGGTCACACAGATCGGACACGACTGAAGTGACTTAGCAGCAGCAGCAAACTTCCTTCTTAGAGCTGCTTTTGCTGCATCCCATAGGTTTTGTGTTGTGTTTTCACTGTCATTTGTTTCTAGAATTTTTTTTTTTATTTCCCTTTTGATTGCTTCAGTAACCTGTTGGTTGTTTAGAAACGTGTTGTTTAATCTTCATGTGTTTGTGTTTCTTACAGTTTTTTTTCTTGTAGTTGATATATAGTCTCATAGTGTTGTGGTCAGAGAAGATGCCTGATACAATTTCAGTTTTCTTAAATTCACTGAGATTTTATTTGTGACCCAAGGTGTGGTCTATCCTTGAGAATGTTCCATATGCACTCGATAAGAAGGTGTTTTCTTCTGCATTTGGATGGAATGTCCTGAAGATATCAATGAGATCCATTTCATACAACGTATCATTTAAGACTTGCATTTCCTTATTAATTTTCTGTTTTGATAATCTGTCCATTGGTGTGAGTGGGGTATTAAAATCTCCTACTTTTATTGTGTTACTGTCAATTTCTCCTTTTAAGTCTGTTAGTGATTGTCTTGTGTATTGAGGAGCTCTTATGTTTGGTGTGTAGATATTTACAATTGTTATGTCTTCCTCTTGGATTGATCCCTTGATCATTATATAGTGCCCTTACTTATCTTGTAATCTTCTTTATTTTAAGGTCTATTTCATCTGATATGAGGATTGCTACTCCAGCTTTCTTTTGTTTCCCATTTGCATGGAATATATTTTTCCATCCTTTCACTTTCAGTCTCTATGTGTCTTGAGGTCTGAAGTGGGTTTCTTGTAGACAGCATATATATGGGTCTTGTTTTAGTATCCATTCAGCCAGTCTTTGTCTTTTGTTTGGAGCATTTAATCCATTTCCATTTAAAGTAATTATTGATATACATGTTCCTATTACCATTTTCTTAATTGTTTGGGGTTGATTTTGTAGATCTGTTTCCTTCTCTTGTATTACTTAACTATATAAGTCCCTTTAACATTTGTTGTAAAGCTGGTTTTGTGGTACTGAATTCTCTTAACCTTTGCTTGTCTGAAAAGCATTTTATTTCTGCATAAATTTTGAATGAGCTCCTTGCCAGTTACTGTAATCTTGGTTGTAGATTTTTCTCTTTCAGTCCTTTAAATATATCCTGCCATTTCCTTCTGGCCTGCAGAGTTTCTGCTGAAAGATTAGCTGTTAAGGATATCGGATTTCCCTTGTATTTACTTGTTGCTTCTCCCATGCTGCTTTTAATATTCTTTCTTTGTGTTTAGTCTTTGTTAATTTGATTAGTATGTGTCTTGGTGTGTTTCTCCTTGGATTTATCCTGTATGGGACTCTTCGTGCCTCTTGGACTTGATTGACTATTTCTTTTTCCATATTGGGGAAATTTTCAACTATAATCTCTTCCCTAAGATTTGTTCTCTGGTAGTCTAGGGTCTTGGAGTCAGTACTCCCACTCCAAAGCCTCAGAGCTTGATCTCTGGACAAGAATGAAGATTCCAGAAGTGGTTTGTTATGGTATTAAGTGAGGTTAAAGCAAATATTCAAAAGCAAGAAACCAAAGGTGAACCCCAGACAAATGCCACTTACAGAATAAGGCAAATAATGATTAAAATAATGGAATATACACATATACATATACACCCATAGCAAAGTCAAAACATTCCAACAAAAATACAGTATAAGAGACTGACCTGTTGAACAAAGGAAATAAAAAATTATGTTTACCATTTAAGAGCAAAACTAACTAAGGCACAAACTAGAAAACAAAACTAAAGCAAGATGCCAAGTGGAGAATAAAGCAATGAAAAAAGACTAACAAATAAGTTGGGAGGAAAGGAAAGAAAGAAAAGAAGAATAGGTATGTAAAATTAAATAGAGGTAGATGAAGAAGATTCATATACATTACAGATAAACTGCAAGGGACAAGAACAATAGGAGAAGTAAACAAAGGAATAAGTGTGGAAAAATATAATAGGCTTAAAAAATTAAAATGAAAATTTATGGACTCTGTGGGAGAGGGAGAGGGTGGGAAGATTTGGGAGAATGGCATTGAAACATGTAAAATATCATGTATGAAACGAGTTGCCAGTCCAGGTTCAATGCACGATACTGGATGCTTGGGGCTGGTGCATTGTGACGACCCACTGGGATGGTATGAGGAGGGAGGAGGGAGGAGGGTTCAGGGTGGGGAACAAATGTATACCTGTGGTGGATTCATTTTGATATTTGGCAAAACTAATACAATTATGTAAAGTTTAAAAATAAAATAAAATAAAGTTCTTAAAAGAAGAAAAAATAAAAAAAAATAAAAAAAAAAAAGAAAGAGAAAAAAAGACAGAAAAACAGAAAAAGAAAAAAAAAAAAAAAAGGAAAACTCCACAGAGCTGCAAAAGCCCAATGTAGAGGCAGAGGTTTATAGCAACAATAAAAAGTGTAACTGAATATACACATATACATATACACCCATAAGCAAAATCAATACAGTCCAACAAAAATAAAGTACAATAGAGTGACCTGGTGAACAAAGGAAACCAAAAATTATATCTACCAGAACAAAATTATCTAAATCACAAACTGGAAAACAAAACTAAAGCAAGGGCCAATTGGGGAATAAAGCAATGAAAATAAAACTAACAAAATGTTGAGAGGAAAGGAAAGAATGAAAGAATAGATATGCAAAGTTAAATACAGGTAGATGAAGAAGATTTATATACATTAAAGATTAACTGCCAGGGGAAAAGAACAGTAGGAAAGGAAAACAAAGAAATAAATGTAGAGAAAAAATAATAGGTTTAAAAAAATTTTAAATGAAATTATAAAAAAGAGAGAGAGGAAAAAAGGAAAGCTCTATAGAACTGCAAAAGCCTAATGTAGAGGTAGAGATTTATAACAACAATAAAAAAATGTGACTGATAAAAAGAAAAAAAGCTCAAAAGTTTAAATAGATTTCATGGTGCCAATAAAATTGACAACTACAAAAGGGGGAGGGAGGGGAGGAAAAAAGAGAAAAAAAAATCCAAAAAATCTATAGAACAAGTGAAAACATAAGAATAATAAATGCTTTTCTTGAGTCACTGCTGTCAGAGTCCTTTCCCTCACTGAGAATCACAGTCCACCTCATCTCCCTAGGATGCCCTCCAACACTGTACTGATCTCTGGACCTGCTGTGGGGGAAGCTCAGATTCTAATCTGGTCCTATTCCTATGTATTCTTGCCTCCAGTGTCCAGAGCTATCAGAACTAGTGTGTTTTCTTTTGTGGGAGCTCTTAATGACCTTTTGTATGTTCCATAGACACAGAGTCTGCCTAGCTGATCATGTGGATTTAATCTGCAGCTTGTACAGCTGGTGGCAGGTTTTGGGTCTTCTTCCTTAGCCACACTGCCCCTGGGTTTCAATTGTGGTTTTATTTCCACCTCTTCACTTGGGTCATCCACGGTGGTTTACTCCTGAGGCTGCCCTGGAGGACTTGGGTTTGACCCTGTGAGGGCCAGGTGTGGAGGTGGTGCAGCTGCTTGGGTCAGCAGTGGTTCTGGAAGTACCAGGTACTCGGGGTGGGGGGGGGGGGTTGGTGGCTAGGGCAGCAGGAAATATAGTGCTCTAGAAGGGTATGGCAACCAGTATTGGTCAATAAGCTCCAGTATTCTTGCCTAGAGAACCCCTCTCTCTGACAGAGAAGCCTGGCAGGCCACAGTCTAAAGGGGCACAAAGAGCCCGACATGACCAAAGCAACCCTGTGTGCATAGACAAAAGACATTTCTTGCCTGTGGCAGCTTTGCCCCAGTGAGATTTGAGTGTGAAGGTGGTGCAGTTGCTTGGCTTGCAGGGACGCTGAAAGTGCCAAGTTTGCAGGGAAATGGACTGCCGCAGGAGTTATGGCCCTATTAGAGTCTTTTTTTGAGCCTCTTTGAGCCTCAAGCCTGGCGAACAGACGGCCTCTGGCCAGTCTTTCCCCATAGGTCCACCTGTTCAGGCACTTAGAGGGTGCCCTTGCCTGGGGTCCTTCTCTGTTGCTCAGCATGTCAGGCACATATAGGGGCCCCCCTGGCTGTGGTCTTACCATATAGATCAGCACATCAGTCACTTAAAGAAGCACCCTGGGTGAGGTCCTGCTCTGTAGTTCAGTGTGTCAGGTGTTTGATGGGCCAGCCTCTCTACTGTTCAGCTGCCAATGCAGGCGTGTGGGGCCAGAGAGGCTATGGTGATGGCTCCACCCACTATGGGTGACTCAGCAGTATCACCTTGCTTCCATGGCTGCCTGGCTTTCCTCCACAGGCATTTACTGCCACAGCCTCCTCCCTCACCTCCCCTTGATCTGTCTCTTCGCAGTCAACAGCAGCCCTCACCCTGGGAATGCTCCACAATCCTTAAACTTCAGCTTCCAGTCTCTGTACCTTCCAGGAGACTTGCGTCCCTGTCTGGGGTATGTATGACTGCAGCAAGGACTGTCTGATTCTCATTCCATTTAGGCTGCCACAGATAGCTGTTTCACTCTGTCTTAAATGTTTCTCCTCTGACTCAGACAGTCGGCCTGATGTGGGAATTGGACTCCTGCTTCAGTTCCCCCACCCACCGAGGGCAGGTTCAGTCCTACTAATACTGCTGTTTTTCCCCCTGGTTAATTTGTCCTACTGAGTTTTGTGTGGTTCTATATATTCTTCTCCTCTGCTCAAGTTCTCCTGTCTGCTCTCAGCTAGTGTTCTGCATTCATTTCTGTCTCTGAAGATGTATTCCTGATGTATCCGTGGAGAGAGTTATACTCCATGTCCACCTACTCCACCATCTTGTCCAAAACCTAGATTTCTTTTATTTCTATGTCTTATGTAAATAATTTGAAAAGCCTTTAAAAATAAAAGTAAGAAGAAAGGAGGGAAAAGAAATAGAGTAAAAGAGGAGAGAAGAGAGAGTTGAGAAAGAGAGGAAGGAAGAGAGAGTGAGGGAACAGACCCACATGGGTTCTCCTGAGTTTAGACATGCTTCCCAAAGGAGGTGAACTTTGCCCCAGGCTTTGAATAATGTAGTCATTGTTAGGCAGAATTACGGTAACAAACTTACAACAAGTAGAGGAAACCACCTCAGCAATATTTTAGAGAAGAAAAAGTATAAACTGCATTGAAGAATAAAGCAGACCAGAGTACTTGAAAGCAGGGGAGTGAAAACGCATAGAATGCATTTGAGGCCGTATCTTACGGTCTTTGAATTCTACATCAAGGAGTTGAGTCTTAAAATATGGTTAGAATAAAATCTGAAAATCAAATGTTCTAATGAGGCTTGAATTTCTGCTCCGGTTTGTGTGTACAGCTTCATTTAACATCACTTTCCCCTTGCTTATCATGTTCCAGCAAGAGAATTTTTCTTTGGGTTTTCAAAACATGGCAAATTTCTTCATGCTTCTGAATCTTTGTCAGTATGGTACTCTTTCCCCACCATTTTCATTTGGTAGATTCATGGCACAGTCTTATCATTCAGATTTCAGTTTAAAGGCCTTATTCTCTAGGAGTTCCTCCTTGACTACCCTATGTAAAATAGAACACATTTAGTATTCTGCATTTTCACCTTGTTTTCCTTTATAACACTAGATAACATTTTAAATCACTCTGTTTTTCTCTGTTTACTTCATTTTCCATTTCCCACTTCTTTTTCTGTAAATCTCACTCAGAATACAAACCATGATGCCAGAGATTGTGTTTACTTTGCTCACTGTTAACTGGCTAGCCCACAAGGAGATCCAACCAGTCCGTTCTGAAGGAGATCAGCCCTGGGATTTCTTTGGAAGGAATGATGCTAAAGCTGAAACTCCAGTACTTTGGCCACCTCATGCGAAGAGTTGACTCATTGGAAAAGACTCTGATGCTGGGAGGGATTGGGGGCAGGAGGAGAAGGGGACGACAGAGGATGAGATGGATGGATGGCATCACTGACTTGATGGATGTGAGTCTCAGTGAACTCTGGGAGTTGGTGATGGACAGGGAGGCCTGGCATGCTGCGATTCATGGGGTCGCAAAGAGTCGGACATGACTGAGTGACTGATCTGATCTGATCTGATCTGAATCAATATTTATTGAATAACTATATTAATGGATTTTTCTTTAAGAAGACATTGGATAATTTTGAACATGAAGATATTTGGGTGTAAAAGATTACACCTAAGAAAAAGCAAAATAATACTAGATTGCATAATGGATTATGGTATATGAGCCAAAACATAAATGTTAGTAGTTATTGAATTACTAATGTATTTACTAATGCAAGGCTGATCCACTGAGCACTACAGAAGTGAAGACCAGAGGTTGCAAAGAAAGAAATAGGGGTAGAAATAGGAAAGAAGAAGATTGGATTCAAAGATGAAAAAAGCAGAGGAACGTAATTTTTTTCTCTGTTATTTCATCTAGTATAGGCTGTTCCAGCTTTGTTTAACCTTCCTCTAGCTGGGATAAGGTGACACTGAGTCATTTCAAGAGTCCCTAATAGTTAACTTGATTTAATCCAGTATATTATGAAGAACTCTATAGAGCTGAAACACTGAAGTACATTGTTAATGTACAGCTTGTGAGAAATTTATTACAAAGTTTCCATTTTTATCATTTGAGAGTAAGGTCATTCTGCATTTCTGTTGTAAGTTTCACGTGTCAGTACTTTATAGCTCAACCATTTCACATGACAAGCAAATCATTCTTCACACAAGTTGTCAACACAAAGAACTTTATGTTTTAACTTAAAATAAGAGAATTTTTCATTGAAACACATTCAGATTGCTTTCTAAAAACCTTTGTGAAATTTCCAAACCATACATGTAGGGTTTGATAAAATGATAAACACACAGAAGTTACATTATTTTAACCAGGAATATTATTACAGATAATAATTATTTAAGCAAAATTTATCCCCTAAAGCATTCAAACATGAATGCATACAGGGGAAAATATAATCTCAAGTAAGAGTAATCAATATCAATATTAAAACATAATAGTTTATGTAGAGTACATAACTCTCCTCTACCTAGCAAAAAGTTAACCATTAATGATAGCTGACTGGTAGTGCTAATGGTTTTGGTGGTTCTAGTGATTTTTTTACTTTGTGGTTCTTGTGAATCCAGAGGAAACAGAACAAATATGTATGTTATGTGATGTTTTCTTGTGTAACATTTGTTAATGTTATGTTTTGAAATATATAGTTAAAAAATAGAATCTATTCACTGTCATTTTAAACAAACAGGTTGATTAGAAAGTTTGTATATTTTTCATCTTTCAAGTATTTCAAACACATCGCTTCTTTTTCTCTTCACAGACATCCTGTGCAGTGTATGATTTCAATCAATCATTTCAAAGATGAAAAAATGGAGCTGTTCATTCTTGTCTGGAAAATTCCATGGATATAGAAGCCTGGTGGGCTACTGTCCATGAGGTCATAAAGAGTCAGTTGCAAATGAGCACAAAAAGTTTACGCAGGCAGAGCAAGGATTAGAATCGAGTTTTGTAATCAGAGTCACTTTATGAAAGTCATCTAATTTATTGAGCAGCAAATTTTTCTCTTATTGGTAGATGTAGAAAATATCTAATTTCTCTGTAAAAATACTGAAATAGTAATGAGAAGATAAGTATATCACTGTGTAGTCTCAAGCCTTCTAGATATAACCCCTTTCCTTGGTATTTATGAGAATGATAAATTTTGAGAAAGAAGTTATCACTGCATTGGTCTTAGAAATGGCTATAGTCTTCAGTTACATTCAAAGAAGCCCAAGTGGGAGAAAAATCCCTATGCTAATTTCACTATGTTGATATAATTTGAATTTTAAAATTGAAAACTAAAATAGAAATTAAGTGATTTTCACACGGAATAAGAGCTGTGGATTTTTATTTTAAATTGAGGTCTGTCCAACTCTATTATTCTATAACTATGGTATAGTGGGCCTTAGAAGTCAAGAGGGCCTTAGGAAGCATCACTATAAACAAAGCTAGTAGAGGTGATGGAATTCCAGTTGAACTATTTCAAATTCTAAAAGATGATGCTGTGAAAGTGCTACATTCAGTCAGTTCAATTCAATTGCTCGGTCATGTCTGACTCTTTGTGACCCCGTGAACCGCAGCATGCAAGGCCTCCCTGTCCATCAACAACTCCCGGAGTTCACTCAGACTCATGTCCATCGAGTCAGTGATGCCATCCAGCCATCTCATCCTCTGTCATCCCCTTCTCCTCCTGCCCTCAATCTTTCCCAGCATCAGGGTCTTTTCAAATGAGTCAGCTCTTCACATCAGGTGGCCAAAGTATTGGAGTTTTCAGCTTCAATATCAGTCCTTCCAATGAACAACCAGGGCTGATTTTCTTTAGGATGGACTGGTTGGATCTCCTTGCAGTCCAAGGGACTCTCAAGAGTCTTCTCCAACACCACAGTTCAAAAGCATCAATTCTTTGGCACTCAGCTTTCTTTATAGTCCAACTCTCACACCCATACATGACTACTGGAAAATATATATCCTTGACTAGAAAACAACATGCTCCAAATTTGGAAAATGCAGCAAACAGGACTGCAAAAGGTCAGTTTTCATTCCAATCCCAAAGAAAGGCAATACCAAAGAATGCTCAAACGACCACACAATTGCATTCATCTCACATGCTAGTAAAGTAATGCTCAAAATTCTCCAAGCCAGTCTTCAGCAGTACACTATGAATTGTGAATTTCCCAGATGTTCATGCTGGTTTTCTAAAAGGCAGAGGAACCAGAGATCAAATTGCCAACATCTGTTGGATCATTGAAAAAGCAAGAGAGTTCCAGAAAAACAGCTGTTTCTGCTTCATTTACTACACCAAAACCTTTAACTGTGTGAATTACAATAAACTGGAAAATTCTGAAAGAGATGGGAATACCAGACCACCTGACCTGCCTCTTGAGAAACCTGTATGCAGGTCAGGAAGCAACAGGTAGAACTGGACATGGAACAACAGACTGGTTCCAAATAGGGAAAGGAGTACATCAAGGCTGTATACTGTCACCCTGCTTATTTAACTTCTATGCAGAGTACATCATGAGAAACGCTGGGCTGGAAAAAGCACAAGTTGGAATCAAGATCACCTGGAGAAATATCAATAACCTCAGATATGCAGATGACACCACACTTTGGCAGAAAGTGAAGAAGAACTAAAGAGCCTCTTGATGAAAGTGACAGAGGAGAGTGAAAAATCTGGCTTAAAATTCAACATTCAGAAAATTAAGATCATGGCATTTGGTCCCATCACTTCATAGCAAATAGATGGGGAAACAGTGCAAATTCTGACAGACCTTAGTTTGGGGGGCTCCAAAATCACTGCAGATGGTGACTACAGCCATGAAATTAAAAGACACTTATTCCTTGGAAGAAAAGTTATGACCACCTTAGACAGCATATTAAAAAGCAGAGACATTACTTTGCCAACAAAGGTCCATCTAGTCAAAGCTATGGTTTTTCTAGTAGTCATGTATGGATGTGAGAGTTGGCTGACAAATAAGGCTGAGTGCTGAAGAACTGATGCTTTTGAACTGTGGTGTTGGAGAAGACTCTTGAGAGTCCTTTGGACTGCAAGAAGATCAAAGCATTCAATCCTAAAGGAAAGGAGTCCTGGATATTCATTGAAACAACTGATGCTGAAGCTGAAACTCCAATACTTTGGCCACCTGATGTGAAGAACTGACTCATTGGAAAAGACCCTGATGCTGGGAAAGATTGAAGGTGGGAGAAGAAGGGGACAACAGAGGATGAGATGGTTGGATGGCATCACCGACTCCATGGATGTGAGTTTGAGTAAACTCTGTGAGTTGGTAATGGACAGGGAGGCTTGGCGTGCTGCAGTCCATTGGATCACAAAGAGTCAGACATGACTGAGTGACTGAATTGAACTGGTTGTATTGTGGATAAAAGTGTGAGCTCTGGATCCCAAAGCAATGCAATTTTGAATCCTGCCTCCACCACTCACTCACTCTAAGACCATGGACAAGTTACTAAGTTCACCATTGTTCATCCATAAAATGTATATAACAGTACTATAGTCCAAGTTTGTAATGAAGTTTAAATTCAGAATATTTAAACACAGCCTGGCACACTCTGAGAAATTCATAAATATTACTGGTGGCAGTTTCTTCTTCTTTTTATTAATAGCTTCCTCTTATCATCTTGGGATTAAAAAAAATGTAGACCTTTTTACTTTTCCAGATATATTTAACTGATGGAAATTCAGATGTTTATTACAGCTTCACACATAAAAAGAATAAAGCCCATTTAAAAAAATTTTTTAGATGTAAGTACAAGTATTAAGGCTCCTTTCTGCAATGTCTAATTATGATTTAAATAACCCAAAAATAGCAAATATTTTGCTTTCTAGTTTATTGACACTGCAATACCTTTGCAATTGTGAATGGATACATTTCAACTTCAGATGCATATTATGTTCTTCCAAAATAGATGAACAATTTATTAATCATATTTTCTAGCAAATTTTGATATGTCCTTTAAATGCTTTTTTACACATTCTGAAAGTTACTTATGTTTATTCATGAAAACTTGGACTGCAAGGAGATCCAACCAGTCCATTCTGAAGGAGATCAGTCCTGGGTGTTCTTTGGAAGGAATGATGCTAAAGCTGTAACTCCAGTACTTTGGCCACCTCATGCAAAGAGTTGACTCATTGGAAAGGACTCCGATGCTGGGAGGGATTGGGGGCAGGAGGAGAAGGGGACGACAGAGGATGAGATGGCTGGATGGCATCACTGACTTGATGGACGTGAGTTTGAGTGAACTCCGGGAGATGGTGATGGACAAGGAGGCCTGGCGTGCTGCGATTCATGGGGTCACAAAGAGTTGGACACGACTGAGTGACTGAACTGAACTGAACTGAAGGATCAGAACTGTGTCTATAATATTAAGCAAAACTTGATATAGTATGTGAAGAGAGTTTTATGGCCAAATCTAACTTTGGGGTAAATTTAGTATGTACTTCATACTACATATATAATTCATATATGAACATACATAACTGAACATATATAGCTCAGTTATATATATATAGTTATATATAACTATATACATAGTTCAGTTCAGATATATATCTAGATATATATATATATATCTAGATATATATATAGTTCAGTTCAGTCGCTCATATATATATATATATGTGTGTGTGTGTGTGTGTATATATTTCATCTTTATATATTTATAACTGAGATTCATAAATATATAACATTTTTATACCATTTATAGTAATTTCCTTCTTTAAAGAAAGTGTTAAAGTTATAATTAAAAAAATTGAAATATGTACATATATAATTGTTTTCAACCTAAAGTTTATCCACATATTTACAAACTTGTAGATATATCAGAGAAAGCAATGGCATCCCACTCCAGTACTCTTGCCTGGAAATTCCCATGGATGGAGGAGCCTGGTAGGCTGCAGTACTTGGGGTTGCTGAGTCTGACACGACTGAGAGGCTTCACTTTCACGCATTGGAGAAGGAAATGGCAACCCACTCCAGTGTTCTTTCCTGGAGAATCCCAGGGATGGGGGATCCTGGTGGGCTGCCGTCTATGGGGTCACACAGAGTCAGACATGACTGCAGTGACTTAGCAGCAGATATATGTAATCATAAGAGACTTTAATGGACATATCTAATTTTGGGGTAAATATCAGTTCAGTTTAGATTATTTCAGTCACTTGGTCATGTCTGTTTTCGACCAAATGGGTTGCAGCATGCCAGGCTTACCTGTCCATCATCAACACCTGGAGATTGTTGAAACCCAGGGCCATCCAGTTGCTGATCCCATCCAACCATCTCACCCTCTCTTGTCCCCTTCTTCTCCTGCCCTCAACCTTTCCCAGCATCAGGGTCTTTTCTAATGAGTCAGTTCTTTGCATCAGGTGGCCAAATATTGGAATATCAGCTTCAGCATCAGTCCTTCCAATGAATTTTCAGGACTGATTTCCTTTCAAATCGACTGGTTGGATCACCTTGCAATCCAAAGGACTCTTAAGAGTTTTCTCCTATACCACAGTTCAAAAGAATAAATTCCTCAGCATGCAGGTTTCCCTATAGTCCAACTCTACCATCCATACATGACTAGAAGAAAAACCATAGCTTTGACTAGACAGACCTTTGTTGGCAAAGTAAACTCTGCTTTTTAATATACTGCCTCGATTTGTCATAGCTTTTCTTCCAAGGAGCAAGCACCTTTTAATTTCAGGATAACTGTAGTCACTATACAGAGAAGGCAATGGCATCCCACTCCAGTACTCTTGCCTGGAAAATCTCATGGACAGAGGAGCCTGGTGGGCTGCAGTCCATGGGGTCACTAGAGTCCAACACGACTGAGCGACTGCACTTTCACTTTTCACTTTCATGCATTGGAGAAGGTAATGGCAACCCACTCCAGTGTTCTTGCCTGGAGAATCCCAGGGACAGGGAAACCTGGTGGGCTGCCGTCTCTGTGGTCGCACAGAGTCGGACACGACTGAAGCGACTTAGCAGCAGTAGCGGTAGTCACTATATGCAGTGATTTTGGAGCAGAATAAAATAAAGTCTGTCACTGTTTCCACTGTTTACCCATCTATTTGCCAGAAGTGATGGGACTGGATTCCATGATCTTAGTTTTTTGACTGTTGAGTTTTAAGTCAGCTTTTTCACTCTCCCCTTTCACTTTCATCAAGTGGCTCTTCAGTTCCTCTACACTTTCTGCCATAAGATGGTGTCACATGCGTATCTGAGGTTATTGATATTTCTCCAGGCAAAATTGATTCCAGCTTGCACTTCATCCCACTCAACATTTCACATATAAGTAGAATAAGCAGGGTGAAAATGCACAGCCTTGACATACTCCATTCACAATTTGGAACTAGTCTGTTGTTCCATGTACTGTTCTGTTTCTTCTTAACCTGCATACAGATTTCTCAGGAGACAGGTAAGGTGGTATGGTAATCTGATCTCTTGAAGAATTTTCCCTTTTTTTTTTTTTTTTTTTGTGATCTATACAGTCAAAGGCTTTGGTGTAATCAACAAAGCAGAAGGAGACGGTTTTCTGGAATTCTCTTGCTTTTTCTATAATCCAATGGATATTGGTAATTTGATTTCTGGTTCCCTTGCATTTTTAAAATTCAGCTTGGACATCTGGAAGTTCATGGGTCACACACTGTTGAAGCCTGGCTTGGAGAATTTTGAGTATTACCTTGCTAGTGTGTGAGATGACTGCAAGTGTGCAGTAGTTTGAACATTCTTTGACATTGCCCTTCTTTGGGTTTGGAATGAAAACTGACTTTTCCCAGTCCTGTGGGCACTGCTGAGTTTTCCAAATTTGCTGGCATAATGAGGACAGTACTTTAACAGCATCATCTTTTAGGACTTGAAATAGCTCAGCTGAAATTCCATCACCTCCACTAGCTTTTTTCGTAGTGACAGTTCCTAAGACCCACTTGACTTTGCGCTCCAGGATGTCTGGCTCCAGGTGAGTGATCAGACCATCGTGGCTATATGGGTCATGAAGATCTTTTTTTTGTATAGTTCTTCTGTGTATTCTTATCACTCCTGTTTAACATCTGCCTCTGTTAAGTCCATAGCATTTCTGTCCTTTATTGTGCCCATCTTTGCATGAAATGTTCCTTTGGTATCTCTAATTTTCTTGAAGAGATCTCTAGTCTTTCCCATTCTGTTGTTTTCCTCTATTTCTTTGCATTGATCGCTGAGGAAGGCTTTCTTATCTCTTCTTGCTATTCTTTGGAATTCTGCATTCAAATGGGAATACCTTTCCTTTTCTCCTTTGCTTTTCGCTTCTCTTCTTTTCACAGCTATTTGTAAAGCCTCCTCAGACAGACATTTTTCTTTTTTGCATTTCTTTTCATGGGAATGGCCTTGATCCTTGTCTCCTGTACAATGTCACAAACCTCCATCCATAGTTCATCAGGCACTCTATCTATCAGATCTAGTCCCTTAAATCTATTTCTCACTTCCACTGTATAATCATAAGGGATTTGATTTAGGTCATAGCTGAATGATTTAGTGGTTTTCCCTACTTTCTTCAATTTAATTCTGAATTTGGCAATAAGGAGTTCATGATCTGAGCCACAGTCAGCTCCTGGTCTTGTTTTTGCTGACTGTATAGAGCTCTTCTATCTTTGCCTGCAGAGAATGTAATCAATCTGATTTCGATGTTGACCATCTGGTGATGTCCATGTGTAGAGTCTTCCCTTGTGGTGTTGGAAGAGTGTGTTTGCTATGACCAGTGTGTTCTATTGGCAAAACTCTGTGAGTTTTTGCCTTCATTTTGTACTCCAAGTCCAAATTTGCCTGTTACTCCAGGTGTCTCTTGACTTCCTACTTTTGCATTTTCCATTTCCCTATGATGAAAAGAACGTGTTTTTTTTTTCTGGGTGTTAGTTCTAGAAGGGCTTGTAGGTCGTCATAGAACCCTTCAACTTCAGCTTCTTCAGCATTACTGGTTGGCACATAGACTTGGATTACTGTGATATTGAATGGTTTTCCTTGGAAATGAACAGAGTTCATTCTGTCATTCTTGAGATGGCACCTAAGTACTGCATTTCAGACTCTTTTGTTGACTATGAGGGCTACTCCATTTTTTCTAAGGGATTCTTTCCCACAGTAGTAGATATGATGGTCATCTGAATTCAATTCACCCATTCCAGTCCATTTTAGTTCACTGATTCCTATGATGTCGATATTCACACTTGCCATCTCCTGTTTGACTACTCTAATTTACCTTCATTCATGGATTTAACATTCTAAGTTCCTATGCAGTTTTGCTCTTCACAGCATTGGACACCATCACCAGTCACATCCACAACTGGGATTTGCTTTCGCTTTGAATCCGTCTTTCATTGTTTCTGGAGTTATTTCTTCACTGTTCTTCAGTAGCATATGGGGTGCCAACTGACCTGGAGAGTTCATCTTTCAGTGTCATATCTTTTTGTCTTTTCATACTGTTTATGGGGTTCTCAAGGCAAAAATACTGAAGTGGTTTGCAATTATCTTCTCCAGTGGACCATGTTTTGTCAGAACTCTCCACCACATATATATACATATATATGTATATATATATATATATATATATATATATATATATATATAAACTACATCTCTATAAATCTCTTTCCTGGTGGCTCAGATGGCAAAAAATATATTTTCTTTTTTTCTTTATTTTTCTTTCAATGTAATGGCATTTTGAAATACTTGTGCATGGTCATCATAGTTATAATTTTAAGAGTGAGCATTATTTCTCACATAAGGTTTTTCCAGTAGTCTGTATAGATTTGAGAGTTGGACTATAAAGAAAGCTGAGCACCGAAGAATTAATGCTTTTGAGCTGTGGTGTTTGAGAAGACTCTTTAGAGTCCCTTGGACTGCAAGGAGATCCAGTCCAGCCTAAAGGAGATCAGTCCTGGGTATTCATTGGAGGGACTGATGTTGAAGCTGAAACTCCAATACTTTGGCCACCTGATATGATTAGAACTGACTCATTTGAAATGACCCTGATGCTGGGAAAGATTGAGGGCAGGAGGAGAAGGGGACCACAGAGGATGAGATGGTTGGATGGCATTGTCGACACAATGGACATGGGTTTGAGTGGACTCCGGGAGTTGGTGATGGACAGGGAGGCCTAGTGTACTGCCGTTCGTGAGGTTGCAAAGAGTTAGACACGACTGAGTGAGTGGACTAAACTGAGCTGAATGCTTGATCATTAGAATATCTTGGGATGAATGTGTAAATTCTTGTAAATTCAAGAGATTCTGATACAGAAAGTCTAATAAGGGATCAAGAGCCTGTATTTTAGCAAGTATCATGTGTAGCTCCTTTATTGCGCTTTATATGAAAAACAATTACTCTAGTTGAAGAACATCTTTTAATTAATTAGTCATTCATCATTGTGGGGTAATCACATTATAGCTGAATATTTTCCCATTATTAAAATAAATCAAAATGGTCATCATTATAGGGATATTATTTTATAATTATTTCCTTAGGATAAATATTTATAATTTAAATGATAGGACTCAAAGGTTTTTTTTTTTTTTTATCATTTTAAGACTCTCAATATCTATTGCAAATTTATTTTCCATAAATTCCTAGTTTAAACTGCTTTAAAATTATATTTAATTATTTAGTTTACCTGAAGGCTTATAGAAATATTGAATATCATGTTTTGAAAAATTTATCAAAGTTAAATTATTCCTCTACAACTCTATTTCTTTGACTACTAGCAGAAGTTTAAAGAGTTTAATGATACATATCTTTCCTACATATCCTCTTTGAAATTTTATTATTTTTATTTTTAATTGGTGGTATTCACATAATTATATACATAATTGGTTCACGTTAGTTTTCATATAATTTAAAATATACACCAATTATTTAAATAGATGCTTTCACTATCAGATAATAGATACAAACGAAACTTGCTTAAATTATAAAGAAGTCATGTTTCTCCCTTAAGAGTCCCAAGGGTCCAAAGCCCCAGAATTAAGAAAGGCACTAGATAGGTAAGGTCAGATCTCCAGCTTGGTTTCTCTGTGATAATCCTAACTCCTCCTTCCCTAGCATGTTGACTCTAACTGGGGAAAGCTCTTGGTGTTGCATCCAGAGCCAGTAATTTGCAGAAGAAAAGAGGTCAACTAATTTAGTAGTTTTTAGGAGTAAACACACCTTTGTCAGAAAATTGCCAAAAGATTTCCACTGTCATATTCAAGAATTAGATCACCTTACTTATTTAAAGTGAGGCATTAGTGAAAGAAATATCATATTGAAATGTTGTTGCTGAACCACGAAAGACACTGGGATTCTTGGCCTCCAGAAGAGAAGAATTCAATCTAGGGCCAGAGATGAGGCTTGATCACTCAGAGCGTTTGTGTAATAGAGTTTTATTAAAGTAAAAAAGGGATAGAGAAAGCTTCTGACACAGATATCAGAAGGAGGCAGAAAGAGTACCCCCTTGGTAGTGTTAGTAATGGAGTTATATACCTTTTAATCAGTTTTTACAATGAATCATAGAATGTCTCAAGTTTGTGAAAAATTTACCAGACCCACTCCCACAATTTACATTTAGGAAACCAAAATTAGAATTTAACAATAGGAAGTACCTACAATAGCCATTCAGGATATTTCAAATCCTGAAAGACGATGCTGTGAAAATGCTGCCCTCAATAGGCCAGCAAATTTGGAAAACTCAGCAGCGGCCACAGGACTGGAAAAGGTCAGTTTTCATTCCAATCCCAAAGAAAAGCAATGCCAAAGAATGCTCAAACTATCACACAATTGCACTCATCTCACACGCTAGTAAAGTAATGCTCAAAATTCTCCAAGACAGGCTTCAGCAATACGTGAACTGTGAGCGTCCAGATGTTCAAGCTGGATTTAGAAAAGGCAGAGTAACCAGAGACCAGATTGCCAACATCTGCTGGATCATGGAAAAGGCAAGAGAGTTCCAGAAAAGCATCTATTTCTGCTTTTTTGACTATGCCAAAGCCTTTGAGTGTATGGATCCCAATAAACTGTGGGCAATTCTGAAAGAGATGGAAATACCAGAACATCTGATCTGCCTCTTGAGAAATTTGTATGCAGGTCAGGAAGCAACAGTTAGAACTGGACATGGAACAACAGACTGGTTCCAAATAGGAAAAGGAGTACGTCAAGGCTGTATATTGTCACTCTGTTTATTTAACTTCTATGCAGAGTACATCATGAGAAACGCTGGACTGGAAGAAACACAAGCTGGAATCAAGATTGCCAGGAAAAATATCAATAACCTCAGATATGCAGATGACACCACCCTTATGGCAGAAAGTGAAGAGGAACTAAAAAGCCTTTTGATGAAAGTGAAAGTGGAGAGTGAAAAGTTGGCTTAAAGCTCAACATTCAGTAAACGAAGATCATGGCATCCGGTCCCACCACTTATGGGAAATAGATGGGGAAACAGTGTCAGACTTTATTTTTCTGGGCTCCAAAGTCACTACAGATGGTGACTGCAGCCATGAAATTAAAAGACGCTTACTCCTTGGAAGGAAAGTTATGACCAACCTAGATAGCATATTCAAAAGCATAGACATTACTTTGCCAACAAAAGTTCGTCTAGTCAAGGCTATGGTTTTTCCTGTGGTCATGTATGGATGTGAGAGTTGGACTGTGAAGAAGGCTGAGTGCCGAAGAATTGATGCCTTTGAACTGTGGTGTTGGAGAAGACTCTTGAGAGTCCCTTGGACTGCAAGGAGATCCAACCAGTCCATTCTGAAGGAGATCAGCCCTGGGATTTCTTTGGAAGAATGATGCTAAAGCTGAAACTCCAGTACTTTGGCCACCTCATGAGAAGAGTTGACTCATTGGAAAAGACTCTGATGCTGGGAGGGATTGAGGGCAGGAGGAGAAGGGGACGACAGAGGATGAGATGGCTGGATGGCATCACTGACTCGATGGATGTGAGTCTGAGTGAACTCCGGGAGTTGGTGATAGACAGGGAGGCCTGGCATGCTGCGATTCATGGGGTTGCAAAGAGTTGGACATGACTGAGCGACTGATCTGATCTGATCTGTAATATTGACATTTACGTGACTAAAATACAAAGCAAATATGAAAATACGTAAAAACTATCAATCATAGGATATGTATATTTAGTCTATTATTCTTTTCAATTTTATATATATTTTTATTTTTTAGAAAGATTTAAAATAAATAATGAAAAGCAATGTTAAAAGGAGTGGATATATGTACATGTATAACTGATTTATTCTGCTATATAGTAGAAACTAACAAAACATTGTAAATCAACTATACAACAATAAAATTAACTGAAATAAAACAAATAATGAAAATACATGATATTACTTAACTGGAGTTAAAGTAGTGTGTTAATAAGTTATCGGACAAAAATATTATCAGTCCTCTTTATGATCTTACATTTAGAGGGGTAGGCTATAACATAGCTGGATGTCTGGTTAATATTCTTTTGAATCACATCTTAAAAAGACTGATTTAAAACTTATTTCAGTTCAGTTCAGTTCTGTTCAGTCACTCAGTCATGTCTGACTCTTTGCAACCCCGTGAATGGCAGCACACCAGGTCTCCCTGTCCATCACCAACTCCTGGAGTCTACTCAAACTCATGTCCATCGAGTAGGTGGGGCCATCCAGTCATCTCATCCTCTGTCATCCCCTTCTCCTCCTGCCCCCAATCTCTCCTAGCATCAGGGTCTTTTCCAATGAGTCAGCTCTTCACATCAGGTGGCCAAAGTATTGGAGTTTCAGCTTCAGCATCAGTCCTTCCATGAACACCCAGAACTGACCTTCTTTAGAATGGACTGTTTGGATCTCCTTGCACTCCAAGGGACTCTCAAGAGTCTTCTCCAACACCACAGTTCAAAAGCATCAATTCTTCAGCGTTCAGCGTTCTTCACAGTCCAACTCTCACATCCATATATGGCCACAGGAAAAACCATAGCCTTGACTAGACGGACCTTTGTTGGCAAAGTAATGTCTCTGCTTTTTAATATGCTGTCTAAGTTGGTCATAACTTTCCTTCCAAGGAGTAAGCATTTTTTAATTTCATGGCTGAAATCACCATCTGCAGTGATTTTGGAGCCCAAAAACATAAAGTCTGATACTGTTTCCACTGTTTCCCCATCTATTTCCCATGAAGTGATGGGACCAGATGCCATGATCTTAGTTTTCTGAATGTTGAGCTTTAAGCCAACCTTTTCACTCTCCTCTTTCACTTTCATCGAGAGGCTTTTTAGTTACTTTTCAGTTTCTTCCATAAGGGTGGTGTCATCTGCATATCCGAAGTAATCGATATTTCTTCCATCAATGCTGATTCAAACTTGTGTTTCTTCCATCCCAGCGTTTCTCATGATGTACTCTGCATAGAAGTTAAATAAGCAGGGTGACAATATATAGCCTTGACGTACTCCTTTCCCAATTTGGAATCAGTCTGTTGTTCCATGTCCAGTTCTAACTGTTGCTTCCTGACCTGCATATAGGTTTCTCAAGAGGCAGGTCAGGTGGTCTGGTATTCCCATCTCTTTCAGAATTTTCCACAGTTTATTGGGATCCACACAGTCAAAGGCTTTGGCATAGTCAATAAAGCAGAAATAGATGTTTTTCTGGAACTCTTGCTTTTTTGATGATCCAGCGGATGTTGGCAATTTGATCTCTGGTTCTTCTGCCTTTTCTAAAACCAGTTTGAACATCTGGAAGTTCATGGTTCACATACTGCTGAAGCCTGGCTTGGAGAATTTTGAACATTACTTTACTAGCGTGTGAGATGAGTGCAATTGTGCAGTAGTTTGAGCATTCTTTGGCATTGCCTTTCTTTGGAATTGGAATGAAAGCTGCTCTTTTCCAGTCCTGTGGCCACTGCTGAGTTTTCTAAATTTGCTGGTATATTGAGTGCAACACTTTCAAAGCATTATCTTTCAGGATTTGAAATAGCTCAACTGGAATTCCATCACCTCTACTAACTTTGTTCGTAGTGATGCTTTCTAAGGCCCACTTGACTTCACATTCCAGGATGTCTGGCTCTAGGTCAGTGATCACACCATCATGATTATCTGGGTCATGAAGATCTTTTTTGTACGGTTCTTCTGTGTATTCTTGCCACCTCTTCTTAATATCTTCTGCTTCTGTTAGGTCCATACCATTTCTGGCCTTTATCGAGCCTATCTTTGCATGAAATGTTCCCTTGGTATCTCTAATTTTCTTGAAGAGATCTCTAGTCTTTCCCATTCTGTTGTTTTCCTCTATTTCTTTGCATTGATCGCTGAGGAAGGCTTTCTTATCTCTCCTTGCTATTCTTTGGAACTCTGCATTCAGATGCTTATATCTTTCCTTTTCTCCTTTGCTTTTTGCTTCTCTTCATTTCACAGCTATTTGTAAGGCCTCCTCAGACATCCATTTTGCTTTTTTGCATTTCTTTTCCATGGGGATGATCTTGGTCCCTCTCTCCTGTACAATGTCACAAACCTCCATCCATAGTTCTTCAGGCATTCTGTCTATCAGACCTAGTCCCTTAAATCTATGTCTCACTTCCACTGTATCCTCATAAGGGATTTGATTTAGGTCATACATGAATGGTCTAGTGGTTTTCCCCACTTTCTTCAATTTGAGTCTGAATTTGGCAGTATGGAGTTCATGTTCTGAACCACAGTCAGCTCCTGGTCTTGTTTTTGCTGACTGTATAGAGCTTCTCCATCTATTCCTGCAGAGAATGTAATCAATCTGATTTTGATGTTGACCATCTGTTGGTGTCCATGTGTAGAGTCTTCTCTTGTGTTGTTGGAAGAGGGAGTTTGCTATGACCAGTGCATTCTCTTGGCAAAACTCTATTAGTCTTTGCCCTGCTTCATTCCATACTCCAAGGCCAAATTTGCCTGTTACTCCAGGTGTCTCTTGACTTCCTACTTTTGCATTCCAGTCCCCTATAATGAAAAGGACATCTTTTTTGGGTGTTAGTTCTAAAAGGTCTTGTAGGTCTTCATAGAACCATTGAAATTCAGCTTCTTCAGTGTTACTGGTTGGAGCATAGACTTGGATTACCATGATATTGAATGGTTTTCCTTGGAAACAAACAGAGATCATTCTGTCATTTTTTAGATTGTATCCAAGTACTGCATTTCAGACTCTTGTTGACCATTATGGCTACTCCATTTCTTCTGAGGGAATCCTGCCCTCAGTAGTAGATATAATGGTCATCTGAGTTAAATTCACCCATTCCAGTCCATTTCAGTTTGCTGATTCCTAGAATGTCAACGGTCACTCTTGCCATCTCCTGTTTGACCACTTCTGATTTCTCTTGACTCGTGGATCTAACATTCCAGGTTCCTATGCAATATTGCTCTTTACAGCATCAGACCTTGCTTCTATTACCAGTCACATCCACAACTGGGTATTGTTTTTGCTTTGCCTCCATCCCTTCCTTCTTTCTTGAGTTATTTCTCCACTGATCTCCAGTAGCATACTGGGCACCTACTGACCTGGGGAATTCCTCTCAGTATCCAATCGTTTTGCCTTTTCATACTGTTCATGGTGTTCTCAAGGCAAAAATACTGAAGTGGTTTGCCAATCCCTTCTCTAGTGGACCACATTTTGTCAGACCTCTCTATAATGACCCATCCGTCTTGGGTGGCCCCACACGGCATGGCTTAGTTTCACTGAGTTAGGCTGTGGTCCATGTGATTATTTGTGTGCAAAATTAACTTGTCAACAGCGTGCTCTTCAGCTCCAGGATGGAGACTACATTAAAAAAAACAAATTCTCCAGAATTTCAGCTCTCAATGAACATTTCAAAATACAAAGTTTTTAAAATATATAAGATAATTTAAATATTGTATATATATATATATATATATATATATATATATAAAGGATAGGAATTCTTGAAAGAAAAGGCTCCTTATTCCTATAGCAAATTGTGTGAGATTTAGCTTATGATATTTTAACATCTACCCAGGCTGCTCAGGGATCTATGGGGTTTTTTTTAAATGTCCTTCTATATTTACAGCCATTGTTTCCAAAATAGATGGATGAGGTTGTTGTTTTATATTAAAGGAAATAATATATATACAGATTGTTACATAAAATGTGGCAAATATCAAAAATAGCTATCATTATTGAAGAATTTTATCCATGTAAGTTTTTAAGTGAAGCTAAACTGCTTGTCATGCAATTCTTTCCTGGTGTTCTTCCCTTTGAAGAAGCTAATAAAGAAAAAGAAGCAGAATCCTAATTGGGGTGTAAAAGGTGAATAACTAATCTACACAAGAAAAATTTTGTTAATGTTATTGACCATAATTTTGATATTTATGACCAAATATCATCATATTGACCATGATGATATTTCTCCTGCAATGGCTACCTATACTCACAATAACTTTACCATATTATAAGCTAGTTTAATCATCTTTATAAATGGTGTTTTTGTTTCTTATTCTTTCTCTACAATATCCCATTTCAGCCCTAGTTGGAAATTTGAATATCTCAGTGTCCCTAATGAGAATTCAGGACTGTGAATCTGAGAGCACAGGCAAGTGTCAAAGTTTTCAACTCATATATTATTATTATCTAAGCCTTCCAAAGTTTGTGCAGGGGAATACGTGGAAGGCTTCACCTTCAGCTCCTTATTTAACAAGAAGCACAAGACACCTGGAGGGTTCTGCTTCTCACTGGGGTGGCAAACACCCTTGCAGTGTCCTTGCCCACTGAAACAAAGCAGAAGGAAAGAAAGAGCAGAGAATAAACAGGTCTACCTCAGCAACAGATGTTACCAGCAGAAACTGCTGTCATGTCAGTTGGCTGTCTTCTGAGAGCTCACAAATGGAATTTTCCTCATATCACCACTTATAGCACTAATCCGTCTTGTCCATTTTCCTGTTTGTTTCTCCCATGAGCTATAGATCTAAAGGCAAAATTAATGTCAGGTTCATCTCTGCACCCCCATTATTAAAGATGGGGATACAAAAACCTCACTAGACATTGATAGTTTTTGTCTGAATGTGTGTACTGTGCTGTGTGCTCAGTTGTGTCTGACTCTTTATGGCCCCATGGACTGTAGCCTGCCAGGCTCCTTTGCCCGTGGAATTTTTCAGGCAAAAATACTGGAGCAGGGTGCCATTTTCTACTTCTGGGGATCTGCCCAACCCAGGGATTAAGCCCATGTCTGTCTCCTGCTTTAGCACGTGGATTCTTTACCACTAAGCACAACCTGGGAAGCCTGTCTGAATATGTGAGTTAATGATTTAAAATCTTACTTTCTCCCAGCCAGTATAAAGTTAACTCTGATTGTCCAAGTTCTTTGTTTATAATGATTCTTGAGTCAGTCTGAAATTAAACTGAAAAAAGGATGTTAATAAACTCATTCTTTAGATGTGACGTTGTGAGCTAAGATTTGACACCATCTTGGTCCCTAGAGTCAGAACCCTTTCCTTCCTTCCTCACAAGTCTTCAAGACTCCTTTGATGCCTAACAAAGATTCACTGTAATGTTGTTTCAGCTAAACCAGTCTTGCTTAGATCACACTTTCCTCCAAACATTTACAGCAGTCATAAGAAAAAAAAAGGCATCTGGCAATATGAGTTTTATACATGGGGTGTAAGACTAAATAACAAAATACCAACCTAGGATTACAAAGGGCTTCTAAAGAGAGTGAAGAAAAAGAATATCAAGAAAGCAGTATGAGAATGTATGGAATTTCCTGACAAGAAAGTAGAACAAGAAAGGTGTGTGTCTAAACCATTTTTTAAACTAGAAAATAAGAGAAAGCAGATAAGACTGTTAACATTTATTGAGATACTTCACTGTTTTACATACATTGATTGATTTAATCCTTACAATAACCTTGTGAAACACTATCATTACTAATATTTTTATAGATGAGGATCCTAAGACACAGAGACAATAAAACAATGACTTGCCTAATGATCATATAAACTGGATACACAAAGTCAAGAGATTAGGGTCCAGAGCCGGTGATTTCAACCTTTAATCACCTTGCCTTGTGCAGGGTTAATTCTGAGAAATGTATATTGCCAAAGGTAATGGTTAATGGTTTCCAGTCTGACCACAATCTCCAATGATACTAACACCATTTCATTTGCTTCACTCAGATTTCAGCCACCCCTGTTTCAGTTGCTTCCCTAAAGAATACTGGTCAAACATGGTATATAAGAATACCTCCTAAGCATCAGCATCACATTGCCACTTCATCTTTCTCAACTTCTGTTGCAGCCAAAAGATACTGATTTTGTCAGGCTATTTAACTATTTTGCTCTTTTGAAAAACACACCACCCTATTTCCTACTATGCCTGTTCCACCCTTTTTGTTCAGGTTATTCTTGATTAAATAGGTAGTTAATTTTCTTACAACAACCAATTTATATTCACTTCCATCTTATTATACTCTTCATGTATCCAATAAATCATAGTCCTTAAAAAACTGTGTTCATCTTTGCATGTCCAAAGTTTATAGTAGGTTCTCAATAACAGTTATTAGTACTTAAAAGAATGATTGGGAGATTAAGACTAGGATGTTTTACCAAATGTAAATCTTCCAGGATGTCATAAATCTCAATTGCAAAGTTAGATAATCAGATTTTGTACAGTGAGGAATTATGGACAATTTCCTGTATTAGGGCTTCAATATAAGTCTAATTGTTTTTGAATATGCCAAAGATACTTCTGAAAAATAAAGAGATTGTGCCAGTTTTATCCTATTTAGCAAAACTTTGCACAATGTTGAAACCTGATTTTAGTATCAAACCAGACAACCAATTAATAAAATGAGAAAATAAATTAACTAGATTTAATTGACAAAGGATTTTTTAAAATTAGCTGTTATTAGACATCATTTGATTGAATTTATTCAGATGGTCAGCTTGTGGATCCCCACATGCAGGCATAGAAATGTTCTGATGATGAATTGGTACCCATAAACATACTTCACTTTCTAAAATAGGTGATATGTAAACATAAGATATTTCTTATACCTGTCAATAAAAGAAGGTACAGAATGAGATATTTTATTGTTCCCATTCTCATGTTACTTTTTTTTCCCCTTCAGACAAACATGAAGAAAGGCATAAAAATAAATCTATCCACAAAATGACTGGCTCACAGGATTCATTTTCACTGTAACCACAGTTCTCCATCTCAATATACTATACAAGGTAAACAAAGCAATAGGATATAGAAGTACCCGTGTAAATGCATTCTCTTATTTCCTCTACCTTGAGCTTCAATAAATCTGGGATATATAAAATTATTTCTATAATTAACTGAAAGAGCTAAAATGGAATATATACCTTTCTTTTTAAAAAATGGCTTGATTTTTCTGATTACAAAAGTAAAACATAGTTGAAAAATTCAGATAATACAGAGGAGTCTACAGTTGAAAGTAAGGTTGCTGGGCATGGTGGTGTGTGCCTGTAGTCCCAGCTACTTGGGAGGCTGCAGCTAGAGGATCACTTGAGCCCAAGAGTTGTGGGCTGTGAGTGTGCTGTACCAATTGGAAGTTCACACTAAATTCGGCCTCGGTATGGTGACCTCTGTGAGTAGGGGACCACCCGGTTGCCTAAGGAGGGGTGAATCGGCTGCAGTCGAAAATAAGGTTCACAAATGACACCAAAGGCATACAAACATCCACTGTTAATAGTATAATGTATCTACTTCAAATTCTTAATATCGGTTCAGTTCAGTTCAGTGGTTTGGTCATATCTGATTTCTTGAAACCCCATGGACGCAGCACGTCAGGCTTCCCTGTCCATCACCAACTCCTAGAGCATGCTCATACTCATGTACACTGAGTCGGTGACGCCATCAAATCGTCTCACTGTCTGTCATCCCTTTTGCCTCTTGCCTTCAATCTTTCTCAGCATCAGAGTATTTCCCAGTAACTAGACTTTTTCCATCAGCTGGCCAAAGTATTGGAGTTTCAGCTTCAGCATCAGTCCTTCCAATGAATATTCAGGACTGATTTCCATTAGAACTGACTGGTTGGATCTCCTTGCAGTCCAAGGGACTCTCAAGAGTCTTCTGCAACATCACAGCTCAAAAGCTTCAATTCTTCAGTACTCAGCTTTCTTTATAGTTCAATGCTCACATCCATATATGACTACTGGAAAAACCATAGCCTTGACTAGATGGACCTTTGTCAGCAAAGTAATGTCTCTGCTTTTTAATGTGCTGTCTAGGTTGGTCACAGCTTTTCTTCAAGCAACAAGTGTCTTTTAATTTCATGACTGCAGTCACCATCTGCAGTAATTTTGGAGCCCCCAAAAATAAAGTCTGCCACTGTTTCCATTGTTTCCCCATCTATTTGTCATGAAGTGATGGGACCAGATGCCATGATCTTAGTATTTTGACTATTGATTTTTAAGCCAGCTTTTTCACTCTCCTCTTTCACTTTCATCAAGAGGCTCTTTAGTTCCTCTTTTCTTTCTGCCATAAGAGTGGTGTCTTCTGCATATCTGAGGTTATTGATATTTCTCCCAGCAATCTTGATTCCCAGCTTGTGCTTCATTCAGCCTGGCATTTCACATGATGGACTCTGCATATAAGTTAAATAAGCAATTTAGGGTTTGGGGCATAGACTTGGATTTCTGTAATATTGAATGGTTTGCCTTGGAAATGAACAGAAATCATTCTGTCATTTTTGAGGTTTTCCACGGCCCCACAGGAGACACTCAGACACAAAAAGTCAGGTCTGGCTCAGTCTCTCTGAGGTCTCTTGTTCCTGGTATAAACAAGGTTTTGTTTGAAAATTCTGAGCATCTCTGGCAGGTATGTGGTTTTATTATAAATGCAATTTTACCCCTCCTACCCTTTTGTTGGGGCTTATCCTTTGCCCTTGGATGTGGGGATCTTTTTTTGGTGGGATCCAACATTCTCCTGGCAGAAAGTGAAGAAGAACTAAAGAGCCTCTTGATGAAAGTGACAGAGAAGAGTGAAAAAGTTGGCTTAAAGCTCAACATTCAGAAAACTAAGATCATGGCCTCTGGTCCCATCACTTCATGGCAAATGGATGAGGAAACAGTGGCTGACTTTATTTTTCTGGGCTCCAAAATCAATGCAGAGGGTGATTGCAGCCATGAAATTAAAAGATGTTTACTCCTTTGAAGGAAAGTTATGACCAACCTAGACAGCATATTAAAAAGCAGAGTCATTACTTTGCCAACAAAGGTCTGTCTAGTCAAGGCTATGGTTTTTCCAGTGGTCATGTATGGATGTGAGAATTGCATTATGAAGAAAGCTGAGCACTGAAGAATTGACGCTTTTGAACTGTGGTGTTGGAGAAGACTCTTGAGAGTCCCTTGGAGTGCAAGGAGATCCAACCAGTCCATCCTAAAGGAGATCAGTCCTGGGTATTCATTGTGAGGACTGATGTTGAAGCTGAAACTTCAATACTTTGGTCACCTGATGCAAAGAGATGACTCATTGGAAAAGACCTTGATGCTGGGAAATATGTGAGGGCAGGAGGAGAAGGGGACAACAGAGGATGAGATGGTTGGATGGCACCACCAACTCGATGAACATGGGTTTGGGTGGACTCCAGGAGTTGGTGATGGACAGGGAGGCCTGACATGCTGTGGTTCATGGGGTTGCAAAGAGTTGGACACTACTGAGCGACTAAACTGACTAACTGACTGAACATTCTCCTGTTGATGGTTGTTCAGCAGTGAGTTGCAATTTTGGAGTTCTTGCAGAAGATGAGTGCAAGTCCTTATACTCCACCATCTTGTGCTTAACATACACATATTATAAACACATAAAACACATAAAATTTTATAAACACATAAAATTATTTAATTTAAAATGAAACAAATCACTCTAGACCTACTCTCTGAAGCTTCTTTCTTTTTAATATACTGGTACTGCCTATGTCAATGCTAATGCATCTAGGTTCTTTTAACAGTTAAATATGATTTCATTGTCTAGATAGACCTTGTTTTCTGTAACCATTGTTCCAGATTCTAATAAAGTTGAAGTGTGTGTGTATGTGTGAACTCATGAAAAAAAATTAAAGGCTATATCCCTATATCCAAATTGGTTAAATTATATTTAGAGAGTGATGGATTTTGTCAAATTGTTTTCACAGAATTTTGTATGAATTTATATCAGCAGTCAACATTAATGTAATTATTCTCTTGTTCTTCAACTTCTGGAATGTTCCTGGCTATTGATATGGTTACTTTAATTCCAAATAAATTTAACATTCAACTTTAAAATAATTCTGCTGTTGCTTATTACTTTGCTGTTATTAAATTTTCAAAAATAAAATAGAGTAGAGTTAATAGCATTTTGTAATCAGAAATCAGGCATGTCTCTTAATCAAGGTTTTACTAATGTAGTGCAGTTAAATTTTCTTTACATAAGAACTACACATATCTTATAATTCCACCATGTTGTGTTGATGTTATTGTGGCCATTATGCTACCATGAATAAAATGATTTCTTCTATTTTATATTTGCATATTGCACACTATATGCATAATGCATAACATATATTTATTTGTGGGAGTTCCCCGGTGTCTCAGTGGTAAAGAATTCACTTTCCAATGCAGGATACACAGATCAAATGCAGGGTTTGATCCGTAGGACAGGGAAATCCTCTGGAGAAGAAAATGGCAACCCATGACAGTATTCTTGCCTGGGAAATACCATGGACAGATGAGCCTGGTGGATTACATTCCATGCGGTCGCAAAAGAGTCAGACATGACTCTGAGACTAAAACAACAACAACAAATTTATTTGTAGTCAACAACCTTAACAAACTCTTATACTGTAAAAATATATACATATATTTTGGAACATTATTTCAAGGTATAAAATCTCCATGCTTCCTCCAAATAGTGTTGCATTTGTCTCCTGATATTTATAAAAAATATGTTATAATAATATATACCAAAAAATAAATATATAAAACAGTGTGTTTTTGCTAACTTGTGCTCTTCTTTAATGACACTGACTAATATTCAGAATGGTACATGGCATCAGTGAAGATTTTTAGTTTTTAATATTATATAATGAACTGATTCAGTTCAGTTCAGTTCAGTCGCTCAGTCGTGTCTGACTCTTTGTGACCCCATGAATCGCAGCACGCCAGGCCTCCCTGTCCATCACCAACTCCCAGAGTTCACTCAGACTCACATCCATCGAGTCGGTGATGCCATCCAGCTATCTCATCCTCTGTTGTCCCCTTTTCCTCCTGCCCCCAATCCCTCCCAGCATCAGAGTCTTTTCCAATGAGTCAACTCTTCGCATGAGGTGGCCAAAGTACCGGAGTTTCAGCTTAACATCATTATCTAATAAATTTTGAACTGTACTTAGCTGCATCAAATATTAAGATTTTAAACCTGGTGTGCTGCTGTTCATGGGGTCACAAAAAGTCAGACACAACTTAGTGACTGAACAGCAGTCTGTGATTTCTTTTTATTATGTATTAGCTTCATATCTTTACCCATCTTTTTTGTTTCAATGTTCATGTGACATTTAAATACAAATACTGACATATGTATTTTGTCTGATGATTTTCCATCTCCTCAAACTCCCTTTCCTCCATAATTTAGAAGAATTGTAGCCTAGGTTTACTAGTGGTTACTTTCATGACATTAAATTAAATCATTCTCAATATCTCAATTATAAGGATGAAGGAATAATTGAACCAGTTAGGGGTCAGGCAGGAAAGTAAAAGTGACAGTAAATGTTTGAAGTAGAGATCTCTAATAAAGGAATTTAGAGGTTTACACAGTACAGGAAGGGTGAGCAGGTAAAAGAGAGTGAAGCAACAGCAGGTCATCCCAGTTGCTAACAACACCCTTAGTGGAGCCACACTCCAGGACCCCAACTTCTTGCAGAACAGAAGTAGCAAGTTATAAGGACTTACTCGCAAAATGCTGTAAATTTTAAGAATAGCAGGAAAGCTCCCACAAACTACTTCAGCTGCCCAGAGATGGTTCAGGTGATCGGAAGAGCTTTCTGCCTGCTTTCAATAATTATTAATGAAAATAAGGGCTCTTGCCTTTTAAGCAAATTCCTCTCCCTGATAGATTCTAATCCAGAAGCAAACATTGAAAATTATTTTGGGACATTTATTTCTAAATTTCTTCCCTGTGATAGAAAGAATAATGTAGAAGAGTCACAAATGGACAATCAGCCCCAGAGAGTAAGGAACACTTTATATCAAAAATCTGTTACAATGAAGAATAAAATAATGCTGATGCCTTTTCCCCCTAACTATCTGGAAACCCTTTTCATCTTAGAATTTTATGGAAAGATTTACCCAAGCTATTATCAAAAAACTCCTTTTACATCATGTACTTGATATTTAAAAATGCATTATATTCAATACATTATTTTGCTACCACAACTAACTTTATTATTATTATTTTTTAAAGTTTTTGATTCCATCTTTGATTGGGCTTCCTAGGTGGCACTAGTGGTAAAGAACCTGCCTGCCAAAGCAGGAGACATGAGACATGGGTTTGATCCCTGGGTTGGGAAGATCTCCTGGAGGAGGGCATTGCAATCCACTTCAGTATTCTTCCCGGAGAATTCCATGGATAAAGCAGCCTGGTAAGCTACGGTCCAAAGGGTTGCAAAGAGTTGGACTCGACTGAAGGGATTAGCATGCCTGTACTCACATGTTGAGTGAGAAAGCTGCAATTTTTCATCTTGGGCTTCCCAGGTGATGCAGTGGTAAAGAATATGCCTGCCAAAGCAAGAAATGGGGGCTTGATCCCTGGGTTGGGAAGACCCCTTGGAGTAGGAAATGGCAACCTACTCCAGTATTCTTGCCTGGAAAATTCCATAGACAGAGGAATCTGGTGGGCTAAAGTCCATGTTGTCCCAAAGAGTCCAACATGACTGAACACACATGTACTTTGGTGGCTCAGATGGTAAAGCATCTGCCTGCAATGCGGGAGACCCGGTTTCGATTCCTGGGTTGAGAAGATTCCCTGGAGAAGGAAATGGCAATCCTCTCCAGCACTCTTGCCTGGAAAATCCCATGAATGGAGGAGCCTGGTAGGCTACAGTCCATGGGGTTGCAAAGAGTCAGACATGACTGAACAACTTCACTTTCACTTTCATATTTACTGCCAATATTCTATCACTTTACTTTTCCATTTCCAAGCAATTTTTACTAATTAAATTTGTGTTGACTGAAGTATATCTTCAAGTATATCTATTAAAATGTGTAGATTATTTTGTTAAGGATATTAGGTAATATTTACTACAGATTTCTGTTGTCTCTTCTTCATGTCTATAATTTCTAATTACATTTCAATCTTTTTCTCTTGTGTGTTTATGCTGTAATTCTATATTATTGAAATTTTATCTCTTTTGTGTGTCATTACTTCATTTCTTTTCAAAGATGTGAATTTTTAAATTTTAGACCTTTTACCTGTAATGATATCTATGTGACGGATATCTGCCTTATAAAACATACAAGTCTACAAACTCAAAATAATGATATAGAGAAAGAATTGTATAAATATAATAAAATGTTTGCTGAGGAGTGATAATGTTCGTATAAGTACTTGTTGACTCAATTTAGAAATGTAACTTTTCTAGATTTCAACTTTCCCCTTTATTTTTGTCCATTTTGAGAGATAGTATAGATAATAGAAATAGAAAATAAAATTGGTGGTAGCTCACAGCTACTCATGGTCGAAAGGAGATAGCAGAGGCAGGAACTTCATTTAGTATAGACCTTAAATCAAGTATATGTATTATACATAAATCCAATCTGAGTTGTATTAGATACAAAACCACTGAAAGACCTTTGATTCATATTTAAGGTAAAACTGGATGATAATATCTGCATTTAAATAATTTAATTATAAAACATAGCTTTTAAAAACATTTAAAAAATGTTTAATGGTGGAATCAAAGGCTCAAAGTTTTGGTTTACTAAAGTGAAAAAATACTGTTAATTAGTAGAAGCATTTTATTTTTTAATCACCTGTTAAGAAAGATATGATGACTATTTTAAAATTATTGACTGCAACTTCTTTACTTTAAAACATGAAATGGTGTCTTTGCTGATACAAGTTAAACAGAAATAACAGCTTGCTCATCAAAAAACACTATTTTCTAGCATTAGTAAGTGAAATCTAGGGCAAGGACACTGACATAAATGTTAAAACAGGGTGTGCCAATTATACAGAATCTAAAAGGATTCTTCAATGAATATTTAAATTGTGAAATACTTCAATTTTCAGCAACTTTCAACCTACTGTTTTCCAACTGCTATCTACCCAGTACCTTTGTTATTTACGTACGTGGTAGATTTCTGAGTTTGTTGTTCCTACATAAATACGGATGAGACTGACTATTGGAGGGTGTATGCAGCATAGGAAGGTGAATGAGGAACATGATTAAATAAATTAAATGTTATGAATTTAAAGACTATCTCACATAGAAATGGATTAAACATACTGTTTGTTACACATGTGTTTAATAATTAAGGGTAATTTAATAATTACCCTTGCATGTAATTGTGGAATTTGAGAAAAAATAAATGTACAAGTGAATAAGTTTTATAATTAGCTTTTTAAGGTTGCACAAGGGGAATTATTTCTTTAATAGCACTTAGTGATAAAGTGCAGAGAAGGCAACGGCACCCCACTCCAGTACTCTTGCCTGGAAAACCCCATGGATGGAGGAGCCTGGTAGGTTGCAGTCCAGGGATCGCTAAGAGGCAGACATGACTGAGCAACTTCATTTTCACTTTTCACTTTCATGCATTGAGGAAGGAAATGGCAACCCACTCCAGTGTTCTTGCCTGGAGAATCCCAGGGATGGGGGAGCCTTGTGGGCTGCCATCTATGGGGTCACACAGAGTCGGACTGTAGCAGCAGCAGCAGTGATAAAGTGAAAGGAAATGGGCAATTTATATATTTTTGACAAATAAATACCTATAATCCTCACATTAACATCAATGACCTCAATATGCCATCTACAAACAGTGGCATGATAAAATAATATGGTTCTTTCATTAATTTTCCTTATGCCTACTTCCTAGTTGAATCTTAGTTTTTAAGGTAATCTTAGTTAAATATAGTTTGATATGTGGGGCATTTCTGTCCATAGAACAGCTTCTGAAAGATGCTTCCAAAGTTTTTTCCTAGCATATCTACTGTGACGTCTGACTTCCACTTGTTTCAAGAGTCTCACATTAATGTAGAAAGAGATTTCAGATATCAATAAAGTAGGGGACTCTTCTAGTATTATAGACTTCAAAGATGCTTACCTCATTGGAGTCTAAAACTCCAATCTTAATATCCTTGTTTCCAGTCTTATAAATAAGAAAATTCCTCTTAGGATTTCCCTGCTGGTCCAGTAGTTAAGACTCTGAGCTTCCAATACAGAGCTCTGTTCAATCCCTGGTCAGGGAACTAGATCCCACATGCCACAACTAAGTGTTCCCATGCTGTAACTAAACCTGGGCACAGCCAAATGAATAAATACAAATAAAATTTTTTAAACAAGAAAATTCCTGTCGATACTTGGACTTTTGTTTTGATTCACAATGTTTTCTTTTACAGTTTTAGCATGATCCATGTTGCTACCTTTGATGATAATTACAGTGAAGATCTATTTCTCTTTCTATGGAGGAGATAAATTAGATTTGTATGTTATCTCTTACCAGAACCTAAAACGTTGACCAGAAACAAAATCCAGATACACATACACTGAGTCCACTAAAAAACAGTTAACTCTGAAGATTGTCAAAACTGAGTACAGTAAATCCCTTAGATATGGATGAATTCCATTCCAAAAACATGTTTGTTAAGTTCAATGTGTCTGAAAATCCAACGAAATTAGTATAGTTCAATTCAGTTCAGTAGCTCAGCCATTTTTGACTCTTTGTGACCCCATGGACTGCAGCACGCCAGGCCTCCCTGTCTATCACCACCTCTGAGAATTTACTCAGACTCATGTTCATTGAGTTGGTGATGTCATAAAACCATCTCATCCTCTCTCATACCCTTCTCCTCCTGCCTTCAATCTTTCCCAACATCAGGGTGTTTTCAAATGAGTCAGTTCTTTCCATCAAGTGGCCAAAGTATTGGAGGTTCAGCTTCAGCATCAGTCCTTCCAATTAACATTCAGATGCCCAACTAATACAACCATCTATATAGTTCTATATATGTAACATATATAAATAGCACTTATATTTATAAAACATATATATATATATATATATATATATATATATATGCTGGCTTAAAACTCATCATTCAAAAAACTAAGATGATGGCATTCAGTCCCATCACTTAATGGCAAATAGATGCGGAAACAATGGAAACAGTGACAGATTTTATTTTCTTGGGCTTCAAAATCACTGTAGATGGTGACTGCAGCCATGAAAATAAAAGACACTTGCTGCTTGGAAGAAAAGCTATGACAAACCTAGACAGCATATTGAGCAGAGACCTTACTTTGCAGACAAAGGTCCATCTAGTCAAAGCTGTTTTTTTCTGGTAGTCATGTATGGATGTGAGAGTTGGACCATAAAGAAGGCTGAGAGTCAAAGAATTGATGCTTTTGAGCTGTGGTGTTAGAGAACACTCCTGAGAGTGCCTTGGAGTGCAAGGAAATCCAACCAGTCCTTCCTAAAGGAAATCAGTCCTGAATATCCACTGGAAGGACTGATGGTGAAACTGAAGCTCCAATACTTTGGCCACCTGATGCGAAGAACTGACTCATTTGAAATGACCCTGATAATGGGATAGATTGAAGGCAGGAGGAGAAGGGACAACAGAGGCTTAGATCGTTGGATGGCATCACTGACTCAATGGACATGAGTTTGAGCAAGCTCTGGGAGTTATTGATAAACAGGGAAGTCTAGCATGCTGCTGTCCATGGGATTGCAAAGAGTCAGACACCATTGAGTGACTGACCTGAACTGATATAATTCTATACTGTAACAGCTTTATAATACTTTTTATACAAATAACACTTAAAAAAACAAACAAAAAATAAAGAAAAAAAATTTTAGCATTAGAGGACAGTGCCTGAAAAGTACAGAACTACAGTACAATAGCTGCCATACAGGGTCTGGCAGCAACCAAGAGTTACTGACTAAAGGAGGAAGAGGAAGTGAGAGATGATATAGCTATTGATATAGATGTTAATATATCTCTCAATAGGGCGAGTTGAGAGGGCCCTGAAGAGTTGAAGAGGGCAAGCTTCGACTTCACTGATATGGATGGAATGCATGTTCATATCTTTGAAAGTTTGAAACTTGACGTTTCATATATAGGTGAACTTGTTATAGGTCAATCATGTGAAAAGAGGAGTGAACTCCAAAAACTGAGCTATTCAGTTTATAAATCACTGCAGGAGTTAACAAATAAATAGAGATGAACAATACAACAATTGGAAGGAAAAATATATTAGAAGGAATCAATAGCAGAATAACTAAGGCAGAAGAACAGATAAGTAATCTGGAAGACAGAATGGTGGAAATCACTGCCATGGAACAGGATAAAGAAAAAAGGAATAAAAAGAAAAATGAAGATGGTCTCAGAGACCTCTGGGAAAACATTAAACACATCAACATTCACATTATAAGCATCCTGGAAGAAGAGAGAGAAAGGGACTGACAAAATATTTGAAGAGATTATAATTGAAAACTTCCCTAACATGAGAAGGGAAATTTAAGTCCAGGAAGTGGAGAAAGTCCCATACAGGATAAACTCAAGAAGTAACATGCTGAGACACATATTACCCAAACTGAAAAAAATTAAAGGCAAAGGAAAAATATTAAGATCAACAAGGGAAAGGCAACGAGTAACATACAATGGTACCCCTTATAGACTGCTGCTGCTGCTGCTAAGTCACTTCAGTCGTGTCCGACTCTGTGCGACCCCATAGACGGCAGCCCATGAGGCTCCCCCGTCCCTGAGATTCTCCAGGCAAGAACACTGGAGTGGGTTGCCATTTCCTTCTCCAATGCAGGAAAGTGAAAAGTGAAAGTGAAGTTGCTCAGTCGTGTCCGACTCTTAGCGACTCCATGGACTGCAGCCTACCAGGCTCCTCCATCCATGGGATTCTCCAGGCAAGAGTACTGGAGTGGGGTGCCATTGCCCTCTCCTAGCAGCTGACTTTTCAGCAGAAACTCTGCAGGCCAGAAGGGAGTGCAATGATATATTTTAAGTGATGAAAGGGAAAACCCTACAACTAAAATAATCTACCTAGCAAGGCTCTCATTCAGATTTGATAGACAAATCAAAAGTTTTGCAGACAAGCAAAAACCAACAGAATTCAGTACCATCAAAACAACTTTAAAACAAATCCTAAAGGAACGTTTTTAGGCAGAAAAGAGAAGGCTGTGACTAGACTCAAGAAAATTATGAATGAAGCTCATTAATAAAGGCAAACATAAAGAAAGGTAGGAAATCGTCCAACACAAATATGATATCAAAATCTTCAATTCATCTTGATGAGCATTTTAATTATTCCTTTTTTTTTTTTTGCTATTTCAGTAAAGCCAAAATAAGCAATTATTTACAAGTCTTTTTGTGGGCATATGCTTATCTTTACGGAGAAGGCAATGGCACCCCATTCCAGTACTCTTGCCTGGAGAATCCCATGGATGGAGGAGCCTGGTAGGCTGCAGTCCATGGGGTCGCTAAGAGTCGGACACGACTGAGCGACTTCACTTTCACTTTTCACTTTCCTGCATTGGAGAAGGAAATGGCAACCCACTCCAGTGTTCTTGCCTGGAGAATCCCAGGGATGGGGGAGCCTGGTGGCTGCCATCTATGGGGTCACACAGAGTCGGACACGACTGAAGTGACTTAGCAGCAGCAGCTTATCTTTATTCTGCATAAATGTCAAAGAGTGGAACTATTGAGTTATATGTTATATGAATGCTTAAACTTTAAAATAAACTACTAAAATGTTTGTCAAAGTAGTTGCACCAATTTACATTTCTCACAGAGAAGTATTGGAGTTCTCAGCAATCTAAGCATTTGATATTCCAGTTTTTATTCTTTTAGCAATTCTTGTGGTAATGGAATATCTCATTTTAATTACCATTTTTCCAATAATAATTGATATTAAGCATCTTCACTTCTGCTTATTAGCCATTTGTCTTTATTCTTTTGTGAAATAGCTATTGAAGTTTGGGGAGATGTTTTCTTATTATTGTTATATGAATTCTTCAGATATTCTGGACATAAATCCTCTGTCTGATACATGTAATGCAAATAATTAATACTAGTCTATGGTTTGCCTTTTAACTTTCTTAATAAATTTATTTTTGAGAAGATAATATTTTCTTTAAATGAAATAAACTTCTTTGTGGAAAGGTTTCTTAAATATGAATTTATTGTATTGAATAGATGTAGGATGAAACACACCTCTTTTACCTTCAGTCAGTTCTGGTAATCTGTTTCTCAGAGATTTTTTTTACTATAGTTAAGTACAAAATTTATTGATATAAAGTTGTTCATGATATTTCTTCATATTCTTTTAATGTCTTCAAGTATTGGAGTGCTGCTACTGTTGCTAGGTCACTTCAGTCGTGTCTGACTCTGTGCAGCCCCATCGATGGGCAGCCCACCAGGCTCCCCGATCCCTGGGATTCTCCAGGCAAGAACACTGGAGTGGGTTGCCATATTGTATTGACATACATACTTTCAGTTTATAATGAAATTTCTCTCTTCATTATGAGATTCCCTCTTTACTTAGGGTTCAGAGAAGTAGCTTTTGTCTTTGTAATTTTCTTTATTGTTAATGTGTTTTTATTTCATTGATTTCTAGTCTTTATTATTTTCTTCTACTTAACTGATATAAATATTTTCTTCATTTCTTACATAAATATTTAAAACTGTAATTTCCACATTAAGCAGAGCTTAAAATGTTGACCCAATGAGTTAAAAAATACTGTGTTTCTACTGTCATACAATTTGATATGTTGTGTTTATAATCAATCAGTCAACTCAAAGAATACTAAAATGTTTTTGTGATTTCATTTGTGACTCATGAAATACTTAGAAATGTGTTGTTTAATTCCAAATATCTATCATATTTCCTCAAAGTGCATATATGGGTACACAAACACACATATGCATATGCTGTATGTATATATACCTATATGTGTATATATGTATGCCTATGTGTATACATATTCACATATGTGGATACATATATACTCCGAGGATGCTGGGCTAATCCAGGAGAGATAGTGAGGAAGCCCGATTTTTCAGAAAGAAGGAGTAGAATTAAGACAGCTAATTGTGAAATCTAAGGGAAAATAACCTTCAAAATGAAGAGGGCCATTAAAAGAGACAAATTCTACATTGTCAAGGAAGAATTAACATAAAAGTAAGGCCTCTGGTGTTGAATTTGACATCTGATTGGTTATCTCATAAAGCAGTGATCATTTGAGGTAATAAATCTTTTTTACTATGTATTCCATCCTTCCTAATTCATTAAGTCTCCTGTCAACTGAAGGAGTAAGTTGCTCATGTACAAAGGGGTTCCTTAGCAACTGACCACCATTGCTCCTGAACTGTGATTAAGAGGTCTTGGCAACTCTGTCAGATAGGGAACATCTGTAAATGACCTAAAGGAACGAAAATATAAGAGGTATATGACATTTAGGTACATTGCCTTTTCACTTGGTTTTCTTGAAACAGTAAAATGGGTGTATATTGTATGTGTGTGTATTTTGTAATCACAAAAATGCACAGTTTGCAGTTTGTAAAAGCAGTTGCAATGTGACCTTGGACTTCAGTCATTTTTCCCTTAGAAAAACTTTGTCACTAAATATTTTGGGGATA
Source organism: Bubalus bubalis (assembly GCF_019923935.1). Lineage (NCBI taxonomy): Eukaryota > Metazoa > Chordata > Mammalia > Artiodactyla > Bovidae > Bubalus > Bubalus bubalis. The sequence continues at coordinate 154,681,802 of NC_059159.1, read as the reverse complement.
ACGGCCACCAGTGAAAAATTAATAAATAGAAATCTCAATTAAATAGAGTTGGGAAAACAGAAGGGTGAGCTCTCATGCCCTGCAATGATAGCGGAGCCCAAAAAGAAGAGTCCTCTTCTCTCCTGACAGGAACTCAGCCAATGAAAAGCTTTGGACTCTTTACTGTAGCCCTTCAAACTTCCTTTTCTCCTCTAAGAAAGTGTTCTCCTCCCCTTGCTATGTGGGGACTTGCACATGGCTTCCCAAGTTGCAATTATATACTAATCCCCAATAAATCCATCTTTAATGGAGAAAAAACTGGAAGTTGTTTGTTTAAGGTCAATACAGCCAAAATAATAGTATCTTAATACAGGCTATGGTGGTGATGATAGTTCAGTCGCTAAGTCATGTCCGATTCTTGTGACACAATGGACTGTAGTAAACTGTTAATCAGTAAAACTCACTTTTCACAAATAAGAAACACAGGCATTAGAAAACTTGATCTAGATAAGTTAGTTAATTAAACTTCTGGGCTAATATGTTGTTGTTTTCTTCACTTTTATTTCATTGCTTTTATTTTAATTATGTTAAATATAGCCCAAGAGGAAGGCAATTGAATCCCTGATGTCACTCCAAATATTTTCTGATAAACTAAACACTGCTAAGTAGTGTTTGAAAACATATTTAAAATGATATTTATATTTACTAAGTGACATCTGAGATCGGATAATTTGTTGGGAGGCAAAGAAGATTAGCCTAGGGGATAGTAGATATTTGTCTCTAAAGAAATATTAGCTACAGGAATGAAATTATGAAGTTAAACTGTGATTTTAATTGAAAGTGAGACAAGAGAATGCCTTTTTTAATGGATTGTTATTTAGTATGATTGAGCTATCTTGTTAGGCTTTTATTTTAGTCCTATAACTGCACCTCTGTTATACAATTTCAAAACGAATTTCTTAGGCAATTTAGATTAAGGAAAATTATATGTTGGAGATAGATAACTACCTGGATATTTTGGGAAGCTAAACATTTCTGAACAGAAAAAAATTTTTTCAAAACATCTAAAGTATGCATTCTTTGAGGCTTTCTGTTTAAATATGTGCATATATTAAATGTAAATGCTTCTACACATTTAACATCATTTTACCTTGCTGTAATTATTGAATGCTAAATTTTAACATTCCAGATTTTGAAAAGTGTTTATTCTTTTCAATGTTAGATATTTAAATTGTCCACAAAATTGTATTGTCCACAAAATTGATAGCCACTTATCTAATTAGTTCACTTTATTTTTGCTGCTCCAAATTCTCTAAAAGTTGAGTACCTACCATTAGAAAAGATAGAAAAAGCAATATGAAATTTACTTAATTCATGAAAACAATAATAAAATGAAACATAGGAAGAATGAAAGGACTGACAATGTTCAGGTATAGTAGTGATGAAGGGGGTGTGTGTGTGTGTGTGTGTGTGTGTGTGTGTTTGACTCTTTGGACCCATGGACTGTAGCCTGCATGCTCCTTGTCCATGGAATTCTCAAGGCAAGACTATTGCAGTGGGTTGCCATTACCTTCTCCAGGGGATCTTTTGAAAGGTTGTTGTTGAATCACGCGAATACACCGGGATTCTTGGCCCCCGGAGCAGAAGAATTCAATCCGGGGCCAGAGACGAGGCTTGATCGCTCAGAGCTTTTGTGTAATAAAGTTTTATTAAAGTATAAAGGAGATAGAGAAAGCTTCTGACATAGGCATCAGAAGGGGGCAAAAAGAGTACCCCCCTGCTAGTCTTCAGCTGGATGTTATATAGTCACTAGCAGTCTGTTAATGAAAGAAAGGAATGTCTTATAATTCAGAATAGCACCAGGCCCCTCGCCCATAAGATGCATTTTGGGATAATCTTGGCACCAAATGGTTTATCTTGGGCCATAAAATAATTAACTTGAATCTTAAAGAAGGGCAGACCACCATACAAATAGTTTCATTTACATAGATTAGGGGAACAATATCTGAGTATAACATACTGGTTTGTCAAGTAGGTTTTGGGCCAAGAGGCGGAACCGACTTGGAGACAGAGTTTGGGGTAAAGGCGTAGTACATTAGCATAGTTTAAGACAAACATTTCCATAAGAAAAAGGCATTGGTTATCTCTAGGCTCAAGAATAGCTAACTTCAGGAGAAACCAGGTGTCATTATGGCAACACAGTATTTTAAGAGAAACCTCTCTTTAAATTTGTATAGAGAAGGAAAAAAATATTGTTAGTTTGTTTCCTCCTGCCGCTTAAGAGAGATAAAAATGTCTGACACTTGCAGGCTATTTCCTCCATTTGGAGACCCCTGGCCTTCCTGCCTGTTACCCTCTCACTTTCTGACCCAGGGATCGAACCCAGGTCTCCTGCATTGCAGGCAGAGTCACCTGGGAAGCCCGGATGATGGCTCTGCAAAGACATAAAATCTTTGAAAGTGAAGTGAAAGTGAAGTTGCTCAGTTGTGTCTGACTCTTTGCAACCCCGTGGACTATAGCCCACCAGGCTCCTCCATCCATGGGATTCTCCAGGCAAGAATACTGGAGTGGGTTGCCATAAAATCTTTAGGCAACCTATTAAATATAATAGAATTAACATTTTTCATAGAGATGTTTCATTTATGGATTTTCCTCCATTTTGCAGGCAAGAAATCGAGGTACCCTGTGGCAGTTTGATAGGAAAGGATTTAAATCACAGTCAGCTTGACACCTGTGCTACTTCTCCAGTCACACCATAATGTAAGAATTGCTCCCTCCCCAATCCTTCTCAGTAGCCTTAATTTGACTCACTTTGACATACAATGCTAGTTACATGTAACAGAGTTACATGTTTTATAAAAACTTCACAGCTGTTGTAATCTCCTTGCCTGGAGGATTCCTTGGATAGAGGAACCTAGTGGGCTGTAGTCCTATGGATCTCAAAGAGCCAGATACTACTGAAGTGACTTAACACCCATGAATACACTTAGAGTTGTTAAAGACATTTCGGGAAGCTCATTTTAACCTCTCATTTGCTTTGAAGTATTAGGCCTCAGAAGATTAAAGTGCTGAGAACATGAAAGTGACATATTGAACGCCACATGTCTAGAGAGTGACTGTAGGATATTTCTTAAATTGTGATCCTGAGGAAAATAGCTTGTTAACAGAGTAAAAAGTCAAATGGTAATAACTTGATAAACAGCTGGCATTGTCTACATTAGGCCATTTGATCCGGTTGGTATTTAGTGAAAAAATACATAGGCGTATAGACCAGAAAAATATCTACTTTCGGGAATGACCAGTGCAAATATTTATTGCATGAAATAATGGCAGAAGTAGAAAGACAAAGGAGAAGGGAGTCCCTAATGTTGAATATAGGTAAGTCTAGTTGTCTGCAAAATTGTATCTGGAACTTGGTGTGAAAAACAAAAAAACAAACAAAACTATCTATAACTATATAGCAACTCCCTATTCCTCCTCAGTATATTCTCTCTTTCTTCCATTGTATGGAAAATCACCAGACACTGCTCAGAACTTTTTATCAAGTCCTTGGGTTGATGAAAGCAAAATAAATTGATTTAGTATTCAAAGTTATAAACTGATATTATCTCTTCAGATGCTCTGCACAAGACTCAGTAGATAATTTGTGGGGCCCCATGTAAAATGAAAATACAAGGTTCTTTTATTTAAAAATTAATAAGGATTTCAGAAAGTGAGAGAAGAGCATTAAACTAATCATAAGGCCCTGAGTGACTATACAGGTTGCCTGTCCTCATAACTGACCCTGTTCTTGCATTAAGTCTTTTCTTATCAATCAGGTTTCCCAGCGTTCACACACACACATACACACACACACTCTTTTCTTTGCATATTCCCATGCCCTGTAGAAGAGACATCGTTAAGGTCAGAAGATTGCACATTTTACTAGTTAAAGAAAGCAAAGTTGCATCCATATTTGCCAGCTAAGGGTACAGAATTAAGAAAGGGAATGTATAATTCTATTTCCCCATCACTCAGATTCAACTTCTTAGAGCACACATAGGTTGTTTTAATTTATTATCTTCTTACAACCCAGGCACTGAGATTTCCTTTGTTTGGATCTGTATTTTCCTGTTCAAGGTCACGGCTTTATTGGTAAGGCCCTACTTATTTGCTGTCAGCAGAGATTACAGCTATCTTCAAATCTCCTGTCTCTAGAAATACACATGTTATTAATATGCTGTTCAAGAGAGGTTTTGATTCTTTTCAGTAACTACATTTCTGTGTATCTTGAAGGAAGGTCTTCTTGGAGAAGGGAAATTCAAAGGTATGAAAAATCTACCATTAATACTTTTTGAAGTGGGGCACAAAATAGTACATGAAATTCCTGCAATGGTCCGTTTTGATTTTCATTTTGAAACCTAATGGATATAGTAAGATAAATAGTCTTAGCCTTCTATTACATTCTAATAAGCTTTAAAAAGTAAAGATTATATTTTAAAACTTAGAAAAAAAAATAAGGATTCCTTTGCCACCTAAGGTTCAGAATGCTGAAAAGTTCATTGTTCCCATCATAATAACATGGAGAAGGCAATGGCACCCCACTCCAGCACTCTTGCCTGGAAAATCCCATGGACGGAGGAGCCTGGTGGCCTGCAGTCCATGGCGTCACTAAGGGTCAGACAAGACAGGGTCAAATAATGAAAGCATCTCTTTTCATAATGACAGTGTTTTATACAGAGAAAACAAAACAAAAATACATAATTGAACTACAAGAACAAATAGATTAGTTTATCAAGTTAGTAGGATACAGGATTAATATATAAAATAATTTTTATATTAGTAATAAAAAATGGAAATTGAAAAAAGTAAACACTATTTAGTCTTAAAAGACATAAAGTACCTGGATATAAATCAAGCAAAATATGTAAAATTTAAGATGCTGAAAATTAGAGTGTGTGTATATACACGCACACATATATAATGGTTTCATGGATTGCAGATGATAAAAAAGATATCAAGTCCTATAAAATTAATCTATAATTTCAACTTTGGTTTTGTTGGTTTTTCTCTATTGTTTGTTTATATTCTTTTTCATTTGTTTTACCTCTAAGATAAATAATTTCCTTTCTTCTGTCTATTTTGGGTTCTATTTGCTATTTGTTTTCTAATTTCTAAGACTAAAAGTTAGGTTATTATGAAATCATTTTTTCTTTTTTGATAAAGGGATTTAGAAATATATATTGTCAGTACATACTCATATGTATTAATATATATTTATTTTGTAATCCAATGCTACTTTATTTTTGTTCCCCTGAAAATGTATAAGACATTAAAATAAACATCAGAGTATGGACTAAGTACATGGAAAAATTAGGAAATCAATAAAAACTGATTTTGGAAAACCAGATATTGAACTTATTAAACAAAATTTTAAAATTAGTATATATATGTGTCTATATATGTGTTCAAAGAAGTAAGAAAATTTAGCAGTGATTTCTTATGAAACAGAAGATACCAATGGAAAAAAAATAGGAATTATAAAGATAGAAATGCTGGAGCTGAAACATGTAACAACTAAAATGAAATATTAGCTAGAGGAGCAGAGAAACTGATTTGAAATGGTGGAAGAAAAGAATCAGTGAACTTGAAAATTGGTCAGTTGTGATTATACAATTTAAGGAGAAGAATGAAAGAGAAACAGAGCCTCAAAGATCTGTGGGATGCTGTTAAATATCCAACATATGCATAAAATGAGTCATCAAGGAGAGGAGACAAGAAAGAAAAAAATTTGAAAAAATAATATATGAAAACTTTACAGATTTGAAGAAGATACAGTCATCTATACATCCAGAAGCTCAAATAAGATAAGCCCAAAGAGATCCACTCTGAGATACATCAAAATCAAATAGTCAAAAATTACAGACAGAGAATCTTGAAAGTAGAGAGAGAAATGTCTCTTCATTTCAGACATACAAATGATCTTCAGTGACGTTAAAGCTGACTAATCATCAGGGAACTCTGGTCAACTAAAGGCCAGAAGGCAGTGGGATGCCACAGAGTGTTGAAAGGAAACTGTCAACCACGGATTCTGTATCTGTCCGAACTTTCCTTCAAAAATAAAGGAGATATCAAGACATTTATAAATAAACCCAGGCTAAGACAGTACACTACTATCTTAACTACCCTACAGAAAATAACAAAAGGAATCCTCCAGAATGAAATAAAAATACAGTGATGGTATCTTGAATCTACATTAAGAAATAAAGACAACCAGGAAAGGTAAAAAAGGTACCAGGTAAATACAAAAGATGGTATAATTCACTTTTGTATGTAAATTTTAATATCTGATTTAAAAGACAACATAAGGTAATAAACACAAATCTATGTTTATGAACACAAAATGTATAAATATGTAATTTCTGATCACAACAGTATAAAAGAAGGTGGGGCATGGAGTTGTATGGGAAATAATTTATATGTTAATGAAAATAGTGTAGTGCTATTTTTAACTAGATTATTATAAAGTAAGATGGTAACAGTATTCCCTAGAAGAATCACTAAGAAAAATTTCTCAAAGATATATATAAAATAAATAGTAAGAATGATAAAATAGTACATTAAAATCTATCACAAAATGAGGCAGCAGCAGAGGAAATGAGGAAAGCAGACATTAAGATATATAGAAAAATAAGGTAAAATGGCAGATCTAAATCTTCCCTAATCAGAAATAACAAAAAATATAAGTAATTTAACTTTTCAATTAAAATGCAGAGATTGGCAGAATACATTTTTTAACATACTGCTTGAAAGAGACATGTTTCATATTCAAAGGCATAAATTAATTTTATGTGATGTGCGTGCATGCTCAGTCTCTTCAGTTGTGTCCAACTCTTTGTGACCCTATAGGCTGTAACCCCACCCCCACCCCACCACACACACACACACACAAACACACACACACACACAGGCTCCTCTGTCTATGGGATTCTCCATGGAAGAATTCTAGTGTGGATTGCCATGTCCTCCTTCAGGGCATCTTCCCTATCGAGGGATCAAACCCATGTCTACTGTGTCTCCTGCATGCAGGCCAGTTTTTTACTTACTGAGCCACCTGGGCAAATAGATGGGGAAACAGTGGAAACAGTGGCTGACTTTATTTTTCTGAGCTCCAAAATCATTGCAGATGGTGAATGCAGCCATGAAATTAAAAGACACTTACTCCTTGGAAGGAAAGTTATGACCAACCTAGATAGCATATTAAAAATCAGAGACATTACTTTGCCAACAAAGGTCCATCTAGTCAAGGCTATGGTTTTTCTAGTAGTCATGTATGGATGTGAGAGTTGGACTATAAAGAAAGCTGAGTGCTGAAGAATTGATGCTTTTGAACTGTGGTGTTGCAGAAGACTCTTGAGAGTCCCTTGGACTGCAAGGAGATCCAACCAGTCCATCCTAAAGGACCAGTCCTGGGTGTTCATTGGCATGACTGATATTGAAGCTGAAACTCCAATATTTTGGCCACCTGATGCGAAGAGCTGACTCATTTGAAAATATCCTGATGTTGGGAACAATTGAAGGCAGGAGGAGAAAGGGACGGCAGAGGATGAGATGGTTGGATGGCATCATCAACTCAATGGACATGAGTCTGGGTAAACTCTGGGAGTTAGTGATGAACAGGGAGGCCTGGCCTGTTGTGGATCATGGGGTTGCAATGAGTCAGACATGACTGAGAGACTGAACTGAACTGAGCCACCTGGGAAGCCCATTGCATGTGATACTTTTCCTTAATACCTTAATCTTCATTAAAGTTACTAAACAATTGCCAAGATTTTACCTTAAATTTCTGAGAATCAGGGAAGATATATCACATTTTCATTTCTATGCCTTAGAGGATTTTGAAGATTTTGATTAAATGAAATAAATGTTTTCTAGTTCAGAGAACTACATCTTCAATTGCTTGTTTAAATTAATGTTGATAACTTAAAAATATATCTCGACTACTGTGATGATGATAATGAGACTCCTTAAGGATAAGAAGTGGCAGAAAGTGAAGAGGAACTAAAAAGCCTCTTGATGAAGGTAAAAGAGGAGAGTGAAAAAGCTGGCTTAAAACTCAACATTCAGAAAACGAAGATCATGGCATCTGGTCCCATCACTTCATGGGAAATAGATGGGGAAAGAGTGGAAACAGTGTCAGACTTTATTTTTTTGGGCTCCAAAATCACTGCAGATGGTGACTGCAGCCATGAAATTAAAAGATGCTTACTCCTTGCAAGGAAGTTATGACCAACCTAGATAGCATATTGAAAAGCAGAGACATTTCTTTGCCAACAAAGGTCCATCTAGTCGAGGCTGTGGTTTTTCCAGTGGTCATGTATGGATGTGAGAGTTGGACTGTGAAGAAAGCTGAGTGCCGAAGAAGTGATGCTTTTGAACTGTGATGTTGGAGAAGACTCTTGAGAGTCCCTTGGACTGCAAGGAGATCCAACCAGTCCATTCTGAAGGAGATCAGCCCTGGGATTTCTTTGGAAGGAATGATGCTGAAGCTGAAACTCCAGTACTTTGGCCACCTCATGCAAAAAGTTGACTCATTGGAAAAGTCTCTGATATTGTGAGGGTTTCAGGGCAGAAGGAGAAGGGGATGACAGAGGATGAGATGGCTGGATGGCATCACTGACTCGATGGATGTGAGTCTGAGTGAACTCTGGGAGTTGGTGATGGACAGGGAGGCCTGGCATGCTGCGATTCATGGGGTTGCAAAGAGTTGGACATGACTGAGCTACTGAACTGAACTGAGGCATAAGAATAAGCACTGGTGTCAGTTCAGTCTGGAGAAGGTAATGGCACCCCAGTCTAGTACTCTTGCCTGGAAAATCCCATGCATGGAGAAGCCTGGTAGGTTGCAGTCCATGGAGTCCCTAATTCTGACACGACTGAGCAACTACACTTTCACTTTCACTTTCATGCACTGGAGAAGGAAACAGCAACCCACTCCAGTGTTCTTGCCTGGAGAATCCCAGGGATGGGGGAGCATGGTGGGAGGCCGTCTATGGGGTCGCACAGAGTTGGACACGACTGAAGCAACTTAGCAGCAGCAGTAGCAGCAGTGCTCAGTTCAGTCATAATCTACATTTGTTAGAGACAAAGAAGGAAAGACACAAGGGGAAGAGTGAGAAATAATGATTTTATTACATGATTGATACAAAAGTAACATTGAGAAGGACACAAAGAAGTAAAAGGAAATAGATATAAGTGTTCTCTTGCAACATTGTGGTGCTGATTTAGTTGCTAAATCGTGTCTGACTCATGAGACCCCATGGACTGGAGCACACCAGTCTCCTCCACCCATAGGATTATATAGGCAAGAATATTGGAGTGGGTTGTCATTTTCTTCTCCAGGCATCTTCCCCACCTAGAGAGGGAAAGGAGTGAAGGCGCTCTCCTGCACTGCAAGTGGATTCCTTACTGCTGAGCCACCAACAAAGTATATTTTAAAATATCTGTTTAGTTTTTTCAAAAGGCAATGCTGGCACTGATCACTTATAAAATTATTAATAATAGTGTAAAACCAGACTAGATTTTACATGTGGGACCTTGACAGAAACGTTAGAAATGAAGAAGAAACAATAGTGACAGACTTTCCTTGGAAGGAAAATATTTGGTAAGCAATGTTCCTCAAGCTTAATTACTTGTCATAAAAACTTGAATAAGTATAAATATTGTTGACATTTGAGGGAGTCAGTTGAAGATAACATTTGGTCAAGTGTAAGGGACACATTGGAGAAAGCAATGGCACCATACTCCAGTACTCTTGCCTGGAAAATCCCATGGATGGAGGAGCCTGGTAGGCTGCAGTCCATGGGGTCGCGAAGAGTCGGACACCACTGAGCAACTTCACTTTCACTTTTCACTTTCATACATTGGAGAAGGAAACGGCAACCCACTCCAGTGTTCTTGCCTGGAGAATCCCAGGGGCGGTGGAGACTGGTGGCCTGCCGTCTATGGGGTCGCACAGAGTTGGACACGACTGAAGTGACTTAGTAGCAGTAACGGACACATACAGAAGGATACAAATATTTAAAGAAAATAACTTACCAGAATCTGTTAATTATTCTTATATAACATATGATCAACCATGGCAAATTCAACATATCATATAGTTGCCTTAGGGACAACATGGTATCAATATTATTGATTTAGATGAGTTAGTTTGAACTGTGAAGTTCTGAGGCTAACAAACACCCTCTTCCAACAACACAAGAGAAGACTCTATACATGGACATCACCAGATGGTCAACACCGAAATCAGATTAATTATATTCTTTGCAGCCAAAGATGGAGAAGCTCTATACAGTCAGCAAAAAAAAGATCAGGAGCTGACAGTGGCTCAGATCATGAACTCCTTATTGCCAAATTCAAACTTAAATTGAAGAAAGTGGGGAAAACCACTAGACCATTCAGGTATGATCTAAATCAAATCCCTTATGATTATACAGTGGAAGTGAGAAATAGATTTAAGGGACTAGATCTGATAGATAGAGTGCCTGATGAACTATGGACTGAGGTTCGAGACATTGTACAGGAGACAGGGCTCAAGACCATCCCCATGGAAAAGAAATGCAAAAAAGCAAAATGGCTGTCTGAGGAGGCCTTACAAATAGCTGTGAAAAGAAGAGTAGTGAAAAGCAAAGGAGAAAAGGAAAGATATAAGCATCTGAATGCAGAGTTCCAAAGAATAGCAAGGAGAGATAAGAAAGCCTTCTTTAGCGATCAATGCAAAGAAATAGAGGAAAACAACAGAATGGGAAAGATTAGAGATCTCTTCAAGAAAATTAGAGATACCGATCTGCCGCTTGAGAAATTTGTATGCAGGTCAGGAAGCAACAGTTAGAACTGGACATGGAACAACAGACTGGTTCCAAATAGTAAAAGGAGTATGCCAAGGCTATATATTGTCACCCTGTTTATTTAACTTATATGCAGAGTACATAATGAGAAACTCTGGACTGGAAGAAACACAAACTGGAATCAAGATTGCTGGGAGAAATATCAATAACTGCAGATATGCAGATGGCACCACCCTTATGGCAGAAAGTGAGAGGAACTCAAAAGCCTCTTGATGAAAGTGAAAGTGGAGAGTGAAAAAGTTGGCTTAAAGCTCAACATTCAGAAAACCAAGATCATGGCATCTGGTCCCATCACTTCATGGGAAATAGATGGGGAAACAGTGGAAACAGTGTCAGACTTTATTTTTCTGGGCTCCAAAATCACTACAGATGGTGACTGCAGCCATGAAATTAAAAGACTCTTACTCCTTGGAAGGAAAGTTATGACTACCCTAGATAGCATATTCAAAAGTAGAGACATTACTTTGCAAACAAAGGTCTGTCTAGTCAAGGCTATCGTTTTTCCTGTGGTCATGTATGGATGTGTGAGTTGGACTATGAAGAAGGCTGAGCATCGAAGAATAGATGCTTTCAAACTGTGGTGTTGGGGAAGACTCTTGAGAGTCCCTTGGGCTGCAAGGAGATCCAACCAGTCCATTCTGAAGGAGATCAGCCCTGGGATTTCTTTGGAAGGAATGATGCTAAAGCTGAAACTCCAGTACTTTGGCCACCTCATGCAAAGAGTTGACTCACTGGAAAAGACTCTGATGCTGGGAGGGATTGGAGGCAGGAGGAAAAGGGGACGACAGAGGATGAGATGGCTGGATGGCATCACTGACTCCATGGAAGTGAGTTTCAGTGAACTCCAGGAGTTGGTGATGGACAGGGAGGCCTGGCGTGCTGTGTTTCATGGGGTTGCAAAGAGTCGGACACGACTGAGCGACTGATCTGATCTGATCTGAAGGGAACATTTCATGCAAAGATGGGCTCTATAAAGGACAGAAATGGTATGGACCTAACAGAAGCAGAAGATATTAAGAAGAGGTGGCAAGAATACACAGAAGAACTGTACAAAAAAGATCTTCATGACCCAGATAATCAAGATGGTGTGATCACTGACCTAGAGCCAGACATCCTGGAAAGTGAAGTCAAGTGGGCCTTAGAAAGCATCACTATGAACAAAGTTAGTGGAGGTGATGGAATTCCAGTTGAGCTATTTCAAATTCTGAAAGATGATGCTGTGAAAGTGGTGCCCTCAATATGCCAGCAAATTTGGAAAACTCAGCTGTGGCCACAGGACTGGAAAAAGTCAGTTTTCATTCCAATCCCAAAAAAGACTATGCCAAAGAATGCTCAATCTACTGCACAATTGCACTCATCTCACATGCTAGTAAAGTAATGCTCAAAATTCTCCAAGCCAGGCTTTAGCAATATGTGAACCGTGAACTTCCAGATGCCCAAGCTGGTGTTAGAAAAGGCAGAGGAACCAGAGATCAAATTGCAAACATCCGCTGGATCATGGAAAAGGCAAGCGAGGTTCAGAGAAACATCTACTTCTGATTTATTGACTATGCCAAAGCCTTTGACTGTGTGGAACACAATAAACTGGAAAATTCTGAAAGAGATGGGAATACCAGACCACCTGATCTGCCTCTTGAGAAATTTGTATGCAGGTCAGGAAGCAACAGTTAGAACTGGACATGGAACAACAGACTGGTTCCAAATAGGAAAAGGAGTACGCCAAGGCTGTATATTGTCACCCTGTTTATTTATCTTGTATGCAGAGTACATCATGAGAAACGCTGGACTGGAAGAAGCACAAGCTGGAATCAAGATTGCCGGTAGAAATATCAATAACCTCAGATATGCAGATGACACCACCCTTATGGCAGAAAGTGAAGTGGAACTAAGGAGACTCTTGATGAAAATGAAAGTGGAGGGTGAAAAAGTTGGCTTGAAGCTCAACATTCAGAAAACCAAGATCATGGCATCTGGTCCCATCACTTCATGGGAAATAGATGGGGAAACAGTGTCAGACTTTATTTTTTGGGGCTCCAAAACCACCGCAGATGGTGACTGCAGCCATGAAATTAAAAGACCCTTACTCCTTGGAAGGAAAGTTATGACCACCCTAGATAGCATATTCAAAAGCAGAGACATTACTTTGCCAACAAAGGTCCGTCTAGTCAAGGCTATGGTTTTTCCTGTGGTCATGTATGGATGTGAGAGTTGGACTGTGAAGAAGGCTGAGCGCTGAAGAATTGATGCTTTTGAACTGTGGTGTTGGGGAAGACTCTTGAGAGTCCCTTGGGCTGCAAGGAGGTCCAACCAGTCCATTCTGAAGGAGATCAACCCTGGGATTTCTTTGGAAGGAATGATGCTAAAACTGAAACTCCAGTTCTTTGGCCACCTCATGTGAAGAGTTGACTCATTGGAAAAGACTCTGATGCTGGGAGGGATTTGGGGCAGTAGGAGAAGGGGACGACAGAGGATGAGATGGCTGGATGGCATCACTGACTCGATGGACGTGAGTCTGAGTGAACTCCAGGAGTTGGTGATGGACAGGGAGGCCTGGCGTGCTGTGTTTCATGGGGTTGCAAAGAGTCGGACATGACTGAGCGACTGAACTGAACTGAGGCTTTTGATTGGTTTATTTCATTGAGCCTTCTTTTCATGGTTGGAGTGAGGGCATTGAATTGGGTGATTGAGTAAATGCTCACTTCATTTTATTACATGATACTGAACTAATGCTGTTTTTTTTTTTGTTTGTTTGTTTGTTTAATGTTTTCCTTCTCAAATCTGGGATGTCTTCCCTTCACAGGGTTTTTGCAGTCTCAAGGCTGAGTTCAATTCATTCAGTTCAGTTGTTAAGTCATGTTTGATTCTTTGCAACCCCATGGACTATAGCATGCCAGGCTTCCCTGTCCATCACCAACTCCCGGGGCTTGCTCATGCTCATGTTCATCGAGTCAGTGATGCCATCCAACCATCTCATCCTCTGTTGTCCGCTTCTCCTCCTGCCTTTAATCTTTCCTAGCATTAGGGTCTTTTTCAATGAGACAGTCCTTCGCATCAGGTGTTCAAATTATTGGAGCTTCAGCATCAGTACTTGCAATGAATATTCAGGATTTATTTCCTTTAGGATTGAGTGGTTTGATCTCCTTGCAGTCCAAGGGACTATAGAAAGACTTCTCCAACACCATAGTTCAAAAGCATCAATTCTCCGGTGCTCAGCCTTCTTCTTCTCAACTCACATCCATACATGACTACTGAAAAAGCAATAGCTTTCATTATACGGACATTTGTCAGCAAAGTAATGACTCTGCTTTTTAATATGCTGTCTAGGTTGGTCATAGTTTTTCTTCCAAGGAGCAAGCGTCTTTTAATTTCATGGCTGCAGTCACCATCTGCAGTGATTTTGGAGCCCCCAAAAATAAAGTCTGCCACTGTTTTCATTGTTTTCCGATTTATTTGTCATGAAGTTATGAGACTGTGTGCCATGATCTTCATTTTTTGAGTGTTGAGTTTTAAGCTAGCTTTCACTGTTCTCTTTCACTTTCATCAAGAGGCTCTTTAGTTCTTTGCTTTCTGCCATAAGGGTGGTATATCTGCATAACTGAGGTTATTTATATTTCTCCCAACAGTCTTGATTCCAGCTTGTGCTTCATCCAGCCTAGCATTTCACTTGATGTACTTGGCATGTGAGTTAAATAAGTAAGGAGACAATATATAGCCCTGACATACTCCTTTCCCAATTTGAAAACAGTCCATTTTTCTATATCCAGTTCTAACTGTTGCTTCTTGACCTGCATACAGATTTATCAGGAGGCAGGTAAGGTGGTGTTCTATTTCCACCTAATTAAGGATTTTCCACAGTTTGTTCTGATCCACAAAGTCAAAGGCTCTAAGGTAGTCACTGAAGCAGATGTTTTTTATGAAATTTTCTTGCTTTTTCCATGATCCTGTGGATGTTGGCAATTTGATCTCTGGTTCCTCTGCTTTTCTATATCCATCTTGAACATTTGGAAGTTCTAGGTTCATGTACTTTTGAAGACTAGCTTGCAGAATTTTCAGCATTACTTTTCTACTGTGTGAGATGATTATAATTGTGCAGTAATTTGAACATTCTTTGGCATTGCCTGTCTTTGGGATTGGAATGAAAACTGACCTTTTTCAGTCCTGTGGCCACTGCTGAGTTTTCCAAATTTGCTGGCATATTGAGTGCAACACTATAACAGGGTCATCTTTTAGGATTTGAAATAGCTCAGCTGGAATTCCATCACCTCCATTAACTTTGTTTGTAGTGATGCTTCCTAAGGCCCACTTAACTTCAGACTCCAAGGTGTCTGATTCTTGGTGAGTGATCACACCATCGTGGGTCATTAAGATCTTTTTTTTTTTTTTATAGTTCTGTGTTTTCTTGCTACCTTTTCTTAATATCTTCTGCTTCTGTTAGGTCCTTACAATTTCTGTCCTTTAATGTGCCCATTTTTGCATGAAATGTTCCCTTGGTGTCTTTAATCTTCTTGAAGAAGTCTCTAGTCTTTCCCATTCTATTGTTTTCCTCTATTTGTTTGCATTGATCACTGAGGAAGGCTTTCTTATCTCTCTTTGCTAGTCTTTAGAACTCTGCATTCAGATGGATATATCTTTCCTTTTCTCCTTTGCTTTTTGCTTCTCTTCTTTTCTCAGCTATTTTTAAGGTCTTCTCAGACAACCATTTTGTCTTTTTGCATTTAGCTTTCTTCAGAATAGTTACGATCACTGTTTCCTGTACAATGTCATGAACCTATGACCATAGTTCTTCAGCCACTCCATCAGATCTAATTCCTTGAATCTATCACTTCCACTGTATAATCTTCAGGAATTTGATTTAGGTCATACCTGAATGGTCTAGTAGTTTGCCTTACTTTCTTCAATTTAAGTCTAAATTTGTCAATAAGGAGTTCATGATCTGAGCCACAGTCAGCTCCTGGTCTTGTGTTTACTGACTGTATAGATCTTCTCCATCTTTGGCTGCAAAGAATATAGTCAATCTGATTTTGATATTGACCATCTGGTGATGTCCATGTGTAGAGTCATCTCTTGTGTTGTTGGAAGTGTGTGTTTGCTATCACCAGTACATTCTCTTGGCAAAACTCTGTTGCCTTTGCCCTGCTTCATGTACTCTGAGTCCAAACTTGCCTGTACTCCAGGTATCTCTTGACGTCCTACTTTTGAATTCTAGTCTCCCATGATGAAAAGGACATTCTTTTTTGGTGTTAGTTCGAGCTTGAAATCCATGATAATTTTAGTTTTCCAATCTGTAATGCTGCATTAACACACAACAAGAATATTATCTTCTTTCTCAACTCTTTGAATTAATAACTTGTCCAATACTCAGCTTTATTCTAAGTGTACTCTTTACAAAACCCAGAACTATCTATCGTTTGTTTCAATTTACTTTTTTCAGGTATGATGCTTCCGAAATTGTCACTCATCCACCATGACCTATTTTTGACTGTAGCTATAAGGACTACTTTAAAGACTGTCCTTAGCAATAATTTACTGAGAATGTTCTATGTGCCAAACGCCATGCTAGATACTGAAAATATGGGGCAAACATGACCCACACAGTTCCTGAAAAATTATAATTTAGAGAAAGATACTGATAAGTTCCCAGGAAAGTGTAATATTGTCAAGAATTGCACCTGATATAGATGATACAGGGAATAGAAACATATAGAAAAGGTATATAACTAAATCACTGAGAAGGTGGATGAAGAAATCTTGGCAGTTATGAAAGCTACCTAGTGGAAATGACATCTAAGTGAGGCCTGAAGTATGAATAGTAATTAGCCAGATGGAATAAGTCATAAAAAATACATATACACAGGAAATAATATGCCTGAATGTCTGGAAGTAATAGAAAACATGAGATGTTAGAGGAACTGAATATAATTTTATGTGCTATAGCATTGCATGTGTGTTTATGTGTGTGCATGTATAAAGTCTACCCAGGGAAATACAAAGATAAATGGAGACCAAATAAAATATTTGTTTATAAAAATCATCTTTTGACATTGAAGCAAAATGTCTGATTGCTCACTTTATGGTATACTTCCAAATCTTTCTTCCTGAAATCCTAACTACCACATTGAGTCTTGTTCCTTAATACCAGGATTCTAAGAGAGCCCTGTTCTCACTTTCTACAGAAGGGAAAGCTTGAAAGAGTGAGCACTGTAATGTTCATGTAAAAAGAAAGTAAAGCAGAAAATTGGCAAGTACCCTCTGTTAACATATTATCTTCTCCCTGTGTATTACTAACATGATTTCTCTGAGCAGCAGATATTAAGGAATAAAAAATGTTTTTTCAGTGTTTACTATCAAGTCAAATCATAGATTCAATTTCCAACCAGTTTAAGAATGTTCTGCTTAGCAAAATTAATTCTAGCAAAACATATGCCCATAATACATTAGAAATCATATATAAGGCATCTGTTGTTGACTTATTTATTAGAAAATCACCTTCATTTACTATTACACTGTGAGTTGCATTATAGAACTAAATAAATGTTTAGACATTCTCTTCTGGGCCTCCTTTATAAACTGTTGTCTGAATGAGCCTTGTTTTTGGTGGGGATAGTCAGTCTTATCTGTTTGGATCTACTTCTTTCTAAGATGACTACTCATTTTGAATTGACATATTCAAATAAATAAATTTTCTTCTTTCCACAATCCTGAAAAAGTCATATTTTAAAAAATTTTCATTGATTTCTAATGTTCTGGAAAATGGTGGAAATTAATAGGTCAAATTATTTTAAGTGTTTGTTTTGAGTTACTGCTGTTTTTTTGAGAACAATAGACTACTTAGTAAAATTCTTAAAAAGGTATCACTGCTTTTCAAGGAGCAGCGTAGCTATTCAATTCTATAATTTACCAGAGAAGCATACATTGTTGGTTAAGTAAAATTTACATATAGTATTTAATTAGTCCCCCAGACAAATTCAAGGTGTGGATTTTATTGATATAAATTTATTTCACTTAACTCTACATGATTGTTAGGGCCTTAAATATTAGTTATTCCATTTTTAAACACTGTGTTGAAGTAGTGTTGAAGTAATATTGGTGGCTAAAATGAAAGATTTCTTTTTTTCAAAATTTCTAGCTTCTGAAATACAGAAATACATAGAGAATATTTAAAAAATCCAAACCCTGTCGAAGCCCATCAGCTAATGCACCCCTCCTGAAAAACATTAATAATTCATGGTCAATGAAGACCTATCTTTTGTAGTTGGCCTCCTGCATCTGATTCTTTATTTCTTATATTCTCTTCATTGGGGTAGCTTTTACTCAGAAGGAAAAAAAAAAGAAATCTGTTCTCTAAGACAGTGCTCAGTATTTTAAGTCTTCTCCCTGAAGATTTACAAATACCCATGATTTTAGAAAGAGATCAGAGATCACTTCCCAAAGCACTCACCAGACCAATAATTTAAGTAAAACACTTTCCTCCTCTATTATGGCTGGGAGGCAGTGCGCTGTGTTAGGAAAGCACTAGGCTAGTTGTCAAGGGACAAGAGATCTTATTTCAGGTCAAAAATAATAGAGTTTGCTTCTTTGCCTCAATACTTTTTTCTGTCTTTATCCTCATGGGTTTTATTGGTGGAGAAGAATATTTCTAGCTGGTCAAAACAGATTCAAAAAGTTTAGTAGGAATATCTGCAAGTATTATAGTTTCCATATAGGTAAATTTGAACAAATAGATGCTGAGAGTTTTAATCTTGTCCTGATTAATTTTGAGGTGTTCAGGATAACTGTTTTCTACTGCTCTGAGGCATTCATTACAGGGTTAGCTTTTCTAGTCTAAACCACCCATAGATATATGAGGGATGTGGTTGACAATTGAACTAAGTACTTTTATTTGTAAATGTTTAAAATATATTATTTTTAAGTTAAATAAAGAAGAGATTTACTGAAGAGACATTTTAAAAATCACTCAACTGATGGTTGAGGGGCAAGCTCAGAAAATGGACAAAAGTACAGAAACACAAAAGTCTTTTCACAAAACCAGTCCACTGAGGAAACCTGTGTGACTAAGAGAGACTAAAGTTCAGACCGTACAACTGTCACTACTTTCCCTAGAAAATGGATGTTGCGGCCACCACTGCTTCATCTTCCTCAATCCACTCTTTCTACTTATCTCATCACTAGCTCCCAATTTGGAGTCCTGGTCAGATACAGGTGAGTATCAGAGTATCAGTGATGCTTAAAGGGCTTCTGCTGAAATTATGATGCCTAAAAACCATGAAGTGATGTGTTTCTCTCTATAAAGCAGCAGTCCTGTTTCCATGATTATCATCTGAAAATACATTTTGTCTTTAATTTTGTCTTAACTCCAAATTTTGTCTTTAATTTTGAGCTGCTAGTGACACATTAGGGTCAAACTACAAAGATATTGAAATGAAATAGTTTGTAAGTTACTGAACAGCATTTACATTATAGGCTGGTATATAATTTATATAATTAATATCCCAAAACATGTAAGTTCTATATAGAAATTTGTTATAGAATGTACAATAGGAATGATACATTTTTTTATCTCAATAAAGGTAATAATTCCATGAGCTGAAACATTCTTAGAAAATAGCATTTTTTCTTTTTCCATGTTGAATAGGTAAGAATGTTATTTTGCCTTGCTCTCTTATTAAATATCTGCCTTAATAATAAGCCATTTTAATATATTCTAGGGTTAAATATAAAAAGAGATGTATTACTATATAATTCTAACGTTCACTTATATAGTGAAATACCTAAGTATTTTCTTTAAAGTTAAAATAAAAAGAAATATTTGACAAAAGGCAAAATCTGAGCTTAACTCAAATTAACAGAAGATGAGCAGATGCAGAAATAAAACCACAGTAATAGAAAAAAAAAACTGATATTTTAAGAAATATTTGAGTTTAATGTCACATTAAATTTTGGCAAGATACAACTAGGAATTTTAAAAAAGTAAGATAAATTATTGGTATATAAAAGTGGAATTATTTTTTCTATATTCAAAATTGCAATATCATAATTCATCTCTTATTTAACATTGACTAAGCTGAGAAAAAGGAAAATATCCTCCAGTTTCAACAGAATACATGTCTTTGAGCTGGGCTTTGACAGATTGGATTCTATTTGTGTGTCAGAAATGATTTTATTTTGTGACCTTGAACAAGCTGCTTAGGTTCACTGTCTCATAATCTTCCAAAAGCATAATGAGCTTAGTATTACTTATTCCTCCATTCTGAAGATTGATTGAAGTGCTCTTTCAAAAAAAATGATGTATATTAATCTCATTAGTGTTATTTTTAATATTTCATGTCTTCTTCCTAGGATACTTGTGTGAAAATACTTCCACAAGGCTTTCAAAGAAAGATCTACACTAATGTCTATGGTTATCATAAATGATAAGAATTGACTTTCACCTTGGAACTCATGTAATAAATAGTACAATCAATCACAAATGGTCTATACAGAAATTTTGCTCATTAAATTAAACAGTTCATTTCCCAAATTTTATGCTTCATAGAAATTGCTTTTCTGCCTAATCAATCCTGTCATCAACTGAGCAATTATCTTACCCACGGATATGCTAGATGTTGATCTGTCATGAGCTTTAGGTTTCCTTCTGTAGACTAAATATTGCAGTTAAAAAAATCTATATTTCTGCAATCATGTTTCTTTATAAGGAATCATTAACAGTAATGATTTGTCCACATAATTGTTTGGAGAACTTTCAATAAAGCAACTTATTTAATGTTATTTTCCCTTACAAAAGAATAGAATCTTGCCTCATTAATATCATAGTATCAGTCTTAGAATATATTTTATAACATTAAACATTTTGAAAGATACATGGCCTGTATAAAGGGTGAGGCCAAAAGTTATCAACACTGAAGTTTGATGTTGGCAATGGGGACACCTCTAACCTCACTGATTATTACTTAAATTTATCTGAAATATTAATAGGTTAACAACTTTTTCAGGACTCTTGACAATATTTGTGTACAAATTGTCTAACGTGTTCTAGGTGGGAAAATGTTTCCTTTAAAATTCTTTTAGAGTTTGAAGATTTCTTTACTTGTTAGATAGAGTCTGAAGTGAAATTCAGTTCTATTCTTGAATTCTTTATATCATTGTATATCATTAATGGTATTTAATGGCACTTATTTAATGATTTTTTGGGGGAAAGCTATTACTCAGCTTTATTTCACTTATGTGTAGCACATGATCAGAGAATAGATAAATAATAACTGTTTCAGTGGAGAATGATGGATATATTTATAGGTTTGCTTACAATTTACATGTTCTAGAGTCACAAAGAACCAACTTTCTTTCTTTACAATTTACCTCTATTATTGTCATTTTTTAACATTCCTAGCATGGCTGACAATTAGCATATTAAAGCAGGAGAAAAATGAATCATATACCTTTTTTTAAAAATTAAAAATATCCACAACAGAATAAATTATCAATCACCACCCCTCTCAAAATTTGGATACTTCTATTTCATGAGCAACTACTGTATCCTAGACATTTTATTAAAAAATCATTTTATTTAATCCTCAAAATAGCCAAGTATATTGTACAAAGAGCTTGTTTCGTTTGAGAAGAAGGAGGGAATTTGGCTAAATCACAAGTCACATGGCAAATAAGCGGCATAGATCAAATTAAACCTCAGAGCCATTTTACTCCAAACTCAAGGCTACTTTCAATTTCCTCTATTATTGGAGATTGGTAATCTCTGCAACTTTATCAAGTCATTTGTCTTTTAAAATCAAGAGAAACACAAGAGACGATAACTAAAAGAGAGCAAAGGAGTATGGATAGACCTAAACTGGATTATAAAAACTTGCATGTCAATCTTAACACATTGACTAGGACCTTAGGGCTGAACTGAACTGAAAGTCTGACCAGCATGTAGAGTCCAAAAGCCTAGTGTCTTTGCACTTCAATGACTGCCAATGTGCATCCAGATAAACAACAGGGTAAAGAAAAGTGAGCAGTGTGTCCTGAATTTGGAGATCAGGGAAAATTACCCAGTGAACTACCTAGCAACTCCTGTCTCATTTCCTATACAAATAACGTTAAAATGAACTGTATGTGTATGTGTGAAAAATAAGAAATATCATGTTGATTGAAAGCATGGTCATTGGAGATACAAGTTACTGGAACATTAAATGAATCCCATTGTGTCACAGTATTTACTCTTCTATAAAATGAGGATAATAATAAAAAAAATTGGAAGTGGCAAGTACTAAATTAATTGTAGTTTATTATTTTTTTCCCCTTCTTGTCTTAATGCTCCTAACTTCTCCTTATGAGTTAAAAGTAAGTGACAAGTACAGTCCAAAAGTATGTGTAAGGAATGAGTAGAAAGGACATAGGTGACTAGGTGATGGTAAAAGAGTTTATGGATATATTTTTGCTAAATAACAATCATGGTTCTTACCAGCAGGAAAGAGAACTCCTTCTTATTTCTTGACTTCCAACTTATGGCAGAGTTGTTGGGGGTTAAATGAGTAATATAAAGTGTTAATATTAATATTACTATTTTAATCATCATATTATTAACATTAAGACATACACTATAGGGTTGTTTGGAAATTCAAAGAGATAATATTAATAAATCTCTTAGCATAGTGCCAGATAATAATTATATTAAAAATAAGTTACTTCTGACATATGTACACAGTCAGACTAACAATGTCTCAACACACACCAGTTCCTCTGTGTTTAACTTTTTCATGTCTTCAAATCAGTAGATTGTTACTGATTGGTTTCAAAACTTACCCAATATTTCATGAAGCACTACCTGATAATTACATTATGAGAGTAAAATAATGAAAGTGTTTATCTAACATTTAGCAAAGTGGCCCCAAAGTCTCCAAATTGGGAACATTTAGTTTATATAGATATAAAAATATATTTTAAACTCTACACTTGAAAATAGAATTTTCAAGATAAATTGAATTTTTCCTTTTCAAATGGTGCTAGCATTAGTATTATTAGCTTCCAAAGTTCAAACTGACCAGGTGCTTGTTCTCAGTTATAGTTGCCAGGCTGGGTCTCTGTTGCCTTCTTGCAAATTTCTTCCCTGAAAATCCTCTGAGGAGAGTAGGAGATCATGATACTTCAACATAGATAGCTTCGACTCTAGCAAGATTTATTTCCCAAATCGCAGTGAAATAGCATTACTAAAAACTTCATTTTACAACACCCCATATAAACTCCTGAGGAGTGCGTTTTAAACAGGAGAGCAAAAATAAACAAATGGGACCTAAATTAAACTTAAAGCCTTTTTCATTGCAAAGGAAACCAATAATAAAATGAAAGACATACTAAATGGGAGAAAATAATTGCAAATGATATGACTGATAATATGTTAATACTCCAAACACATAAATAACTCATACAACTAAATATCAAAAAACAAGCTGATTAAAAGTTGGGCAGATGGCCTGAATATACATTTTCCCAAAGAAGACATATAGATGACTAACAAACAAATGAAAAGATGCCCAACATTATTAATCACCAGAAATGCAAATCAAAACCACAATGAGATATCACCTCATACTTGTCAGAATAGCTATCATCAAAATATCTAGAACTTTCCTGGTGGTCCAGTGGTTAAGAATCTTCCTGCTAATGCCAGGGACTGAGTTCAATCACTGGCCCAGGAAGATCCTACATGCTGCTGAGCAACTAATCCCAGGGACCACAACTACTAAGAGCCTATGAACCACAACTACTGAAGTCCACACACCCTAGAGCCTGTGCTCAGTATCAAGAGAAGCCAGCACAGTGAGAAGCCTGCATACTGCAACTAGAGAAATCCTTGTGCAGCAACAAAGACCCACTGCACCCCAAAGTAAATAAATGAATAAATCTTTTTTTAAAAAAGTCTGTAAATAAGAAATGTTGGAGAGGATGTGAAGAAAAGGGAACTCTTGTGAAGTGTCAATAGGAATGTAAAGGTGCAGCCACTTTGGAAAACACTGTGAAGTTTACTCCAAAAATTAAAAATAGGATTATCATGTGATCCAGCAACTCTATTCCTGGGCATATAAAAAAAAAATCACTAATTTGAAAAGATGCATGCACACCAATGATCACAGCAGCAGTATTTACAATAGCTAAGATATTGAAGCAACTCAGGTGTCCACCAACAGATAAATGGATAAAGAAGATGTGATACATATAATGGAAACTTATTCAGCCACCAAAAAGAATGAAATTCTGACATTTGCAATAATATAGATAGATCTAGAGAGTATTATGCTTAGTGAAATAAATCAAAGTAAGACAAATATTGTATGTTATCACTTATATGTGGAATCTAGAAAATACAAAACAAATGGATGTATATCAAAATAGAAAAAGACTCACAGATGTAGAAAACAAACTAGTGGATACCTGTGGGGAAAGGGAAGGTGGGAGGGGCAAGATAGGGGTATGGGATTAAGAGATACAAACTGACACATATAAAATAGATAGGCAACAAGTGTAGCACAGGTACTGTACAGCAACAAGTAAAACAGTACAGCACCATTATTTTGTACTAACATTAAATGGAGTATAATCTACAAAATATTGAATCGCTATGCCATAAACCTGAGACTATTAGGATATTGTCCATCAACTATACTTAAATAAATAAAGAGGATGGGAGTAAGTTGAAAGTACACCAACTACAACCTCCAGGGGAACTATAGAGGTTTCCTGTCTGAATCTTCCTTCAAGAAGGGAAGTGCAGTCAGTTATTAGTTTCCACCTATAGTGCCCTCAAGATCCTCTTCAGTTTGAGCTGAGGTTACACCATCCAGAGGCAGCCCCAGTCAACACCTGGGAAAAACAGGGATCCCTCATGGGAAAGTTTTACTTGGGAGTTGGCCAACACTTCCTCAGATCTGCATTATGATCCAGTTTATACTGTGAAGCTCTCCCTGCCCAATTCTGCTTCTTCTAACATTCCCTCTCAGATCGGCATCAAAGTCTGGAGGCTTTCTCTGCTTAACTCAGCTTCTTCCGCCTTTTACATTTTTCCCCTGCAATGATTTACAGTAAGTCACTTGTATTCCAAGTTCCTTCTCAAAGTCTGCTTCTGAGAGGATCAGTCAACATACCTTCTCTGTCCAGTCATTATTCCAAGGGTTTAACACTCAGTTCTTATCCCCACACTCAAAGGCAATGCTGTTTTGACCCCATTTATTACAGGGGCTTCCCTGTAATTTATTATAGGGGTTTCCCTGGTGGTTCAGACAGTAAAGTCTGCCTGGAGACTGAAGGAGATCTGAAGGAGACCCAGGTTTGATCCCTCGGTCAGGAAGAGCCCCTGAAGAAGGAACTAGCAACCCACTCTAGTGTTCTTGCCTGGAAAATCCCATGGGTTGAGGAGCCTGACAGGCTACAGTCCATAGGGTCGCAAAGAGTCGGACACAACTGACTTCCCTTTCACCTATTACTAAGGTGCTCTTCTGCTCACTGTTCTCCAGGCAAGCAAACCCCCTTGGCTTTTCTTCAAACAATCAAAGACATTCCTGCTGCAGAACTTCACCTTCCCCTGACTGGAAAGCTCTTATGCTCTTAGCTAAGATTTGCATCATATGGTGCCTTGTTATCATTCAGGTCTCTGATCAAATATCACATTCTTTAGTTTTGTCTGGATCATTTTTTTAAAAAACATACTCCTTCACTCCATCATCAATAAATTTATTTCTTTAGTCTTTATAACATTATTAGCATTTAAAATGTTATTACTAACATGTTTGTTTATTGACTGTCTTGCTCCCAAGAGATTAGTATTTGCCTCTTTTGTCTACCACTGCCTCTCTAGAGTTTTGGAGAATGTTTGACAGAAGCAAGTTAGGTCAGTCATATTTACTAATGTAATAATTAAATCAATCATTTTCAGTTTTGAGACTTAATTTCAACAACAACAACAAAAGCTATGTGTCTTAGAGAAGCTGTATAATGTCTCTAAGTTGAGGTGGTTTTTCTGTTTACTAAGAACAATTATAACTACCTCACAGCAATTTATAAGCATTACATAAAATAAAATGAAACTAAAATATATTTGATGCTCAGTAGGCCCTCAAAGTAGGGAAAACCACTAGCCCATTCAGGCATGCTGTAATTCAAATATTTATGATTATACAGTGGAAGTGGCAAATATAGATTCAAGGGATTAGATCTGATAGACAGAGTGCCTGAAGAACTATGGATGCAGGTTTGTAACATTACAGGATTCAGTGACTAAAACCATCTCCTCAAAAAGAAATGCAAGAAGACAAAATGGTATTCTGAGAGGGCCTCCCAAATAGCTGGGAAAAGAAGAGAAGTGAAAAGCAAAGGAAAAAGGGAAAGAATGCAGAGTTTCAAGGAATAGCAAGGAGAGATAAGAAAGCCTTCTTAAGTGAACAAAGCAAAGAAATAGAGGAAAACAATAGAATGGGGAAGATTAGAGATCACTTCAGGAAAATTAGAGATACCAAGAGAATATTTCTTGCAAAGATGAGTACAAGGAAGGGCAGAAAACAAAAGGACCTAACACAAGAAGAAGAGATTAAGAAGAGGTGGCAGGAATACACAGAAGAACTGTACAAAAAAGGTATTAATGACCCAGATAACCATGATTGTGTGGTCACTCATCTAGAACCAGACATCCTGGAGTGTGAAGTCAAGTGGGGCTTAGGAAACATCACTACAAACAAAGCTAGTGGAGGTGATGGAATTCAGGTGGAGCTACTTCATTTCCTAAAAGATGATCCTACTAAAGTGCTACACTCCATATGCCAGCAAATTAGGAAAACTCAGCAGTGGCCACAGGACTTGAAAATGTCAGTATTCATTCCAATCTAAAAGAAGGGCAATGCCAGAGAATGCTCAAACTACTGTGCTATAGCACTCATTTCACATACCTGAAAGGCAGTGCTCAAAATCCTTCAAGCTAGGCTTCAACAGTACATGAACCAACTTTCAGATGTACAAGTTGGGTTTAGAAAAGGCAAAGGAACAAGAGATCAAATTGCCAACATCTGTTGAATCATAGAAAAAGCAAAAGAGTTTCAGAAAAACACTTAATTCTGCTTCATTGACTATGCTAAAGCTTTTGACTGTGTGGATCATAACAAACTGTGGAAAATCCTTCAAGAATGGGAATATCAGACCACCTTACGTGTCTCATGAGAAACCTGTATGCAGGTGAAGAAGCAATAGCTAGAACTAGACATGGAACAATGGACTAGTTCTAAATTGGGAAAAGAGTAGGTCAAGGCATTATATTGTCACACTGCTTATTTAACTCTTATGCAGAGTGCATCATGTGAAATGCTGGGAAAGATGAAGCATAAGCTGGAATCAAGATTACTGGGAGCAATATCAACAATCACAGATATGCAGATGACATCACCCTAATGGCTGAAAGTGAAGAGGAACTAAAAAGCCTCTTGATGAATGTGAAAGGAGAGTGAAAAAGTTGGCTTAAAACTCAACAGTCAAGAAACTAAGATCATGGCATCAGCTCTTATCAATTTATGGCAAATAGATGGGGAAACAGTGACAGACTTTATTTACTTGGGCTCCAAAATCTTTGCACATGGTGATTGCAGCCATGAAATTAAAAACATACTCGCTCCTTGGAAGAAAAGCTATGACAAAGCTAGACAGCATGTTAGAAAGCAGAGACATCATTTTACTGACAAACGTCAATCTAACAAAAGCTATGGTTTTTCTAGTAGTCATATAAGGATGTGAGATTTGGACCATAAAGAAGGCCGAGTGCTGAAGAATTGATGCTTTTGAACTGTGGTGCTGGAGAAGACTCTTGAGAGTCCCTTGGACTGCAAGGAGATCCAACCAGTCCATCCTAAAGGAGATCAGTCCTGGGTGTTCACTGGAAGGACTGATGTTTGAAGCTGAAACTCCAATACTTTGGCCATCTGATTTAAAGAGCTGACTCATTTGAAAAGACCCTGATGCTGGGAAAGATTGAGGGCAAGAGGAGAATGGGACGACAGAGGATGAGATGATTGGATGGTATCACTGACTCAATGGACATGAGTTTGGGTGAACTCTGGGAGTTGGTGACGGACAGGGAGGCTTGGCGTGCTGCAGTTCATGGGGTAAAGAGTTGGACAGGACTAGCGACTGAACTGAACTGAGCTGAAGGCACAGTGGTGACTAGAGACTATTCACCCACAAAATGGAAAAGGCAGCAGATAGTACAAGTGACTGTTGAATTCTGTTAAACTCTAAGTTCATTTCACTTTGAACAGCTAGTGATCACTAGGCAGAATGTAATTTAAAGTGATGACCTAGAAATCAGGGGTAGTGTATAACCTGATACACATCTCTTGAACTTCCCAGTCTGCCAAGAATTTTTAAAAACTCCTTTGATTTTGAAGCCACTATGTCATTAAATATCATTTTGTAAAATGCAGAGAAAAATAATATAGTCTGTATATATGCTTAAAAATTTTAAATGTCACTGTAACTACTAGAGAGAGCAATAGTAATTTAGCAAAATCCGACTGCATTTTTTTCAAGTCTGGGGATCAGACAGAGAGAAGTTGAAGAGAGAAAATGATTTATTTGTGTCTTCCCTAAAATTAGAATTTTCCTCTTCCCATATCATATTCTGATCCTTCTACCATTCTACTTTACAATGCATATCATCATGCTTTATTACCCATTTAACACATAAGTAATTGTACAATGATGATAATGATACTGTGGCTTTCCCTCTCTTTTCTCAGGGAGCTCTGCAGATAAATTATAAGGGATCGATTCCTGTTGAAGTGAATAGATGGCCTAGTTTTGCTGCAATATTCAAGTTCTTTTCCCTTGCAGTCAATTCCCAGTGTCCCAGTGATTTATCTACCTTTGCTAAATTTCGTGTTCATGTTCTTTTTACCAGTGGCATGGAATTTTAATTAGCTTTTGATAAAATGTATTAAGGCACTTTCTAAACTAGGAATGGAGAAAACTTACATTTTTTTACCTCTACATGTCAAGATTTCTGCGAACTAGTAGAAGTTAAAAGGCATTAATAGTTGGTGCATTTTTAACTAAAGATATATTGGGCTCAATGTGTGATAGTCCCTTGGTTATATCCTGTAAAATCCTAAGTTCCGTTAGGTTTCTCAGTGTAATCCAAATGTCTGTTTATCATTATTTTTGCCATTTTATTTAAAAATAATTTGAAAGAGAAAATTTTGCAAAAAATTGTAAGAAATAATATTTTCTGCCAATGTATTAATTTTTAACACTTTCCCACACTTGCTTTATAATCCTCTTTATAAAATCATACAGTAGCTTTATAAACCCATAATACGTCACATGCATTTCCTAAAACCAAAATTGTTCAATTACATATATTGCAATGTCTTATATTTTCTTTAGTGTCATTAAAAATACAACTAGTAATTTTTTAAACATTTTTTGTGAACCATTTATAAAGTCTTTATCTAATTTGTTACAATATTTTTTCTATTTTTCTTTTTTATTTTTGGCCATAGGTTATGGGATCTTAGCTCCCTGACCAGGGATCAATCGAACCTAGATCCCCTGCATTGGAAGGTGAAGTCTTAACCACTGGACCTCCAGGGAAGTCCCACAACTAGTAATTTTATAGAATATTCATAAACTTTCATTTTGCTGATGTTTCTCTATGAGTAGATTCAAGTTGTACGTTTGGGGCTTGAACACTACATAAATAATGTATCTTTTTCAGAGTCTCACATCTGGTAGCATATAATCTTTATCTCTTATTCAAGATGTTAATTTTGATTGCTTCGTGTATTAATTATCTATTGCTGTAGAACAATGCATGCATGCAGAGTTGCTTCAGTGCAACCTTATGGACTGTAGCCTGCCAGGCTCCTCTGTCCATGGGATTCTCCAGGCAAGAATATTGGAGTGGGCTGCCATGGCTTGCTCCAGGGGATCTTCCCGACCCAGAGATTGAACCCACATCTCTTACATCTCCTATATTGGCAGGCAAGTTCTTTACCACTAGTGCCACCTGGGAAGCCCCATCGTAGAACAGTAGGGCCATAAAATTAATATCTTAAAGTACACACATTTATGGTATGACAGTTATATTGGATCTGCAGTTTGGACTCAACAGGGTCTTCTGCTTCAGAATCTTTGCCATAATTAAGATGTCAATTGAGGCTGTGATATCATTTCAGGGATCAACTGCAAAAGTATCTCCATCAAATTTCACCTGGTTATTAGCAGAATTCAGAACCTTGCAGGGCACAGGACTGAGGGCCTCAATTCCTTGCTGGCTATTAGTTTGAGGCTTCCTTCAGTTCCAGAGAGCTCTCAGTTCAGTTCAGTTCAGTTCAGTCACTCAGTCGTGTCCGAGTCTTTGTGACCCCATGAATCGCAGCACACCAGGCCTCCCTGTCCATCACCAACTGCCAGAGTTCACCCAGACTCACGTCTATCGAGTCAGTGATGCCATCCAGCCATCTCATCTTCTTTCGTCCCCTTCTCCTCCTGCCCTCAATCCCTCCCAGCATCAGAGTCTTTTCCAATGAGTCAACTCTTCGCATGAGGTGGCCAAAGTACTGGAGTTTCAGCTTTAGCATCCCTTCCAAAGAAATCCCAGGGCTGATCTCCTTTAGAATGGACCGGTTGGATCTTCTTGCAGTCCAAGGGACTCGCAAGAGTCTTCTCCAACACTACAGTTCAAAAGCATCAATTCTTCAGTGCTCAGCTTTCTTCACAGTCCAACTCTCACATCCATACATGACCACTGGAAAAACCATAGCCTTGACTAGACGAACCTTTGTTGGCAAAGTAATGTCTCTGCTTTTGAATATGCTATCTAGGTTGGTCATAACTTTCCTTCCAAGGAGTAAGCGTCTTTTAATTTCATGGCTGCAGTCACCATCTGCAGTGATTTTGGAGCCCTCAAAAATAAAGTCTGACACTGTTTCCACTGTTTCCCCATCTATTTCCCATGAAGTGATGGGACCAGATGCCATGATCTTCATTTTCTGAATGTTGAGCTTTAAGCCAACTTTTTCACTCTCCACTTTCACTTTCATCAAGAGGCTTTTTAGTTCCTCTTCACTTTCTGCCATAAGGGTGGTGTCATCTGCATATCTGAGGTTATTGATATTTCTCATGGCAATCTTGATTCCAGTTTGTGCTTCTTCCAGCCCAGCGTTTCTCATGATGCACTCTTCATATAAGTTAAATAAGCAGGGTGACAATATACAGGCAGCTTATAGAAGCATCTTAATCAAAGTCAGCAAGGGAAAGACTTTACTAGCAAGATGAATTATAGCCTTATCTAAGTTTCTCTTATAGGTGATATCCCATAATTGTTGTGTTCTATTGATTTGAATAGCAGTTTCTGTACACACCCTGACAAATAGGTTTAGACACGTCATGACTACCAGGAGAAGAGTATAATGGGTAGCCATTTAAGAATCTGTCCAATACTGTAAGGTTTGCTGTGGTATTGTTTGATTCCTTCACCACTTAAGCATTTTTCCTTTTGTCATTAATGAATTTATGGGATGGGCTATCAGAGACTGTATAAATAACACATTCTACATCAATTCCTCCCATCTATGGTTTTAGTCAAATAAAGAGTCTGAAATGCAGTACTTGATGCAATCTCAAAAAGGTCAGAATGATCTCTGTTCGTTTCCAAGGCAAACCATTCAATATCACAGTAATCCAAGCCTATGTGCCAACCAGTAACGCTGAAGAAGCTGAAGCTGAACAGTGCTACAAAGACCAATAAGATGTTTGAGAACTAACAACCAAAAAAGATGTCCTTTTCATCATAGGGGACTGGAATGCAAAAGTAGGAATTCAAGAGACACCTGGAGTAACAGGTAAATTGGGCCTTGGAGTACAAAATGAAGCAGGGAAAATGCTAGAAAGAGTTTTGCCAAGAGAACACACTGGTCGTAGCAAACACGTATCTCCCAACAACACAAGAGAACACTCTACACATGGACATCACCAGATGGTCAATACCAAAATCAGATTTATTATATTCTTTGCAGCCAAAGATGAAGAAGCTCTATACAGCCAGCAAAACAAGATGGGGAGCTGACTGTGGCTCAGATCATGAACCCCTTATTGTAAATTTCAGACTTAAATTGAAGAAAGTAGGGAAAACCACTAGATCATTCAGTTATTACCTAAATCAAATCCCTTACAACAATATAGTGGAAGTGACAAATAGATTCAAGGGATTAGATCTGATAGACAGAGTGCCTGAAGAACTATGGACTGAGCTTTGTGACATTGTACAGGAGACAGTGATTAAGATCATCCCCAAGAAAACGAAATGCAAAAAGGCAAAATGGTTGTCTGAGGAGGCCTTACAAATAGCTGAGAAAAGAACAGAAGCTAAAGGACATGGAGAAAAGGAAAGATAGAAGCCTCTGACCTCAGAGTTCCAAAGAATAGCAAGGAGAAATTAGAAAGTCTTCCTCAGTGATCAATGCAAAGAAATAGAAGAAAACAACAGAATGGGAAAGACTAGAGATCTCTTCAAGAAAACTAGAGATACCAAGGGAACATTTCATGCAAAGATGGCACAATAAAGGACAGAAATTGTAAGGACATAACAGAAGCAGAAGATATTATGAAGAAGTGGCAAGAATACACAGATGAACTGTACAAAAAAGATCTTCATGACCCAGATAACCACGATGGTGTGATTACTGGACTAGAAATAGGGATCCTGGAATGCAAAGTCAAGTGGGCCTTAGGAGGCATCACTACAAACAAAGCTAGTGGAGGTGATGGAATTCCAGTTGATCTATTTCAAATCCTAAAAGATGATGTTGAGAAAGTGCTGCACTCAATATGGCATCAAATTTGGAAAACTCAGCAGTGGCCACAGGACTGGAAAGGTCAGTTTTCATTCCAATCCCCAAAAAGGCAATGCCAAGAATGTTCAAACTACCTCACAATTGCACTCATCTCACATGTTATCAAAGTGATGCTCAAAATTCTCCAAGCCAGGTTTCAACAGTATGTGAATGATGAACTTCCAGATGTTCAAGCTGGATTTAGAAAAGGCAGAGGAACCAGAGATCAAATTGCCAACATCTGCTGGATCATCAAGAAAGCAAGAGAGTTCCAGAAAAGCATCTGCTTCTACTTTATTGACATGCCAAAGCCTTTGACTGTGTGGATCACAATAAACTGTGGGAAATTCTTCAAGCGATGGGAATACCAGACCACCTTACCTGCCATCTGAGAAATCTGTATGCAGGTCAGGAAGCACCAGTTATAACCAGACATGGAACAACAGACTGGTTCCAAATTGGGAAAGAAGTGTGCACCAAGGCTGTATATTGTCACCTTGCTTATTTAACTTATATGCAGAGTACATCATGTGAAATGCGGGGCTGCATGAAGCACAAGCTGGAAGCAAGATTGCTGGGAGAGATATCAATAACCTCAGATATGCAGATGACATCACTCCTATGACAGAAAGTGAAGAACTACAGAGCCTCTTGATGAAAGTGAAAGAGGAGAGTGAAAAAGTTGGCTTAAAACTCAACATTCAGAAAACTAAGATCAAGGCATCTGGGCCCATTACTTTGTGGCACATAGACTGGGAAGCAATGGAAACAGTGACAGATTTTTGGGGCTCCAAAATCACTGCAGAGGTGACTGAATCCATGAAGTGAAAAGACCCTTGCTCCCTGAAAGAAGAGCAGATACATTAGTTTGCCAACAAAGGTTCACTTAATCAAAACTACGGTTTCTCCAGTAGTCATGTATGGATGTGAGAGTTGAACTATAAAAAAGCTGAGTGCCAAAGAATTGATGCTTTTGAACTGGTATTGGAGAATACTCTTGAGAGTTCCTTGGACTGCAAGGAGATTCAACTTGTCCATCCAAAAGGAAATCAGTCCTGAATATTCATTGGAAGGACTGATGGCTGAAGCTGAAATTCTAGTACTTTGGCCACCTGATGTGAAGAACTGACTTACTAGAAAATACCCTGATGGTGGGAAGGATTGAAGGCAGGAGGAGAAGGGGACAACAGAGGATGAGATGGCTGGATGGCATCACCGACTCAATGAACATGAGTTTGAGCAAGTTCCAGAAATTGGTGATGGACAGGGAAGCCTAGCATCCTTCAGTCCATGGAGTTGCAAATAGTTGGACATTACTGAGTGACTGAACTTACTGATGGTTTCAGTATCCATCAATGTTTTCTTTACCAGAATACAATTTACTGCATTAATTCTAAAACAGCATTTTTCCAATTCACAGACTATTCTACTTTTGTTAGCATTCTATTATTAGAAAGGGCTTTATCACATACTTAGATACAATCAATGTCTATTTATATACAATAGACATTGTATATATATAATATAGGAGAAGGCAATGGCATCCCACTCCAGTACTCTTGCCTGGAAAATCCCATGGGCAGAGGAGCCTGGTAGGCTGCAGTCCATGGGGTCACTAGGAGTCGGACACGACTGAGGGACTTCACTTTCACTTTTCACTTTCATGCATTGGAGAAGGAAATGGCAACCCACTCCAGTGTTCTTGCCTGGAGAATCCCAGGGACGGGGGAGCCTGTTGGGCTGCCGTCTCTGGGGTCGCACAGAGTTGGACACGACTGAAGCAACTTAGCAGCAGCAGCATATATAATATACAATATAAATGTCTATTTGTATACAGTCTATGTCATTTTTCTGATTGCCTTTAATATTTTCTTTTTATCTCCGATTTTCATCTATTTAATTATTATGTGCTTTGCTGTGGTTTTCTTTACCCCAAATTTATTGTGATTTCTTGTATTGTTTTAATCTGTCCATGTATAATTTCTTCACATTTGGAACAGTTTTACCACTAGTTTTTCATTATTTCTTCTGTACCACTTTCTAGCTTCAATAGCTCAAATAGACTATGTGATATTGATGTACAGCTTACTGAGGCTTTGTCAATTGTTTTTAATTCTTTTGTTCTCTTATTATATTTGGAATATTTAAAAATTCATTGACGTTTTCTACTGTTGTTTCAAACATACTATTTAACCTATAGTGTGTTTTCTTTCCCAGCTATTTTTGATTTCCAGCATTCCCCTTGAAATTGTAATACATTTTTCCCATCATATTGTGTTTTTCCTCTATGTTTATTAAACAAATGAAATGTGTTTATAATAGCTCTGAGCACTCAACCCCTCTACCCATACATTCAGTGGTCTTCCCATTCTGACTGGTGGGAATGAAAATTATTCTCCGTACACTCTGGGACTATTTTAGTATGTTGCTCTCCAGTGATTCTTTCCTCTTCCTCACATAGTTTCCATTATACATGTGTGGATTCGTTTTCAGCCAAAAAGTTGAGGAGAATCTTTTTAGATCTCCTAAGATCTGTATGGAAATATCTCTCAAAATAGCCAACTTTACAAATACTGGCTCCAGTGTCTTTTCCATATAATAATCTTTATCATCTCTATAAGTAAGACAATTGATTCTCTTTAGGATAGCATTCCTTACACTGGGACCTGAAAAGTCTTCACATAGTATACCTGGGCATTCGTGGAACTGAACTCACTTATCTTTTCACAAACAGTTCTGCTTTCTAAGGCCAGAAAGTAAATCTGGTTCTTCTGACAAAGATCACAATTACAAGTTCCTCCATCCATGGGGTTTTCTAGGCAAGAGTACTGGAGTGGGTTGCTATTTCCTTCTCCAGGGAATCTTTTCAACCCAGGGATCGAACCCGGGTCTCCCGCATTATAGACAGATGCTTTACCATCTGAGCCAACAGCGAAGTATTATAATCTCTTTATATATGTGTATGTATATTATGTGATACAAATATTCACTTAATGTATTAATTTGTTTATTCATTCGTAATGGCCTATATTTCTGAGGGATTCCTGCCCGCAGTAGTAGATATAATGGTCATCTGAGTTAAATTCACCCACTCCAGTTCATTTTAGTTCTCTGATTCCAAGAATGTCGACTTTCACTCTTGCCTTCTCTTGTTTGATCACTTCCAATTTGCCTTGATTCATGGACCTGACATTCCAGGTTCCTATGCAATATTGCTCTTTACAGCATCGGACCTTGCTTCTATCACCAGTCACATCCACAACTGGGTATTGTTTTTGCTTTGGCTCCATCCCTTCATTCTTTCTGGAGTTATTTCCACTGATCTCCAGTAGCATATTGGGCACCTACTGACCTGGGGAGTTCCTCTTTCAGTATCCTATCGTTTTGCCTTTTCATATTGTTCATGGGGTTCTCAAGGCAAGAATACTGAAGTGGTTTGCCATTCCCTTCTCCAGTGGACCACATTCTTTCAGACCTCTCCACCATGACCCGCCTGGGAGTGGCCCCACGGGCATGGCTTAGTTTCATTGAGTTAGACAAGGCTGATAGACAAGCTGGAATCAAGATTGCCGGGAGAAATATCAGTAACCTCAGATATGCAGATGACACCACTCTTATGGCAGAAAGTGAAGAAGAACTAAAAAGCCTCTTGATGAAGGTGAAGAGGAGAGTGAAAAAGTTGGCTTAAAACTCAACATTCAGAAAATGAAGATCATGGGCATCTGGTCCCATCACTTCATGGAAAATAGATGGGGAAACAGTGGAAACAGTGTCAGACTTTATTTTTGAGGGCTCCAAAATCACTGCAGATGGTGACTGCAGCCATGAAATTAAAAGACGCTTACTCCTTGGAAGGAAAGTTATGACCAACCTAGATAGCATATTCAAAAGCAGAGACATTACTTTGCCAACAAAGGTCCCTCTCGTCAAGGCTATGGTTTTTCCAGTGGTCATATATGGATGTGAGAGTTGGACTGTGAAGAAAGCTGAGCACTGAAGAATTGATGCTTTTGAACTGTGGTGTTGAAGAAGACTCTTGAGAGTCCCTTGGACTGCAAGGAGATCCAACCAGTCCATTCTGAAGGAGATCAGCTGTGGGATTTCTTTGGAAGGACTGATGCTAAAGCTGAAACTCCAGTACTTTGGCCACCTCATGCAAAGAGTTGACTCACTGGAAAAGACTCTGCTGCTGGGAGGGATTGGGGGCAGGAGGAGAAGGGGACGACAGAGGATGAGATGACTGGATGGCATCACCGACTTGATGTACGTGAGTCTGGGTGAACTCCAGGAGCTGGTGATGGACAGGGAGACCTGGCGTGCTGCGATTCACGGGGTCGCAAAGAGCTGGACATGACTGAGTGACTGAACTGACTGACTGCTGCTAAGTCGTTTCAGTAGTGTCCGACTCTGAGACCCCATAGAGGGCAGCCCACCAGACTCCCCCGTCCCTCGGATTCTCCAGGCAAGAACACTGGAGTGGGTTGCCATTTCCTTCTCCAATGGATAAAAGTGAAAGTGAAGTTGCTCAGTCATGTCCGACTCTTAGCAACCCCATGGACTGCAGCCCATCAGGCTCCTCTGTCCATGGGATTTTCCAGGCAAGAGTATTGGAGTGGGGTGCCATTGCCTTCTCCAGACTGACTGACTGACTAATGGTCAATATTTACTGAACCAAGCATTTTTCTAACACTTCATAGACACTTTTAATCATCACACCATCCTGATCAGATACACATTGGTTTTTTTTTTTTTTTCAGTTTTAAAAATTTATTTTTAAAATGTATTTATTTTTAATTGGAAGAAAGCTGCTTTAGAATGTTGTGTTAGTTTCTTCCATACATCAGCATGAAACAGCCATAGGTATATATGTGTCCCTTCCCTCTTGAACCCCCCTCCCATCTCCCACTTTATCCCACCCCTCTAGGTTATCACAGAGCACAGGGTTGAGCTTCCTGAATCATACAGTAAATTCCCACTGGCTATATATTTTACATATGGTAATGTGTATGTTTCAAAGCTACTCTCTTAATTTGTCCACCCTCTTCTTACTTCTATGTGCACAAGTCTATTCTCTATGTCTAAGTCTCTATTGCTGCCCTACAAATAGGTATATCAGCGCCATTTCTCTAGATTCTATATATATGCATTAATACACAATATTTATTTTTCTCTGACTTACTTCACTCTATAAAACAAGCTCCAGATTCATCTACCTCACTAGAACTTACTCAAAATAATTCCCTTTTATGGCTGAATAATATTGCATAGTCACGTACGATTGTGAGAGCTAGACTGTAAAGAAGGCAGAGCACCAAAGAATTGATGCCTTCAAACTGTGGTGCTGGAGAATACTCCTGAAAGTCCCTTGGACAGCAAGGAGATAAAATCAGTCAGTCTAAAGGAAAATCAACCCTGAATATTCATTGGAAGGACTGATGCTGAATCTGAAGCTCCAGTATTTTGGTCACCTGATGCAAACAGTTGGATCAGGTGAAAATCATTGGAAAAGTCCTTGATACTGGGAAAGATTGAGGCCAAAAGGAAAAGAGGGCATCAGAGGGTGAGATATCTGGATGGCATCACTGATGGCATGTTGGCATTACTGACATGAATTTGGGGAAAACTTGGGGAGATGGTGAGTGAAGGTAGGCCTGGCATGCTGCAGTCCATGGGGTCACAAAGAGTTGGATATGATTGTGCGACTAAACAACAACAAATATTGCCTTGTATAAATGTACCACCAGTTCTTTATGCATTTGTCTGTCAGTGGATAGATTGTTTCCATATCCTGGCTATTGTAAATAGTGCTGCAGTGAATAACAGGGTACATGTGTATTGTAGAATGGTTTTCTCAGGGTATATGCCCAGTTGTGGGGTTGCTGGTAGAATACCTAGATTTAGTTTTTAAAGAAATCTCCTTACTGTTCTCAGTTGTGACTCTATCAATTCACATTCTCAACAACAGTGCAACAGGATTCCCTTTTCTCCACATTCTATCCAGCATTTTTTTTTTTTTTGGAGATCTTTTTGAATGTGGCCATTCCCACTCCAGTACTCTTGCCTGGAAAATCCCATTGATGGAGGAGCCTGGTAGGCTGCAGTTCAGGTATTGCTAAGAGTCAGACACGAATGAGCATCTTCATTTTCATTTTTCACTTTCATGCATTGGAGAAGGAAATGGCAACCCACTCCAGTGTTCTTGCCTGGAGAATCGCAGGGACGGGGGAGCCTGGTGGGCTGCTGTCTATGGGATCACACAGAGTCAGACATGACTGAAGCAACTTAGCAGGAGCAGCAGCAGCAGCATTCTGACTGGTGTGAGGTGATACTTCATTGTAGTTTTGATTTGCATTTCTCTATTAATAAGCAATATTGAGCTTTTTTTTTCATGTGATTATTAGCCATCTGTATGTCTTCTTTGGAGAAATGTCTGTGTAGGTCTTCTGCCCAATTTTGATTAGGTTGTTTGTTTTTCTGATATTGAGCTGCCTGAACATAAGCACTATCTTTTAATATTTATTTTTTTTGAGATATAATTGGCATACAATACTGTATTAGTATTACATCAAGTTACCATTTCTAATCTATTTTCTACAATTTTATTTGTGAAGTGTTATGTCAATATGCATTAAGTGTATCTAATCTGTTATTTTCATACTATCTTGGGTTTATTTATCAATTTAACACGTCATTCATAAAATAAATTTGGATTTTCCTTCATTTTTTATAGTTAAAGTTAGGTAGTATTAATACTATCTGTTCTTCAAAGATTTGTTGAATTCCCTTATAAAATCATCTAGTACTAATAC
The DNA here is from genome assembly GCF_019923935.1 of Bubalus bubalis. NCBI lineage: Eukaryota > Metazoa > Chordata > Mammalia > Artiodactyla > Bovidae > Bubalus > Bubalus bubalis. Next base: position 154,642,268 of record NC_059159.1, on the reverse strand, counting down.
TTTATAAATGGGATGTCCACTTGATGACCTTACATGTTTGTCCATATATGTGCAAATTGGTCTCTTTAATCCTTTAATCTGTTATGATTGATTTTGTTAAATTGTATCTGGCTATAGAATTATCTAGTTCATTTAGTTTGTTCTTCATATTTATTTTATAGAGATATACCAGGTAGTAGGTAGAAATATAAGATTTTAAAAATTTCTTAAGGGTGGGTATTTTCTATGTGTCATTTCTTATTTTCTATATCTGTGTTGTCTCCTTTTTTTAAAATTAATCAAGTTAGTTACTGATTTGTCAACTTAGTTCAAAGCACCATGACTTTATTTATTAATATGATCTATTGCTTTTCTGTTTTCTACCAATTATTAATTTTTTATTGTGTTTTCTTTTGGATTGAATTGTTGATCTTTTCTAGCATTCTTAGTTAGGAATTTAACACCACTGCTTAAAATATATACCATGGATTTGATGTGTATTGTTTTCATCATTATTTTTCAGAAATTCTCCATATATTGTATTTTTTTTTTTTGCCCAGCATCATTTAACAAAAGGTTTTCTTTCTCGTTTTTAATTAATTTGGATATTGCTTAATTATTTTTAATTTCTAGTTTATTCCATTATCATCAGATGGTGTTGTTTTTAATTGTTCTATACTAAGGGATTTATTGATCATTTTGTGATGTAATATGCCATTTTTGGACTTCCCAGGTGGCACAGTGGTAAAGAATCTGCCTGCAAAATCAGGAGACACAAGTGATGCAGTTTCGATCCCTGGGTCAGGAAAATCCCTTGGAACAGAAAATGGCAACCTACTCCAGTATTCTTGCCTGGAAAATTCCATGGACAGAGGAGCTTGGTGGGTTAGAGTCCACAGGGTCATAAAAATGTTGGACATAATTGAGTGAAGGAGCACACACATGCCATTTTTAATGACTATGATACATCCTTCAGAAGAATATATCTATTTCCTATTATCACAGTATTATTTGATATATATCCCTAATATCCCCTTATCTTTATCCTTTCTTATTTTTTAATGTCTTGATGTGTCTTGCATTGAGAATCTTATGTTAAATTGTTTGGTATTCAATACAAAAGTATTTATTTTTCTTTTGCTGTCCTCTGTACTTTCTGCTTCATATAGGTGCTTCCAGGTACATAGAAATCCATATGCTATATGTATATTGTGAATTTTGGCTCAATAGTTTTACTAAATTGTGTCTTAAAGTGGATTGCTCTGGACCAATTTTCCCAAGTCCATGTGGACTTTTTTATAAGAATATTTTTCTTTTATTAAAATTTAAAGCATTATTCTGTTCTTTCTTTTTCTTCTTCAGATCACCCAATTATATATCTTCCATTTTAGTCACTTTTGATCTGATTCTTTTAAGGATCTAATTTTTATTCTACTGGCCACTTTTCCTATCTTTCTTCAAAGTTCCTTACTAAATTGTCATTCAAATCTATACTCTCTTGGGCACTTTGTAATTTACTTTTCATTTTCATGATGAGATTGACTTCTAATAATTTTTCTCAAGTTCAGTCAAATCTCATTGTATTTCATGCTATGTTTTTTAAAATTCAAATTGACTCCTAAGTTTTGAAGTACTGACTCCATTCTTGTTTAATATTTGTTCATGTTCACTTGAAGATTTGGAATAACGTATTATAAACATTTTTCATTTTGAAGTCCTTTTATTGTGATAATTTTTTCTCATCTGATTTATACTCTCTCTCTATTTGCTTAATACAGGGGCTGCATTCAGTTTGTCTGACTTTTGCCTGTTTGTAGATATTTCATCCTATTTTCTACCTCATCCTTTGCCATTTCTCTAAGAAGCACCACATATCTCTTTATAGCTCTATTTTCCTAGAAAAATAAGGCCGAGAGTGCTACCGCTGGTGTAGGTCTCTTTCAGTTCCTTTCTATGTTGCTATTATTATGAACTACCAACTCCCAGATGTGTGTTCAGCATTTGACTTTGGTTTTATTTTTTTTTTTATTTTTTATTTTTTAAATTTTATTTTATTTTTTAAACTTTACATAATTGTATTAGTTTTGCCAAATGGTTTTAGACTCTATCTTTCTGCCGATGATTTTTTTCTGTGTTCTAACACCCCCACTCTGTTTGCAATCTCCTCTCCCTCCTTCTAGAACCAGACAGCCTAGAATGCAAAGCAAAGTGGGCCTTAGGAAGCATCACTACAAACAAAGCTAGTGGAGGTGATGGAATTCCAGTTGACCTATTTCAAATACTAAAAGATGATGCTGTGAAAGTGCTGCACTCAGCATGCAAGCAAATTTGGAAAATGCACCAGTGGCCACAGGACCGGAAAAGATCAGTTTTCATTCCAATCCCAAAGAAAGGCAATGCCAAAGAATGCTCAAACTAGCACACAATTGCACCCATCTCACACACTAGCAAAGTAATGCTCAAAATTCTCCAAGCCAGGCTTCAACAGTACGTGAACCATGAACTTCCAGATGTTCAAGCTGGATTTAGAAAATGCAGAGGAACCAGAGATCAAATTGCCAACATCCCTTGGATCATCAAAAAAGCAAGAGAGTTCCAGAAAAACATCTACTTCTGCTTTATTGACTATGCCAAAGCCTTTGACTGTGTGGATCACAACAAACTGTGTAAAATTCTGAAAAAGATGGGAATACCAGAGCATCTAACCTGCCTCCTGAGAAAACTGTATGCAGGTCAAGAAGCAACAGTCAGAACTGGACATGGAACAATAGACTGGTTTCAAATTGGGAAAGGAGTATGTCAAGGCAGTATATTGTCACCCTGTTTATTTAACTTATATGAAGAGTACATCATGAGAAATGCTGGACTGGAAGAAGCACAAACTGGAATCAAGATTGCCAGGAGAAATGTCAATAACCTCAGATATGCAGATGACACCACCCTTATGGCAATGAAGAACTAATCAACTTCTTGAAAAAAGTGAAAGAGGAGAGTATAAAAGTTGGCTTAAAACTCAACATTAAGAAAACTAAGATCATGGCATCTGGTCCCATCACTTCATGGGAAATAGATGTGGAAACAATAGAAACAGTGAGAGACTTTATTTTGGGGGGCTCCAAAATCACCACAGATAGTGAGTGCAGCCATGAAATTAAAAGACGCTTGCTCCTTGGAAGAAAAGTATGACCAACCTAGCTCAGTTCAGTTCAGTTGCTCAGTCATGTCTGACTCTGAGACCCCATGAACCAAAACATGCCAGGCCTCCCTGTCCAACACCAACTCCCGGAGACCATCCAAACCCATGTCCATTGAGTCGGTGAGGCCATCCAACCATCTCATCTTCTGTCGTCCCCTTCTCCTCCTGTCCTCTATCTATTCCAGCATCAGGGTATTTTCAAATGAGTCAGCTCTTCGCACCAGGTGGCCAAAGTGTTGGAAAAAAAGTTATGACCAACCTAGACAGCATTTTAAAAAGCAAAGACATTACTTTGCCAACAAAGGTCTATCTAATCAAAGCTATGATTTTTCCAGTAATCATATATGGATTTAAGTTTTGGACTATAAAGAAAGCTGAACACCAAAGACTTGATGATTTCAATTGTGCTGCTGCAGAAGACTCTTGAGAGACCCTTGGACAGGAAGGACATCCAACCAGTCCTTCCTAAAGGAAATCAGTCCTGAATATTCATTGGAAGGACTGATGCTGAAGCTGAAACTCCAACACTCTGGCCACCTGATGTGAAGAACTGGCTCATTGGAAAAGACCCTGATGCTGGGAAAGATTGAAGGCAGGAGAAGAAGGGGACAACAGACGATGAGATGGTTGGATGGCATCACTGACTAGACGGACATGATTTTGAGTAAGCTCCAGGAGTTGGTGATGGACAAGGAAGCCTGGCGTGCTGTAGTCCATGGCATCAGACATGACTGAGCGACTGAACTGAACTGAATTCCGTCCTCCCTGGCATCCATTTTTTAAATTTGGTGGTAATTTGTTTTTAAATAATTGAATTTGTGAAATATCTCTACCTTCTAGTGGTCCTAAGTGGTGAAACATATTTTTATTTCATGTTTCTTCTGTTTTATTTGTTTATACTATGGTCATGTGGAAGGATATGTTGAGAAATTCACATTTAGGCAGTTGCTATTATCCTGGAGCAACCAGTGCTGAATGGTGAGATAATAGTGCAAACACTCAATATTCTGTAATAACCTATATGGGAAAAGGTTACAAAAAGAATGGATATATGTATATGCATAACTGAATCACCTTGCTGTACACCTGAAACTAACAGAATATTATAAATCAACATTACTCCAATATAAAATAAAGTTAAATTAAAAAAATACCAAAAAAAATTAAAAGAAGCAACCATGATTGATGGCATACCTTGTTTCAAATAATATTATAAGAATATTTTGTGTGTTTTTTCAACTTAATTCTTGCTATGTTGTTGTTGTTCAGTCTGTAAGTTGTGTCTGACTCTTTGCAACCCTATGGAGTGCAGCATGCCAGACTCCCCTGTCCTTCACTGTCTCCTGGAGTTTGCTCAAATTCATGTTCATTTAGTTTGTGTAACTGTTTACCATATCATCCTCTGCCGAACCCTTCTCCTTTTCCCAAGATTTCAATTTATAGATTTTTTCCCCCCAGTTTTGCTATATATGTGCCTTGAGCAAGCCTCTTAAATTATCTAAGTATTTCAGCTTTCTGAAAGTAGTAGTTAAATAAATGATATATTATATGTAATTGATCTGTTAAAAGGATTAAATATACATAATTTACCTAGTTTTTGCTTGGAAGGCTAGTTTGTGCCTGACAAAACATAGGCACTTAAGAACAGCAGCTTCCTCTTACACATCAGCTGGATATAGTTAAGAATACAGTGCTCTGTGCCATGTGCTGAGTGTTGAGGTGAAGTGATACGTACCCACTGACAATAATTCTTGTCGTCGTTGTTGTTCAGTCACTCAGTCATGTCGGATTCTTTGCGACCCCATGGACTGCAGCATGCCAGGCCTCCCTGTACGCTGCCATTTCTTGGAGCCTGTTCAAACTCCAGTCCATTGAGTCAGTGATGCCATCCAAACATCTCATTCTCTGTCATCCCCTTCTCCTCCTATGTTCAATCTTTCCCAGCAGGGTCTTTTCCAATTAGTTGGCTCTTCGCATCAGGTGGCCAAAGTATTGGAGTTTCAGCTTCAACATCAATCTTTCCAATTAATATTCAGGGTTGATTTCCCTTAGGATTGACTGGTTTGATCTCCTTGCAGTCCAAGAGACTCTCCAGAGTCTTCTCCAGTGACACAGTTTGAAGGCATCAGTTCCTTGGCACTCAGTCTTTTTTATTGTCTAGCTCTCAGATCCATACACAACTTGTAGAAAAAGCATACCTTTGACTAGACGGACCTTTGTAGGTGAAGTGATGTCTCTGCTTTTTAATATTGTGTCTAGGTTTGTCATTGCTTTTCTTCCAAGGAGCAAGTGTGTTTTAATTTCACAGCTGCAGTCACCATCTGCAGTGATTTTGGAGCCCAATAAAATAAAGTCTGTCACTGTTTTCATTGTTTCCCCATCTATTTGATTCAGCTAAAGAGTTTGGAAAAGCTTAGAATCATACAGAAAGAGGCAAACTGTTAAAACAAATTCTAAGTGAAAGAATAAGTTTGAGGGTTGCTTTTATAACATGAAACAGAGGAGAAACAAACAAGAATGAGAATTGCAAGCAGAAAATGGAGTCTAGTTGCTTCTGCCTTTAAGGAACATCTGAGTATGTGATAAAGACTGGGAAATCAATAGGCAGCATGCCTACCTGGTTCCATAATTAAAGAGTGACTGAAAATTTTTGCTTTTTTATTTTTCAACTGAACCTTATAGATTTCTTTGCTTTGGTTAAGGGACATCATGGATTTTTGAGATGACATTTACTATATTCACAGTTATAATAAATCAACACCTAGTGTGTAACATATGGTAAAAATGCATGTAATATTTGGACCAATGTGATTTATATTCTCTTTAGGATTCTTGTGCTAGATTGTAGATTATATATTTTAAAGAGAGGGAATTACTGTTGACAATTCAATTTTAAAACTATATTATGTCTGTCTTTCACAATAAACACTAGCTAGAATTGTGTCCATAGTGTGTATTTGTGGAAGTTCAGCTTTATCATCATTTTTAAATTAAAAATTCTAAAAAGAATTTATACTACATTAAGATTTTGAAAGAAACAATTTAGTTGGCTATTCAAATCTCACATTAATAAACTTGGTGAATTTTTAAAGGCACATTATCCATATTCCCACACACACATTTTGATCATTCTAATTAAATACAAATAAACGGAATAATGTGTATAGCTGGGAACCATCTGCCAACTCCTGATGTTGATTCACAATTTATTAACATTTCTTGAATAAAGTCCAGAGGCAGCTTTAGTAGAGAGTACTAAAGTCAGCAAAACTAGGGTCATATCCTGGCATTGCACTTTCTTCCTGGATTAAAAAAAAGGGCAGTTCACTAAATGTCTCTGAGCTTTATCTTCCTATTTGAAAGTAATAATAATAATATGAATCCCATGCTATTGATGTGAGATTCAGAAATAGCATATATCATGAAATCTGAGTAATGCATAGTTTCAATTTTTTTTAATATGAATACAAGATTTTAGCAAGGTACTTGCCAAAGGAGGGGAGGAACTACATGAACTGACCTTATATTTCTAATTTAAAAGAAATTAAATATGATGGGTTGAATTGTGTCCTCCCTAAATTTATATGTTTTGACCCAATCCCTAATAATAATCCCTCCGATTGAAACCATATTTAGAGGTAAGATTTACAAGGAGTGATTGAATTGAAAGAAGGTCTTTAGGGTGGGGCCTTATACAATATGGCTACATCCTAAGAAGAGGAAGAGACACCAGCGTGCAAGCACAAAGAGGGGGAACAACCTGCGTGCTAAGGAAAGAGGATTCAGGAGAAATCAAGCTTCCTGCACCTTGATCTTGGACTTCCAGCCTCCAAAACTGTAAAACTACAAATTTCTGTTTTTAAGCCATCCGGTTTGTAGTATTTTGTGATGGCAGCCGAGCAAAGTAATACAATATCCTATTTATTATACAAATATCCTATTAATTCTATTCATACAATATCCTGTTTATTTCCATACACTGAAAAAGTCTTTGTTTTTTTGCACAGAACAAACAATATAGAAAAGAGAAATAGTTCTAAGACTGTAATGTTTGTTGATGTAATTTCAGTTACATAAAAGTGTTATTTTACTGATAAGACTTCATTTTCCAATATTCCCTGAATTGCTTTTCTTAATCTTTCCTAGAAAAAAATTCCCATAAGTAATTTTTACTTAACAATTATATTAAAAGGTCAAATCAAAATATCACTATTACAAGAAATACTTGTTTTAGTTGAACACTGACCCTATGTGAAGTTCACATGTGCATCTGCAAAAAATAATAATAATAATAATAATGGGATGGAAAACTGACAAATGCAAGAAATAATTTTTTATTTTTCTGGTACTATCACTTGTCAATAAACATGTATATGATTGTAACATGTTATAAAGAGTAAAGGTCAGTGCCTTATATTTGATATATATTTGCTCAACTTCAATGCTTTTGCAGCATCTGCTTCATGGCAGTTTTCCTATGTCTGTTATTTCTTAAATTATCTTTGACTATCTCACAGTCTGCTGGACTTCAAGTTCTAACTGGTTAAAAGCATGACTAGTTAAAATCAATCATTGTCTTTTTTACTCAGTTTAGCTCTTCCATAAAATGTCTAGTGTTTTTCCTAAGACCCTGAATCACTCATTTTAAAATAACTTGTATAACGTATTTGCTATGCTATGCTAAGTCACTTCAGTCGTGTCCGACTCTGTGTGACGCCATAGACAGCAGCCTACCAGGCTCCCCCATCCCTGGGATTCTCCAGGCAAGAACACTGGAGTGGGTTGCCATTCCTTCTCCAATGCATGAAAGTGAAAAGAGAAAGTGAAGTCGCTCAGTCATGTCCGACTCTTAGCGACTCCATGGACTGCAGCCTTCCAGGCTCCTCCGTCCATGGGATTTTCCAGGCAAGAGTACTGGAGTGGGGTGCCATTGCCTTCTCCATAACCTATTTAGACACACAGAAATATTTTCACTTCATTTTTATTTTAAATTGCTTAAAAGATTGGAAACTTTAGAAAATAACAGAAAGCTATTTTTTCTAAAACTCAACACTTAAAATCTAAGTTATTGGAATGAAGCAAATTCTTTAATAAACTTATACACAAAATACTCTATTTCAGTTTCTCTTTCAGACACTGTAAAATCTTAAATTCAAGAATAATCCAAGGAAAAATTTTATTCACTATTCCAGCACATACACACACATACACACACCCCCATATTGCTGTTTTCACAGAACCTCTTTGTTCAAATTTTATTATTATACTTTAGCTCTCTATTCTCAATTCCTAACAGCTTCTTATCCTCCTGTCTTACTTTGCTTTACATTGCATACATGATGCTTACATGATCCAATTTCTTTTATCACATCTCTGATTCTATATTTTAAGCCCATCACTTGAATGGTGAACAATTTTTTTCCTTCAAATTTTTTAATTCTTCAATACACATAGCAATAGAGGGTTTTGCTTGTTTTGCTTAAAATAAATTGTATTTACAATTATGTGAAAGCAAGGGCAATGAACATTAACAAATAATGATAACTTGAGCTCTTAAACTATTGCAGTCTTGTGTGTGTCAAATTGCCTAACCAGGTGTCAATTTGGTTAAACCTGTGCTACTTCTCTTTATGGTTCCACAGATTGTTCCAATCATATTAACTTGACTCAGCTAAAACTAAATTTCAGAGCATGCCAACTGTTTGAGCCTAGGTTGACATTAATCAAAACAAGAAAAGATAAAAAGAAAACTGTAACATTTAGAATTTGTAAATGAAGCAGTAGTCACTATGCTTGGAATATGTCACTGCTGGAGGCATAGTAAGACATGCCAGCAGCTTACAGCTTATCCTTGTCCTTATTCACTACATGTTCCTCTCTTCTTCCCAACTTTTTTAGCTCTGATGGCCAATAACAACCCAAAGCCCATGTCCAAATACTTTGCTGTGAAATTATGAAAGCTTTCACTATGATTAGGCAATGTTTGCCTATAGAAAGCAAATATTTGGATGACCCAAAATTGGCTACAATAGTGAAAGTAATGGGATAATTGAACATAAGGAGTATGATGGGTTTAATCTCTTACTCCTAATTACATTGAAGAACTTGGAGAAATAAGATGATGAGCTTAGGTTTTTCATTATCTGCTCATACTTTGTTTGGTAAGGATCCAAAAAGCTGATATCCAAAAGGCTTCCCAGGTGGCACTAGTGGTAAAGAACTTGCCTACCAATGCAAGTAGATGTAAGAGACACAGGTTTGACCCCTGGGTTGGGAAGGTCCCCTGGAGGAGGGCACGGCAACACACTCCAGAATTCTTGCCTGGGGAATCCTATGGACACAGGAGCCTGGTGAGTTAGAGTACATAGGTTCGCAAAGAGTCGGACACAATTGAAGTGATTTAGCACACACACACAAAACTTCTATAACTGCCCTCAGAGAAACCATTATGTGCTAATAACCATAGAATTGGCTCTTTTCAAAGTTAAATAATACTTTAATCCTAGAGAACACTTTATTATTCCACAAATTACAGTCACAGTCTTGCAGAGACCGTTGTTAAAGTTAAGGCTTTGATTGGGAAGGAGTCCCTGAAATTTTTCTGGTACCATTTGGAATATTTACAGGGAATATGAGAATTTTGAAGTCTTACATTGTTTGACTCCCCTTTTCTGGTAGAAAGCAACATTTTTTTTCCACATCTGAAGTGAAATCTCTCCTGGAAGACTTGCAAGGACCTCTTCTAAGGTAATCCTGTAACTGCTGCTCATCTATCTACACCACTTTTAATTGTTTCTAAGTGGGAAAAAATTAACCAGTGATGTAAAAATATACCTAATTGAATTGAGTATGAATATTTCTGAGCAGAATTTTGAAAATGCAATGTTTCAGTAAAGCTATTCTCATATTTATCTATCTTTTGATATAGCATGATGAACTAATGAGAAACAATTAAACTTCTAATAAAATCCAGATAATACATTTCCATGTAAGGTCCTATTTGGTTTGAGGTAAACTGAGGTTTCACATACATTTCAAAATAAGAAGTGGCTTGAGAGAAAAGATCAAATCCAGGGCTCTGTCAGTAAAATATAGTCTCAGGGTTAAATCCCAAGGGTGTGGCCATAATGCTTTTTTAAGACCTCAGAAAGATTTAGGATGGTACCTCATAAATCCTCTCAGCTAGACACAAAGATTTCTAAGAATTTTATGGGCATCTTCCTAGAACATCTCTTCTAAATAAGAGGGCTTCTAAAAGTCTTTTAAAATATTACCTCTCAGCACCTTGACCCTCAGCCCAAGGTAGAGGAAAGCTTGTCTCAAAGAGATTTATAAGTATGACTTGGGTCTAATGGAGTGGACTGTAATTTGATATACAGAAAGTCTACAAAGATTTCAAAGTTGCCAGTTTGAAAAGAAAAGAACAGACACCATTCAAAATGCAAAGAGATCTTGGAATCTCCAACTTCCTCCAGGCAAGGAGAGCTAAACAAGGAAAATGGCATAGTTAAGAGACTAGTGGAGGAGGGTTCAGGATGGGGAACACATGTATACCTGTGGCGGATTCATTTTGATATTGGCAAAACTAATACAATTTTGTAAAGTTTAAAAATAAAATAAAATTAAATAAAAAAAAAAAAGAGAGAGAGAGAGAGACTAGTGGACAAAGCTTAGTTGAGGAAAACCAAGGACTAGAAGCAGTTAATCAAGGGGGCAAGGGCAATTTTGAACCTGGTGGATTTTAGCATTGCTTTGGAACAGAGACTTCTTTGTTTCTCTCATTTGGACACATTTATTCTTCTGTTGTTGTTTGTTCAGTTCTCCTGCACCTGCTTTATAATGTATTGGAGAACAGAATGACTTGTATTTTAGTTCATAAGTCTTTGGATCATGAGGAGATGTACATACCCAAGCAAACTAATCTACACCCTGACCTCATTTAAAGGTAAATGTATTTAGCTTCAAGTTGAGCCTTATGCAATAGTAGGATAAGGCTTTGGGGCTTCTGAGTCTGAGGGCATTTTTTGTGAAAGAAGAATGCTAATACTTCAGGGCCAGGTTAAAAATGGTAGCTAATCTCTAAGGACAGTCTGTAGCTTGAAATTACCAATAGAATACAGTGGGCACTGGCATTTTGCCAGCTCCATTCTTTGAGATTTAAGAGGACTGACAGCTTCTGCTTCATCTTCCTTAGAGCTCTTGCTTTTGGGAACCCTAACCCTCCATCGATGAAAGTCTATCTACTCTGCTGATAGAGACCATGTGTAAGAGACCTATGTTAAAAGCTATGTGGGAAGAAGAGGCACTGTGATTACAGAAACAGGAGAAGAGATTTAATCATGCCAACATCTCAGCTGAACGTCATAGTGACTCCAGCATCAGCTGGGGCCTTCATGCAACTTCATGACTCTGTCTGAGGCCACCAAAAGCACAGCTGATATCATCAACTGACAAATAATAGTGAGTGATGTATTAATTCAATAAGTTTATGAGCAGTTTGTCGTACAACAGCTACCTGTGTTTTTTTATCCTTTTTTTTTTTTTTTTTGCTGAGATGATAAATAGAAGCTCTCATATTTATATTCTGCTTCTGAGATTATATCAACACTCTTCCTTATTCCTAATTTATCCTGGTTGATAGATCACATTTCACTAACAGTGGTCAAACTTTTTAGGATTATGGTGAAATCTAGACATGGGGTCAAAAATGTATAGCATTTGTGTTTCTCGTGTACCTCCAAACACCTTACAGACATTGTTGAACTATGACATTTTCCATCAAGTTCAGACTTGACTTTAGAAACCTTCACAATATAGTAGTTTCTAAAAGCAGTTACTATGAGTAGATTGATGTTGACATTGAATCTAAACCTCCCATACTTATAACAAAAATATTTCCACTGATATTAGAAAAAACTTACATATGTTTTCAAAAGTATTACTTCATTCAGTTCAGTTCAGTCACTCAATTGTGTCCGACTCTTTGCGACCCCATGGACTGCAGCATGCCAGTCCTCCCTGTCCATCACCAACTCTCGGAGTCCACCCAAACTCATGTCCATTGAGTCAGTGATGTTATCCAACCATCTCATCCTCCTCCATCCCCTTCTCCTCCTGCCCTCAATCTCTCCCAGCATCAGGGTCTTTTCAAATGAGTCAGCTCTTCGCATCAGGTGGCCAAAATATTGGAGTTTCAGCTTCAACATCAGTCCTGCCAATGAATACCCAGGACTGATCTCCTTTAGGATGGACTGGCTGGATCTCCTTGCAGTCCAAGGGACTCTCAAGAGTCCTCTCCAACACCACAGTTCAAAAGCATCAATTCTTCTGCGCTCAGCTTTCTTTACAGTCCAACTCTCACATCCATACATGTTACTTCATACTCTTCTTGAAATTTCAGCAAATGCAAGGTACTAAAAATAATTAAGAGGTTTAAAAAAAGAGATGATAATCAATATTTTAGAAATAATATGATTGAATTTATTGTCTTGATGGCTCAAGCGGTAAAGAATCTCCTGCAATGCAGGAGAGTTAGGGACCTTGGGCGCAATTCCTGGGTCAGAAAGATCCTCTGGAGTAGGAAATGGCAAATTACTCCAGTATTCTTGCCTTGAAAATCCCATGGACAGAGGAGCCTGGTAGGCTACAGTCCATGGGGTCACAGTGAGTCAGACATGACTGAGCAGACATGCATGATAACTGATTGAATAATTGTATTCTAGTATGTTAATTGAGAAAGACAAAATTTGGGCAAAAATTCTAATTAGAGGGCATTAAAAATAAATTTTTAGATATAATCTTTAGAAATCAATAGTTTGCTATTTCCTTTAGTAATAGAAGTAGATTACAATGATGTCAGTATATAAGAACATTAGCAGGAAATACATAAGACTCAAAGAAGAAAAATCTGAAATTTCACTTTGATATATAAGAATGGAATGAAATCAAAGCACACTAAATATCTAGATAAGAAGCTCAAAATCACAAAAATAACAATATTTTTAAATCAATGTTATATTAATGTGATTGTAATAAAATAATAATGACAATTTTTCTTGGTACCTAAAACATACTCCAAAATATTTTCTGAAATAATCAAGAATTTTTGGTGTTTTAGTAAGCTATATAAATTAAGACCGTATAAAATAAACACAATGTCTTCAGGAAGAGAAAAAAAAAGAAACAGGATAGAAAAACCTAAAAATATACTCAAAGATGATAAATATTTATAAGGTAAACTTGGATTATTCAATAACTGGTATAGTGATAATTGTGTACATAATGGAAAAATAAAGTAATGTTGATATTGGCACTACACACCAAAATAATATTATGTGAAGACTACATGAAACAAACAACAACAAAAAAACATGAAATATAGGAAAAAATTGGGGAAATGAATGTATGATCTTAAGTGTTGCTCAACATTTTATAAGTAAAAGAGAAAAGGCATATTTAGAAATTTTATTTCTGTATTAAGCACATTTTGGTAACTCTACTCAGCTCCTAACAACTCTCCTTTCTCATGTAAGTGCCTTTCTGCACTGGGTTCACAGAGATGGGAATCTAGTCATCATATTTAAGGATGATGCCATTTTTTCAGTCAGTTTCTAGAACAGTGCTTGGTAAATACAGGCATGAAATTGACAGATATTTGCCAATTAATGCCTAAGCCGGACTATTAAATACTATATCCCAGAAACCCTGGAAATTCATCTCAAGCCTGTTGATTGCATCCTTCTAACTGGAACACACACCTGAAAAATGATGAGAAGATAGAGGTCACTTACTTCCCCCAAAACACAACACACTTCATTCTCAGAGACAAATAAAATGTGGAGATAAAATGCAGAGGCTAGAGATTTGAATGTCCAAAAATGGAGAAATTACACAAAAAATATAGTGTATTCACACAATATATTACTGTGTATTCAATAAAGAGCACATACTCTAAGCATACTTGAGAACAGAGTAGGAAAAAAGCATACTAAATACAGGCTAAAGACAAAAGAATACACTAATGTTTATTTCATATTTTGAAAGCAAAATGTTTTATATTATTAATAACTTACTACATAACTGTTCAAAATAATAATAGTAAGAGTGTACTTCCAATTATAGAATGAGGGTAAATGAAAGGAATGACAGTAATCTTATAAAGAATAGAAGGGAATAATTGAGAATATTCTGTTATGAAGAAACCACACAATCAATGAAATGTTGTAATGTTAATTAAAAATGGATTTTTTTCTGATGTATCAGTTAGTAAGGGCTTCCCACGTGACTCAGTGGTAAAGAATCCACTTGCCAATGCATGACACAAAGGAGTCGTGAGTTGGATCCCTGGGTCAGGGAGATTCCCTGGAGAATGAAATGGCAACCCACTCCAGTATTCTTGCCTCGGAAATTCCACAGACAGAGAAGTCTGGTGGGCTGCAGTCCATTGGTTCACAAGAGTCGGTTATGACTCAGTGACTAAACAACAAGTTACTCCCAATTTTAGTTGTTTCATCTTAAAACAGTTTTCATGAAACTACACCTGTGTGTTAAACTATAAAGTATGTTGCAAACTTAAGTTTCTCTTATTAACATAGTAATACACATATATGACTACTAGGTTTTTTTAATATATATCTATTTAATATCCTTTGACCCATTTCTCCCATCTCCTCAACCATCTGCCTCTGGCAATCAATCTGTACAGTGTATCTATGATCCTTCTTTTTTTTGCTTGTTTTCATTTTGTTTTGCTTAGATTGCACATATAAGAGATATCATATGGGCTCTTAGGACTTGGGTTATTATCCAACCAACGAGTTTTGGTTGGATAACTGAAAAGACACACAAATTGAAGTAAAAACTTAAATTTAATATATACACTTATCCACACATACATACACATGCACAAGCATATATATGAAGCCACATATTAACTCATTGACTAGGACATCATGTCTTTCTCAAAAACAAAGTCTCTGCTTAGAAAAAAAGTAAATGCCATCATTGAGAAACCTGTATGCGGGTCAGGAAGCAACAGTTAGAACTGGACATGAAACAGACTGGTTCCAAATAGGAAAAAGAGTGCATCAAGGCTGTATATTGTTACCCTGCTTATTCAACTTATATGCAGAGTACATCATGAGAATCACTGGGCTGGAGGAAGCACAAGCTAGAATCAAGATTGCCAGGAGAAATATCAATGACCTCAGATATGCAGATGAAACCACCCTTATGGCAGAAAGTGAAGAACTAAAGAGCCTCTTGATGAAAGTGAAAGAGGAGAGTGAAAAAGTTGGCTTAAAACTCAACATTCAGAAAATGAAGATCATGGCATCCGGTCCTATCACTTCATGGCAAATAGATGCGGAAACAGTGGCTGACTTTATTTTTCTGGGCTCCAAAATCACTGCAGATGGTGAGTGCAGCCATGAAATTAAAGACGCTTTCTCCTTGGAAGGAAAGTTATGACCTACCTAGATAGCATATTCAAAAGCAGAGACATTACTTTGTCAACAAAGGTCCATCTAGTCAAGGCTTTGGTTTTTCCAGTGGTCATGTATGGATGTGAGAGTTGGACTATAAAGAAAACTGAGCATGAAAAAATTGATGCTTTTGAACTGCGGTGTTGGAGAGGATTCTTGAAAGTCCCTTGGACTGCAAGGAGATCCAACCAGTCCAACCTAAAGGATATCATTCTTGGGTGTTCATTGGCAGGACTGATGTTGAAGCTGAAACTCCAGTATTTTGGCCACCTGATGCAAAGAGCTGACTCATTTGAAAAGACCCTGTGGTGGATTCATGTTGATATATGGCAAAACCAATACAATATTGTAAAGTTAAAAAAAAAAAAAAAAAAGAAACCCAGCTGGAACGTTTATTAGAATTGCATTATATCAGTTTGAGGAGAAATGACATATTAATAAAGTTAAATTGCTTTAAAAAAACATAAAGAAAGAAAGAAAAGACCCTGATGCTGGGAAAGATTGAGGGCAGGAAGAGAAGGGGATGACAGAGGATGGGATGGTTGGATGGCATCACCGACTCAGTGGACATGGGTTTGGGCAGACTCCAGGAGTTGGTAATGGACAGGGAAGCCTGGTGTTCTGTGGTTCACGGGGTCGCAAAGAGTCGAATACGACTGAGCAACTAAACTGAACTGAAGGAGTAGCTAAGCTATTTCTTTGAGATGACTGATTATAACTCTATATAACCTCTCCTACATAAACTGCAATTATAATACACAATCTATGGCACAGACTTTAGTGTTTCTTTAAAATATAACATTAAATTAAAAACACTTTCAAACATGTGTGAAAGAGAAATCACCTAGATTTTTATGGATGTTTTTCCTAAACATTTCCTAAAATTAATGCTACAGGATTTTGGTGACAAATCTTTTCCAAACACTTCATTGAATATTCATAGAAACCCTGCAATATTTTCACAGGTATATTTTAGTTCTTGCATAATAGTTAATGAAACCATATGCTTGTTTGCATTAAAAAAAAGAACGTAACCTCTCTACAGAAACTTAATTAATTTTGGTATGCATTGCAACTCAACTGGTAGAATGGAAGTGTCCAGATTATTTAATAGTATTCTATTTGTCATGAGTGTTAAGTGCTTACCATAGCTAAGAAGCAGTATTTATGTCAAATAATTGATAGTGTTAGTTAACTTCTCTCAATTAAATGTTGACCTGTGAGGAGATCTATGCATTCTGTAACTACTTGCTGTTTTTGTCCCATCAGATGTACCCTCTTCAGGAGTCTTGGCATTCTCTTTAGAAAGTACATATATTCAATAACAAATATCCTCAGATTTGGGTCTATGGTCAAAACATAAAACAGAAGTCCCATTCCACATTTGGTTTCATTTTTATCTTTAATTTGTGTTCAAAAACATGTAAAGAGGCAAAACTGATTAAATAAACTTTAAGATTCTGTAAATGTTTTTAACTTCTCAGTTCAGTTATTCACTAAACTTTTGAAACTGAACTAAATATTGTTGGTGTTCACAGAAAATACATTAATTCAATAAAAAGTAATCGAAGAACAGCACTGTGGCTAATAAATCACTATTTAATTATTTAAATAAGCAATATAAGATCTAGAAGGAAAAAAATAAATGCAATAATATATTAATAATTCTCTCAGCCTTAGAAGACTTCCCAGATAGCACAGTGGTAAAGAATCTGCTTGTAATGCAGGAGACACAGGAGATGTGGGTTTGATCCCTTGGTCAGGAAGATCCCCTGGAGGAGTGTATGGCACCCCACTCTAGTATTCTTGCCTGGAGAATCCCATGGACAGAGGAGACTGGCAGGCTATAGTTCATAGCATCGAAGAGTCAGACATAAGCGACTGGGCATGCACTCGGCCTCCTTAATTCTGTGTGTGCTGTGCTTAGTTGCTCATCATGTCTGACTTTTTGTGATCCCATGGATTGCAGCCCATCAGGCTCCTCTGTCCATGGGGATTGTCCAGGGAAGAATATTGGAGTGGGGTACCATGCCCTCCTCCAGGGGATCTTCCCAACACAGGGCTCATACCCCGGTTTCATCTGAGCTATCAGGGAAGCCTGATAGTCCAAGCATGCTCATATATCCTAATATTTTGAAGATTTTACTTTTTTAGTAACTATTTATAAATCTATATACTAAAAGCAAAAGAAAAATTTACTTTTTTTTAACCTTATGGTTAAAAATTCACAATATTGAACTATAAAGTCATAATCTAATACTGTAATTTCTACAATAATATGTATAAATATTTCTGTTTTTAATTATTTCACATTGAGGCTTTTTTGAAATATGCACTATAATTGAGAGTTATTTAATAAGATTATGTGCCTAAAAATTTCATAAATGAAACTCAAATTTGACTTATTTTATTATAAAATATTTAAATGCCCTATCTTGATTGCTGTGACAAGCATATATGATTCTGAGTTTAAAATCCAAATTTCAATGGATTACTGGCCTTTAAAAAATGAAAGTATTAATATTTATACTACTGAAAATCTTTGTGCTAATGTATTCCTATTAATATTTATTACTTAAGAGTTTTTTTTTAGTTAATAGACCACCTCAGTATCATATAGCAACTAATTTCATATATTGACTAAAATTATCCAAATTAAAAAAAAAATGCATCTTGAAGTTTATATCTAAACTACTTTCCCACACTCCAAGTATTTATTGATAGCATATATTTGATGCAACTGGAAGTTCTTGGGATTGGAGCTAGAGGAGCTTAGCCTATTCTATTTGAATTCTACAATTTAAAGTTGCTATAAACCTGGAAAGTTAATTTTTAAAATGCATTATAATTATTCTCCAAATAGCTTTATAAAGTGCAAAAATGTCAGGTTTAGCATTGTTAATTTCAAAACTAGAGTACTTAAGAATTCTAGAATCACTTCATTTTCACCACACTTTTGGTTCTAATTTTCCAAAGTGGATTACAAACCAGCCCCTGCATTTCTCAGGAAGCAAGATGAAATCATACCTAATCAGTTATTTTGAAAAAAGTGATTGTAATTACCTCAAAATATAATGCCTCCATAGGGAGTAAATTTTAGAATAATTGCAAATGAGCTCATTTTAAACGAGTATTTTTACTAAATCTAAGAAATATAACTTCTTTGTCATGGGTAGGTCACATAGAACTAGATCTGCATTGTGGTATTTTTAAATTTAGAATCTAATTTTTCATTTTGCAAAACTCAGGTAAGATGATTATGGTTACTTACTGCAATACTGCACAAATACATACCTGGCCAAAAAATGAGAGTGTTAGAGTAATTTACATGAGTAAAAGGATATAAAAACATAAAACTAGAATAAAATTCAGGAGGAAAAATAGCTCACTTACAAAGAAATAAATTGGGGAATAATTATATACAATATTAAAGTAAATTGGACTCTCAACCTGTTTGATATTGTTCAATATTACAGCAAAAGACTCAATTATCTAGTTGCAACTTATTTTTTCACATTTGTCAGCACTTTATCCTGCATTCCACAAAACTTATAATAAATATCCATACATATTACCCATCATTCCTCAGCACCATGTTCATTTGTCACTCTGCACTTTATCACATACCACACAGTATATACTATTGTTTAAGATGGCAAAACATTCAAAAGATCCACTAATGTAACAGTTATAAGACCAAACACAGTAATATTAATTCTATAGGTTATTAAAATACAAAAATGTTTATAAGGCTTTGCTAATTTAAAAGGTGTTTAATATAACCTGGGTATCATATTAATATCCTAATTTAAAAGTAAGCTAGTTTATGTTAGGGTGTACATAGAAGACCATCAAAATATATAGACAACATAAGCTTAAAATTAATGGAATAAAAGTTTTTATTTTTGGAATAAAAGTTTATTTTTTGTTTACAATTTTCTGGATTGTTTAAATCATTAATTACATGTATTCATTTTATAATAAAATAAAGTTAATATATTAAAAAAATCTAAGATATGTATTTTAAATTATATTTTCTGGCCTATTGATGACATATGATAAGTCCTGTCACAGAAAAAGCTCTTATTTATGTAAAGGGAAATGATATATAATATATGTTTCATTAGGGCTTCAATTCCATTTGCTTTCAGATGTACTTAAGAAACAAAATTTTTTTAACTTTAATTCTGCATTCTCAGATAGCTCCAACTTATCTTGTCCCAATACCAGTTCTAGGACCAATTATTCTTCCTGGGGGCCACGGTTACTTTTATTGAAGAATAGCATTTGAATCTAAGATCTGAATGCTCAAGAATGTTCACTGTTATTCAGGCATCATTGCTTCTAGGCCCTTTCAACTGACAAAGCAAGGAGATATATGTATGTATAAAAATACATGTACACACAATAGCCTGCCAACCAACTAGACATATATTTCTATATATAATTCTATATATCTATATTAAGTTACCTGAGTTCATACTGATGTCTCCAATTCTAATCTCTTTCCACATGGAACATTTTAGCCTACTTTTTTACTTCTTTTTCTTATCTATAACTTTTCATTTCACCAAGTTCTTAACATTTGCTTTCATTTATTTAATTGTTCAATTATAATATACATATTCAGTGGTTTCTGAACTATTAATGCATACTCCCATGAGAAACAAGTTTATCCACAACAATACAGTGGTTATATATAATTTCTTTGTCTGTAGTCTTATGTTGTTTTGTTTAGTTGCTAAGTTGTGTCCAACTCTTTTGTGACCACATGGACTGTAGCCCACTAGGCTCATCTGTCCATGGGATTTTCCAGGCAAGAATACTGAGGTGAGCTGCCATTTCCTTCTTCATGGATCTTTCTGATCCAGGGACTGAATACACATCTCCTGCTTGGCAGGCAGATTCTTTACTAGAGACCCACCTGGGAAGCTCTTTTAGTCTTATGCATGTGTGCTAAGTCACTTCAGTTGTGTCTGACTCTGCATCTGATTTCAAAAGTTACTTAGTAGAAATTTATTCCTCATCTCCCTTTAATAAGTTTATTTTATACATTTGTACTACATTTAAATTTTTGGTTACATTCTGCATTCCATCCTGAGATTCCCCAATCTAATTTATTTTAAAATTTTGTAGACATCAAGGTTTATTTAAAGTTGTAATGTTCTGTGTAATATAAAAGTCTTTGATTTTTGACAATGTCTAATGTCTTATGGGACTTTCCTTGTACCTCAGATGGTAAAGAGTCCTCCTGCAACTTGGGAGACCTGGGGTCGATCCCTGGGTTGGGAAGATCCCCTGCAGGAGGGCATGGCAACCCACTCCAGTATTCTTGCCTGGACAATACCCAAGGACAGAGGAGGCTGGTGGGGTACAGTTCATGGGGTCACAAAAAGCTGGACATGACTGAATGACTAAGCGCACAGCACAGTGTCTTATATTCACCATTATAGTATTGTGTAGTATAGTTTCACTCCTCAAAAATCTCTATGCTTCACCTATTCAGCCTCCTTCTTCCTCATCTTTAGCTCCCTGGAAGCCACTGACTTGTTTGTAATCTCTACAGGTAGGTTTGTCTTTTCCAGAATGCCATATAATTGGAATCACAGAGTAATGTAGCTTTTTCAGATTGGTCTATTTTACTTATTAATATGTAAATTCATCCATGTCTTTTCACGCTTGATAGCCCTTTTTAAATCAGTGTTGTTATTGTTACTGTTCAGTTGCTAAGTTGTGTCTGACTCTCTGCGACCCTATGGACTGCAGCACCTCAGGCTTCCCTGTCCTTCACTATTTACTGGAGTTTGCTCAGATTCATGTCCATTAAGTTGGTGATGCTATCAAACAATCTTATCCTCTGCCTCTCTCTTCTCCTTTTGCCTCCAATCTTTCCCAGCATCAGGGTCTTTTCCAGGGTTCTGGCTCCTTGCATCAGATGGCCAAAATATTAGAGCTTCAGCATCAGTCCTTCCGATGAATATTCAGGATTCATTTCCTTTAAACAATACTATATTAAATGGATATGGTCTACCCTGATGGTTCAGAAGGTAAAGAATCAGCCTGCAATGCGGGAGACCTAGGTTCGATCCCTGGGTTAGAAAGATCCCCTGGAGGAGGGCATGGCAATCCATTCCAGGATTCTTGCCTGGGCAATCCCCATGGACTAAGGAGTATTGTGGGCTACAGTTCACAGGTTGCAAAGAGCTGGACATGACTGAGCAACTAAGCACAGCACAGCACATATGGATATAGCAAGAGCTTGTTTATCTATTTACCTATTGAAAGATATCTTGGTTGCTTCTGCTTGTTGGCAGTCATGAGTAAAACTGCTATAGTGGTGGGATGGGGTGGGAGGGAAGTTCAAGAGGGAGGAGACATATGCATACATACAACTTATTCATGTTGGATGTATGGCAGAAACAAACACAATATTGTAAAACAATTATCCTCCAATTAAAGAGGAAAAAAAAGTGCATGCAGATTTTAGGATGAACATAAATTTTCAAATCAGTTGAATAAACACCTAAGAGTACAAATGCTGGATTGTACAGTAAGACTACATTTAGCTTTATAAGAAACTGTCAAGCTTTCTTTCCCAGTGACTGTACCATTTTGCACTCCCACTAGCAACAAATGAGAGTTCTTATTGCTCTAAAACATTGCCAACAGTTGGTATTGCCAATTTTTTGGATTTCAGCTTTAATTTGCAGTTCCATAGTGACAAAAGCTATTGAGTATTTTTGTATGCTGATGTGCCATTTGATATCTTCTTTGGGCAAATGTCTGTTCAACTATTTTATCCTTTTAAAAATATGTGTGTATTGCATAATATTCCTTTATTTGTTGATCTTTATAATAAAAAATAAAGGACAAAATTTTTGGTTTCATTGATTTTTCTCTATTGGTTTTGATTGTCTAATTAATTTACTTTTTAATTTTTATTTTACTCTGCCTTCTGCTTGTTCTAGATTTAATTTTTTTCTTCTTTTGTAGTCATTAAGCGAAAGGTGAGGTTATTGATTTGACTTTTTTTTCTTTTAAAATACAAGCATTTGCAGCTTTACATTTCTAAGTTTGAAAGCTAAATCTCACAAGTTTTTGCATGCTATGCATTCATTTTAATTCATCCTCAAGGTGTTTTAACACTTCTGGTTTTATATCTTTCTTGATCTATTGGCTATTTAGGACTGATTCAAAATTTTTCACAGATCTTTGAGTTTCTCAATGTTCATTTTGTTAGTATCTCTAATTTTATCCCATTGTTTTAAAGAACAAAATTTGTATTATTCCTCTTCTTTTAAATTAATTAAGGTTTGTTTAATGTTCTAGAATATTGCCTTTTGAAGACTGTTCCATCTGCACTTGAGAAGAATGTACATTCCACTGTTCTTGGGTGAAGTTGTCTATAGATGTCTATTAGGTCTAGTTGGTTTATATTTAAGTCTTCTATTTCATGATTGATTTTTCATCTAGTTGTATCAGTTATTGAAAGCAGGTTATTGATGTCCCCATATATGGTTGTTTAATTGTTTAATTCTTTCATTTCAGTCAGTTTTTCAGATTTCTTTTTACTTTTTTGCCAGGCCACAGGGCATGTGAGAATCTTAGTTCCCTAACCAGGGATTGACCACACTCCCTGCATTGGAAACACAGAATCTTAACCACTGGAGCATCAGGGCAGTCTCATATTTCAGTCCTCATATTTTGGGGCTCTGTTGTTAGGTGAATATACATATATAATTGTTAAAGAAGTCTGATAGATTTGATTTTCAGTACAGTTCAGTTCAGTTCAGTCTATGAGTCGTGTCTGACTCTTTGTGACCCCATGAACGGCAGCATGCCAGGCCTCCCTATCCATCACCAACTCCTGGAGTCCACCCAAACCCATGTCCATTGAGTCGGTGATGCCATCCAACCATCTCATCCTCTGTCGTCCCCTTCTCCTCCTGCCCTCAATCTTTCCCAGCATCAGGGTCTTTTCAAATGAGTAAGCTCTTCGCATCAAGTGGACAAAGTATTGGAATTACAGCTTCAAAATCAGTCATGCCAATGAACACTCAGGACTGATCTCCTTTAGAATGGACTGGTTGGATCTCCTTGCAGTCCAAGGGGCTCTTAAGAGCTTTCTCCAACACCACAGTTCAAAAGCATCAATTCTTCTGCGCTCAGCTTTCTTATAGTCCAACTCTCACATCCATACATGACTACTGGAAAAACTATAACCTTGACTTGACGGACCTTTGTTGGCAAAGTAATGTCTCTGCTTTTGAATACGCTATCTAGATTGGCCATAACTTTCCTTCCAAGGAGTAAGAGTCTTTTAATTTCATGGCTGCAGTTACCATCTGCAGTGATTTTGGAGCCCAGAAAAATTTCCACTGTTTCCCCATCTATTTTCCATGAAGTGATGGGACCGGATGCCATGATCTTAGTTTTCTAAATGTTGAGCTTTAAGCCAACTTTTTCGCTCTCCTCTTTCACTTTCATCAACAGGCTCTTAGTTCTTCTTCACTTTCTGCCATAAGGGTGGTGTCATCTGCATATCTGAGGTTATTGATATTTCTCCCAGCAATCTTGATTCCAGCTTGTGCTTCTTGCAGCCCAGTATTTCTCATGATGTACTCTGCATATAAGTTAAATAAACAGGGTGACAATATACAGCCTTGGCACACTCCTTTTACTATTTGGAACCAGTCTGTTGTTCCATGTCCAGTTCTAACTGTTGCTTTCTGACCTGCATACAGGTTTCTCAAGAGGCAGATCAGGTGTTCTGCTATTCCCATCTCTTTCAGAATTTTCCACAGTTTATTGTGATCCACACCGTCAAAGGCTTTGGCATAGTCAAT
Source organism: Bubalus bubalis (assembly GCF_019923935.1). NCBI lineage: Eukaryota > Metazoa > Chordata > Mammalia > Artiodactyla > Bovidae > Bubalus > Bubalus bubalis. Next base: position 154,617,765 of record NC_059159.1, on the reverse strand, counting down.
AAAGCAGAAATAGATGTTTTTCTGGAACTCTCTTGCTTTTTCAATGATCCAGCAGATATTGGCAATTTGATGTCTGGTTCCTCTGCCTTTTCTAAAACCAGCTTGAACATCTGGAAGTTCATGGTTCAAGTATTGCTGAAGCCTGGCTTGGACAATTTTAAGCATCTCTTTACTAGCGTGTGAGATGAGTGCAATTGTGCAGTAGTTTGAGCATTCTTGCTATATAGTAAATCCTTGCTGTTTATCTAATTTATATAAACTAGTGTGTATCTGTTAATGCCATTTCCTAGTTTATCCCTACCCTCTTCTCCTTCAACAATCCTATGTTGTTTCTTTTTTTATTTTATTTTTTTTTGCCAGTGAGTCTGTTTCTGTTTTGTAAACAAGTTCATTTGTATTACTTTTTTTTGTATTACACATTTAAGTGACACCATATAATATTTGTCTTTCTTTACCTGACTTTTTTCACTTGGTATGCTAATCTCTACATCCATCCATGTTCTACAAATGGCAATATTTCATTCTTTTTTATAGCTGAGTAATTAGAAAAGGCAGAGGAACCAGACATTAGATTGTCAACATCTGCTGGATCATCGAAAAAGCAAGAGAGTTCCAGAAAAACATCTATTTCTGCTTTATTGACTATGCCAAAGCCTTTGACTGTGTGGATCACAACAAACTGTGGACAATTCTGAAAGAGATGGGAATACAAGACCACCTGACCTGCCTCTTAGAAACTTATATGCAGGTCAGGAAGCAACAGCTAGAACTGGACATGGAACAACATACTTATTCCAAATAGGAAAAGGAGTACGTCAAGGCTGTATATTGTCACCCTGTTTATTTAACTTATATGCAGAGTACATCATAAGAAATGCTGGACTGGAAGAAGCACAAGCTGGAATCAAGATTGCCAGGACAAATATCAATAACTTCAGATGACACCACCATTATGGCAGAAAGTGAAGAGGAACTAAGAGCCTGTTGATGAAAGTGAAAGAGGAGAGCGAAAAAGTTGGCTTAAAGCTCAACATTCAGAAAACGAAGATCATGGCATCCGGTCCCATCACTTCATGGGAAATAGATGGGGAAACAGTGGAAACAGTGTCAGACTTTATTTTTATGGGCTCTCAAATCACAGCAGATCGTGATTGCAGCCATGAAATTAAAAGACGCTTACTCCTTGGAAGGAAAGTTATGACCAACCTAGATAGCATATTGAAAAGGAGAGACATTACTTTGCCAACAAAGGTCCATCTAGTCAAGGCTATGGTTTTTCCTGTGGTCAAGTATGGATGTGAGAGTTGGGCTGTGAAGAAAGCTGAGCACTGAAGAATTGATGCTTTTTAACTGTGGTGTTGGAGAAGACTCTTGAGAGTCTCTTGGACTGCAAGGAGGTTCAACCAGTCCATCCTAAATGAGATCAGTCCCAGGTGTTCATTGGAAGGACTGATGCTAAAGCTGAAACTCCAATATTTTGGCTACCTTATGGGAAGAGTTGACTCATTGGAAAAGACCCAGAATCTGGGAGGGATTGAGGACAGGAGGAGAAGGGGACTACAGAGGATAAGATGGCAGGATGGCATCTCTGACTCGATGAACATGAGTTTGAGTGAACTCTGGAAGTTGGTGATGGACAGGGAGGCCTGGCGTGCTGCAATTCATGGGGTGGCAAAAAGTCGGACACTACTGAGGCACTGAACTGAACTGCACTGAACTGAATTTTCTATTTTGTATATGCAGAATATTCATTTACACATTTATTTGTTGATGGACTTTTAGGTTGCTTCAATGTCTTGGCTTGTAAATAGGTCAGGTAATGCATTTTTAATAAAATGACAATAATCACTTTCTAATAAATTAGAAACATTTAAAAAGATTATATTTATGGCTTCTTCCATAATAAATTGCAATTAATTGCATTAAAGTGCCAGTTGCTGCTGCTGCTGCTAAGTCGCTTCAGTCGTGTCTGACTCTGTGCGACCCCATAGACGGCAGCCCACCAGGCTCCCTCATCCCTGGGATTCTCCAGGCAAGAACACTGGAGTGGGTTGCCATTTCCTTCTCCAATGCATGAAAGTGAAAAGTGAAAGTGAAGTCACTCAGCTGTGTCCAACTCTTAGCGACCCCTTGGACTGCAGCCTACCAGGCTCCTCCACCCATGGGATTTTCTAGGCAAGAGTACTGGAGTGGGGTGCCATTGCCTTCTCCGAAGTGCCAGTTAGTGAAATACATATAAGAAAATGTAAGCTTCTTCAAAACTGCAAGAAAAAAATTAAAGTTTGTGAAGATGTATATAGACCTTCCCTAAAATTCCTACATGCATACACACACACACATACATATCACCCTGACTAATAGTGAGTGGAGGAGCTAGTAGAGGTAGTTGTGATGTGTTGTATGTATTTGTGTGTCTCTCAGATTTACTTTGGAGAAGGCAATGGCAACCCACTCCAGTACTCTTGCCTGGAAAATCCCATGGATGGAGGAGCCTAGTAGGCTACAGTCCATGGGGTCACTAAGAGTCGGACACGACTTCACTTTCACTTTTCACTTTCATGCATTGGGGAAAGAAATGGCAACCCACTCCAGTGTTCTTGTCTGGAGAATCCCAGGGACAGGGGAGCCTGGTGGGCTGCGGTCCATGGGGTCACTAGAGTCGGACACGACTGAGCAACTTCACTTTCACTTTTCACTTTCATGCATTGGAGAAGGAAATGGCAACCCACTCCAGTGTTCTTGCCTGGAGAATCCCAGGGATGGGGGAACCTGGTGGGCTGCCGTCTATGGGGTTGCACAGAGTCGGACATGACTGAAGTGACTTAGCAGCAGCAGCAGATTTTCTTGTCTTAGGGTTACAAACATTAGAGTTGCAGCATTAAACATTTCAAAACAATCCAAAATGTTTAAATATGGTGGCACAGATAGAGCAAATATATTAAATATATAACACAAATTATGTTTAATTATCAGAATCCTTCTCAGTAAAAGCTACCAATTCTATTAGAGACACAAGTGATATTTTGGAAAGATAAAGGTTATAAGGAATATTAAGGATTTTTAACCTATATTAACTGTAATTAGAAACAGAAATATTAACTCCAAACTGAAAGTTAATTCATGAACTTGTAATTTGTCATGTCAATATGTTTTATATTAGCTTTAATTGCATGATATCACTAAAGTTGATGGAAAGCCTAATTATGAATAAGACTTTGCGGTTACACTTTAAACTGAAGAATGCACATACCTCAGAAATATTTTCTGAATTGACTTATCTCTAAAATATAATATAGATTTACAAAATTTATAATTAGCATATATAAAATTTGTTTAATATATAGAGACAAAGTGAAAAGGAATGACATATCAAGTTTACATTTGTTTAAATCAAGTACCAACTGCTTCTATACGCAAAAATAACACTAAAAATACAGTGATACTCCAACTACCAAAGCCTCTATCAAACAGTATTTAAAATGACATGTTTAGTCTCCAGATCGAAGTGACTAAAAATTGAGGTTAATATTCCTATTTTATATCCCTTCTTTAAAACTTAAAAACATGACATAACTTAGGGAAATCAAATATTCAAAGTTAAGAATTATGAGAAAGAGAGCAAATAAAACACAATTTTCTGTATGAAATTAAATCAATTAGTCATGGTGAAAGTCTCAGTGAAAGAGATAAGATCAGATGATGCAATAAGAAAAGCATGGCATCTAGAATCAATGTCATCTAGATTCAGTGAGCTTTAATTTCTACATCCCTAAAATACTATAATATCTATTTTATATGGTTATAATAAGGATTAGATTAGATAGTATTTGTTAAGTCCTTTGTGTATAATACTCACTATATAAAGAGATATAATTTTCTTAAACTTTTTGATACCTTATTTTTCCAAATACTACCACCATTAATAGCAATAATAGGGATAATATAATACATCTTAACATTTAATGAGTACAATGATAAATCTTTCATTACTAATACTATATAGTACATATACTACTGGTAATATATACCTGATATAGGGGAAAAGTGATTCACTCATTACACATTGCCCTGTGTGTGTGTTAGTTGCTCAGTTGTCTCTGACTCTCTGCAATTCCATGGACCATAGCCCATCAGGCTCCTCTGTCCATGGAATTCTCCAGGCAAAAATATTCAAGTGGGTAGCCATTCCCTTCTCCAGGGGATCTTCCAGACCCAGGAATTGGAGCTGGGTTCAATTTGCCCTAATACCCCCAATTTTATAAGTGAGAAAACCTAAGCTAACCCCCTCAAAAAAGCTAAGTAAAACAATTAAGGTTGCTCAGCTAGTAAGAAGTAAAGCCAAAATATGAAACCAAGCTGACTGGCACCAAAGAACCCATGTTTAGCCTCTCTTTGAGGGGCACAGGATAGGGAATGTTTTAAAACTGTCATTGTCTACAAAAATGAAGATTTGAAATATAGTAGTTACATGCCTTTATACTTCATATAGACCACAATAGGAAAATAGAACTTGTAAATGAGTTAAAATTAATTCAACCATATCTCTGAATATCTGAAGAGTCCTATTACAACCTCTATAAGTGGCATAGCAAGTGCACCAACAGGCTGACTCATACTGTGTTTTTTTTTGTTTGTTTCTTTAGCAGAGCTGATATATGCCCTTGAGGCAAATGGTATGATATCACTCCACCTCTACCTCTGGCCTTGAAAATATATCTACAGGTAATTTCATATGTATTTAACAATCTAATACTGTTACATTATTCAGATATGAGGTTTGCCAGTCAGTCTTTGGGGCATTATGAAACAAAAGTACTGTGGGATGACTTTCCAAATGAGATGTTCACTTGATCTGGATTACCCCTAATTGTTATATTTAGTCCACACTAATTCTTAATGTTACTGTGGCTGCTCCACAATGCAATTAAAATGCCCTTAAAGAAAAAAAAATCATTTCACAAATGTAAAATGGATATATCAATCAATTACTGAAAAGTAGACCGCCTAATATCCTGCTTTATGACTTAAACTACAGCAATAATATTAGTCATCATTACTGAGCACCTATCTTATGTAGGTGTATGTCAGTCATATTACTGTGTGTTTGACAGACTTCAATCTCCATCTTCCTCTTCATTCGAATATATAAACTACTTGAGATTTATGGTCTCTAGCACTGCTCTTTTCCTTGTCTCTTTTTGCTGCCACCTGCTATCTTACAATTTACTTGTTTGTTTCTGACTCTCGGTTAACCTTTGACATTAATTCTTTTTACTGTATCTTCAGAGACCTCAAGGTTAGCTTATCCACAACTGAGTCTCTGGTTTCTTTGGTCTCAACTCTAATGAGCTTCACCTTTAATACACTTACGTCATCTATTCCCTCAGCTTACTCTGTAAATCATCATTACTTGGAAGTTTTCCACTAATTAAGTATTTAATTCTTACTTCTTTACAATAACCCATCATCTGACAACATCTCCACCTTTAAACTTATTTCTATTATTCCTTCTACCTTTTCTTGAAGCCCATTGACACTTCTCTCCATTTTTAAAGTATAGTATTATTTTTAATGATTTCTATTTACTGTATCTTAATTAAAATGTTTTCTGGATTTTGCAATGAACAATTAAGTGTTTCAAGCACTTTATTGTTTTTGTTCTAAAATCTATCCCTCCTTAAATAAACAGATTTTATGACTTTGATATCTGCCCAAAGGCAAGCAAAATGAGATTCTCTGCCAACATCACAGTGCACCTGGTTACCATTAGATTCTACCCAATGTATGTTAGATTAAATGGTTAGTTGACATAAACTTACATTGCTATCTTAGCATTGCACTGAAATGAGAGTTGGAGCTATAGGTGGTCTCAGCAGAAGATGTTTGATGAGAATTCTATGTCTGATGAAGTTTATGTGTACATTGTGTAGGAGCCAATTTTGCACATCCTGGATTTTTTGGCCCTACTACATGACTTACAAGTTGTGCCTGTGCCTAGCCTCATTTCCATTGTTATAGGATAGTTGTACTTCCAAATCAAGGGCAATCTAGTCACTGCTATTTGCCTTAGATTAGCTGCTGCTGCACTAAATTTAACCTTCTTAAAACTGCTTTCAAAGGCTAGTGATTCAGTCAAGAAATAGAAGCTTCTGTTGGTTTATTATCTACTTCAGTCCTTAAGAATTACAATTAGGGGGGCATTAATTAAGGTTTCATATCTACCATTTTTTCTCCTACTTTTTCAGAAGTGACCACAGATCTGCAAATTTCCAGATTTTCTTTTCTACAAGAAAATGATTCTGGCATATGAATGAACAGTTTCTAAGTTTCAGGGCCATTTGGGGGTACTGCATGATTCTTATATTTGTTATTAATTTCAGTAGTTACCGGGATGTGGGAGGAGTGAATTTGTTTCCTTTCATTGTCATAATGTATTGTTAAATTAGTTTGCTAATACAGTTGATCTTTGAGTAACAGAGTTTGAATTGCATGGATCCGCTTATACCCAGATTTTTTTCTGTAGTAAATACTACAGACTGGCATGTCAGTGGTTATTGACTCTGTAAGATGTGGAACTGTAGATAGAGATTAACAACAGTCACATATACAGAAGGGTGATTAAAATTTATGCATGAATTTTCAACAGCACTGAGGGTTGGCACCCCAATTTCTGTGTTGTTCAAAAGTCAAATGTATTTTGTTGAGGATTTTCACATCTATGTTCATCAGTGACACAAAACTGTAATTTTATTTTTCTGTAGATTTTTTGCCAGATTTTGGTATAAGTGTGAGCTGACGTCATAGAATGAATTCAAAAGTGCTTCTTCTTCTTCTTCAATTTTCTGAAATAGTTTGAGAAGAATAGTGTTAACTCCTCTTAGGTGTAATTAAGGTGTAATAAAATGGCTGTGGAGCCATCTGGTCCTGTGCTTTTGCTTGTTGGAAGTTTATTGTTGTTGTTCAGTAGCTAAGTCACGTCCAACACTTTGCAACCCCATGAACTGCAGCATGCCAGGCTCCCTGTCCTTTACTGTCTCATAGATCTTGCTCAAATTCATGTCCATCGAGTCAGTGATGCTATCTAACGATCTCATCCTCTGCTGCCCTCTCCTTTCTCCTTTTGCTTTCAATCTTTCCTAGCATCAGGGTATTTTCCAATGTGTTAGCTCTTCACATCAGGTGGCCAAAATATTGGAGCTTCAACTTCAACATCAGTCTTCCAATGAATATTCAGGGTTGACTTCCTTTATGATTGAATGGTTTGATCTCCCTGTTGTCCAAGAGACTCTCAAGACTCTTCTCCAGCACCACAAATTGAAAGTATCAATTTTTGTGTGTGTGCTCAGGCATCTTTATGGTCCAACTCTCACATTCATATATTACTTCTGGAAAAATCATAGCTTTGACTATATGGACCTTTGTTGACAAAGTGATATATCTGCTTTTTATACTGACTCAATATTATTACTAGTAATTGCTATACTCATATTTTATATTTCTTCCTGATTCAGTCTTCAAAGATTGTACATCTCTAGGAATTTATCCATTTTTTCTTGGGTGTCTGTTTTTTGGCATATAACTGTTCACAGTAATATTTTATGGCTCTTTGTAGTTCTGTAGTGTCAGTTATAATTTCTATTTCATTTATTAATTTCTTTTTTATTTATTATTTTATTGTATTTAGGTCTTTTCTCTTTTTTCTTGATGAATCTAGCAAATTTGCTTTGCTCTTCAAAGAAACAGCTCTTAGCTTCGTTGATCTTTGCTATGTGTTTACATTTCTAATTCATGTATTTTTGCTCTGATCTTTAGAATTTCTTTCCTTCTACTAACTTGGGATTTGTTTTTCTTTTTCTAGTTCCCTTAGGGATAAGGTTAGGTTTTTTGAGATTTTTCTTGTTTCCTACAGTAGGCTTGTGCCCCTATAAACTTCCCTCTTAGAACTGCTTTTATTGCAACTCATACATGTTGGATCACTGTGTTCCATTTTCATTTGTCTCCAGGTATCTTTTGATTTCTTAAGTGACTCACTGGATATTTAATAGCATATTATTTAGCCTCCACATGTTTGCATTTTTATTTATTTATTTTTCATATTTTTTCCTTGTAGTTGATTTCCAGTCTCATACTATTGCGATTAGAAAAGATGCATCATATGAGTTCAAACATTTTAAATGTACAGAGACTTGTTTTGTGGCTTAGCATATGATCTGTCCAGCAGAATGTTCCATGCACACTTGAAAATGTATTCTGCTGCTTTTCACAGAGTGTTTTGCAGATATCTATAATGTGCCATTTAAGACCAGTGTTTCCTTATTGATTTTCAGCCTGGATAATCTATCCATTGATAAGGTCCTCTACAATTATTGTGTTAGTGCCAATTTTTCCTTTAATGTGTGTTAATAGTTGCTTTATATATTTAAGCACTCCTATGTTGGGAGCATATATATTTACAATTATTATATTTCTTGTTGGATTTACCCTATTATCATTGTATAATATCCCTCTTTGTTTATTCCTACAGTTTTGTTTTAAAGTACATTTTGCATTACAACACCAGCTTTTTTTTGTCCCTTTTCATTTGGATGAAATATCATTTCACTTCCAGTCTGCATGTGTCTTAAGATCTGAAATGAGTCTCTTCTGCTCTGCATCTATACACATCAATGTGTATAGATGTGCATCTATACACATCTTAGGTGGGATTCACTCACCCACCCTATATTTTTTGATTAGACCATTTAGTCCATTTTCATTTAAAGTAATTAGTGACAGGTATGCACTTATTGCTGTTTTGCTCAATGTTTTCTGATAGTTTTATAGTTCTTTTATGTTATTTTCTTCTTTTACTATGTAAATTGATGATTACCTTTATTGTTATTTTTGAATTCCTTTCTCTCTTGTGTGTGTGTGTGTGTGTGTATCGCAGAATATTGGTTTATGGTTACCATTAGGTGTGTGTTTGTGTGTGTGTGATATAATTTGATGTTTTTGTGTGTGTATCCCTTCCTCTGTAGATGATTTTACTACTATTGTCTTACAACCTTCATCTTAGCTTTATAAGTTATTGATCTACTACTTTACCATATGCTTGCCTTTACCAATGATATTTTTCCTTCTATAATTTTCTATTTTTAATTGTAATATTCTTTGCTTTTTAATATTTATTTTTAAATTGTATTTTATATTTGACTATAGTATAGTTGCTTAACTATGCTGTGTTAGTTTCAGGTGTGCAGAAAAGTGATTCACTTATATATTTGTTGTAAAGCCAGTTTGCTACTGCTGCTAAGTCACTTCAGTTGTGTCCGACTCTGTGCGACCCCACAGACGGCAGCCTACCAGGCTTCCCCGTCCCTGGGATTCTCCAGGCAAGAACACTGGAGTGGGTTGCCATTTCCTTCTCCAAAAGCCAGTTTAGTTGTGCTGAATTTTTTTAGCTTCAGTTCAGTTCAGCTCAGTTGCTTAATCATGTCCAACTCTTTACAACCCCGTGGACCACAGCACACCAGGCCTCCCTGTCCATCACCAACTCCCAGAGTTTACCCAAACTCATGTCCATTGAGTCAGCAATACCATCCAACCATCTCATCCTCTGTCGCCCCCTTCTCTTCCTGTCCTCAATCTTTCCCAGCATCAGGGTCTTTTCAAATGAGTCAGTTCTTTGCATCAGGCAGCAAAAGTATTGGAGTTTCAGCTTCAACATCAGTCCTGCCAATGAACATCCAAGACTGATCTCCTTTAGGATGGACTGGTTGGATCTCCTTGCAGTCCAAGGGACTCTCCAGAGTCTTCTTTAACACCACAGGTCAAAAGCATCAATTTTTCGGTGCTCAGCTTCTTTTATAGTGCAACTCTAACATCCATACATGACTACTAAAAAAGCCATAGCTTTGACCAGACGGACCTTTGTTGACAAAGTAATGTCTCTGTTTTTTAATATGTTATCTAGGTTGGTCATTACTTTCCTTCCAAGGAACAAGCATCTTTTAATTTTATGGCTGCAATCACCCTCTGCAGTGATTTTGGAGCCCCCCAAAATAAAGTGAGCCACTGTTTCCACTCTCCATCTACTTGCCATGAAGTGATGGGACCAGATGCCATGATCTTAGTTTTCTGAATGTTGAGCTTTAAGCCAACTTTTTCACTCACCTCTCTCACTGTCATCAAAAGGTTTTTGAGTTCCTCTTCACTTTCTGCCATATGGTGGTCTCATCTGCATATCTGAGATTATTGATATTTCTCCTGGCAATCTTGATTTCAGCTTGTGCTTCTTCCAGTTCAGTGTTTCTCATGATGTACTCTGCATATAAGTTAAATAAGCAGGGTGGCAATATACAGCCTTGACTGACTCCTTTTCCTATTTGGAACCAGTCTGTTGTTCCATGTCCAGTTCTAACTGTTGCTTCCTGACTTGCATTTAGATTTCTCAAGAGGTAGGTCAGGTGGTTTGGTATTCACATCTCTTTCAGAATTGTCCACAGTTTGTTGTGATCCACACAGTCAAAGGCTTTGGCATAGTCAATAAAGCAAAAATAGATGTTTTTCTGGAACTCCATTGCTTTTTTGATGACCCAGTCGATGTTGGCAATTTGATCTATGGTTTCTATGCCTTTTCTGAAACCAGGTTGAACATCTGGAAGTTCATGGTTCACACTTTGCTGAAACTTGGCTTGGAGAATTTTGAGCATTACTTTACTAGTGTGTGAGATGAGTGCAATTGTGTGGTAGTTTGAGCATTATTTGGCACTGCCTTTCTTTGGGATTGGAATGAAAACTGACTTTTCCAGTCCTGTGGCCACTGCTGCATTTTTCAAACTTCCTGGCATATTGAGTGAAGCAGTTTCACAGCATCATCTTTTAGTTTAGCGTGTCTGTAAAACTCTTTACCCTCCAAATCTGAATGATAGCCTTGCTGAGCATATTCTTTTTGATTATAGTTTTTTTTCCCTTATCAATTTGAATATATCAGGCCACTCCTTTCTGACCTGCAAAATTTCTGCTGAAAATCCAACTTATAGTTTTGTAGGAGTGTCCTTATGTATAACTAGCAGTTTTTCCCTTGTTGCTTTTAAAATTCTCCCTTTAAGTTTTGGCATTTTAATCATAGTGTTTCTTGACATGTGTCTCTTTGGGTTTATATTGTTTGGGACCTTCTGTATTTCCTGGATCTGAATGTATGTCTCCCTCCTCAGGTTAGGGAAAGTTTTTAGCTGTCAACTTATTTCTTCAAAGAAGTTCTCCTCTACTTTCACTCTCTCTTCTCCTTCTGGGATCCCTGTAATATAATTATTAGTTCACTTCATGTTGGCCCAGGGATCTCTTAAAGTACCCTCATTTTTATTTATTTATTTTTCTGTTCAGTCTGAGCAATGTCTACTACTCATTTTCCAGTTTATAGTTCCATTCTTCTGTATCATGTAATCTACTGTTTTAATCTAATGTAATACACTTTCCCGTGTAACTTTTTTACTTCAGTTATTGCATTATTCAGTTCTGTTTGGTTCTTCTTTATGTTTTCTCTTTATTAAACTTCTCACTTTGTTTATTCATTTTTCTCCTTAGTTCATTACATGTTTTTTAAGATTACTGCCTTGAGTTCTTTATGTTAGGCTGCTTATTTTCACTTTGCTTAGTTCTTCCTCTGGGACTTTATCTTTTTCCTTCATTTGCACCATATTCCTCTGTCATTTTATTTTGCTTAATTCTCTGTTTTTATTTTTATGTAGTAGGTAAGTTAGTTATGTTTCCTGATGTTGGAGAAGTGGCTCTATATAGGTTACATCATTTGGGGCCTAGTATCACACTACCCTCTAGTAGTATATTGTCTAGTCTAGTGGCATCCTATATGTGGACTGCATTGGCCCTTCTGGTTTCGTGGGGCCAACTACCCTAGGTGTGCTGATAGGTGAGGCTAGACTCTGGTTTGGTTAGTTACCAGGCCTTGCATTGTGCTGAGGTTGCTGGCTTACTAGTGGGCAGAGCTTTGTCCTCGCACAGCTGGCTGTAGTCCTGGGGGGCTTCCAGGATTGATGATAGCCTGCTGATAGGGCAGAGCCAGGTCATAGCTGTAGGAACATAAATAATATGCCTTTACTTTTTCACATAAATTGCCATCTATTCAAGGACTTTTGTTCTACTACCCTTTCATTTCTAAAAATTTTGTATTGAACTTAGTGTGATTATCAGAGAAGGTGATGGCACCCCACTCCAGTACTCTTGCCTGGAAAATCCCATGGACGGAGGAGCCTGGTGGGCTGCAGTCCATGGGGTCACTAAGAGTCGGACACGACTGAGCGACTTCACTTTCATTTTTCACTTTCATGCATTGGAGAAGGAAATGGCAACCCACTCCAGTGTTCTTGCCTGGAGAATCCCAGGGACGGGGGAGCCTGGTGGGCTGCCGTCTCTGGGGTTGCACAGAGTCGGACACGACTGCAGTGACTTAGCAGGAGTCTGATTATAATTAAAAAGTGACAGAAGAACCCCAGAGAAAACAATGATTTTTAAATTCAGATGCACATCTACTACAAACACAATTTAACTAGAGAAACTGGAATAAGATGTGGATTGAAATAATTTCAATACCCTGGTTGTGATAATTACACTATATTTTTTCAATTTGCTCCCACTGGATGAAACTAGGTAAAGGATACATGGAATATATTTGTATTAACTCTCAACTATATAGGGATTTATACACATAGCAGAGTTATCTCAAAATAAAAGTTTAATTAAATTTTAAGTATCTAAATAAAACCTGTTCTAGTGTGAAAAAATAACACATCAAATTATGATTTTCTTTATAAAGATTTATATATGTCTGTATATATACATATATATAATACATAAATGTACTGCAATATAAATGATTCATCATTTTGATAATCAATTTAATATCAATTTTTTGCTTAAGTTCTCAACTTGACAGGATGATTTCTCTTAAAAATTATTATGGGGATAATTTTTATTTTTATAAATAAATTCACAAATAATTTTTTACAAATATATTTATGAATACATCTCTATTTTTATATATTTTAAGACAGATAACTTGAAAACAGTGAGTTTGAGTGTGATACAATATATTTTTGTTGAATCTGGAATAGTTTGCACAACTTGTTCTCTCTATTTAACTAATTTATATATGTCTATTCATGAAACTGAATAGCACTGCATTCACAGTTACTCTCATGTAGGTATATTCCTATTTTTCACAGCAAATATTATTGATTTCTCACATAATCATGGTATTACTTAAATATGCCTGGACATTTTGATAGATTGTTAGTCACCAAATAAAGAATATAAATACGTTGAATAAGTGGATAAGACAAGATTTTAAAATTTAAAAAATACCATAATTTTAATGGGTCTATTTCTGTATACTTTAAAACAGACCAAGTACAAATATATTGAATATCCTACAACTAATGTCAAATTAGATGTATTAGAGTAATATTAATTATTACATGTATCTATCATGGTCCTGATAGGAAGTGAGTGTCAAAATAAAAAAGACTAATTTGCAGATAGTATAATAATCATTTCTAAAGGATGTAGGGAAATCAAAATGATATTGCATTAATTTGGGGCTAATAATTGTGAGGCTATGTATCCTCCTTAGGCATCAAAAGATAAGGGACCAAAGAGAAGGGTTGGCTAGTGCAGCCCCCTAACAGGAATGCAGCCGGTCCTGGATGACTTTTGGGGAAGGTGCCAGAGGTACCTTATCCTCCTTCCCTTATTGACATTTCTTAATGGTGCCACTTTGGCTGAATCCAACAGAAAGCCAGAAGACAAGAGAACCAGCCAATTCAATCAATATAGGTCAATTTCCTGAGGTAATGTGGGCTGAGAATGATGAGGCCTGAGTCTTGAAATGCCGAACTCATAGCATGTTTTATATCTAATAAAATAGTAATATCTTTACTCTGTAGAAATCTAGAGCCATTTGATACAGACCATTTAAACTTATGTGAAATATTCACAGCAAAACAAAACAAAAACTGCCCAACTAGGATGGACAAATCCAATTTCCTTAAACTTGAAATATCTACTCTCCCTAGCTTTCCCCTCCCCCACAACACAATAAAAATGATGCAGTCACCTTAATGTGCTAGGGGTTCATTCAGTATTCTATGGAACATTACTAATTCATTCATTACTGAAGTCATTCAATGGACTTTTATTGAGCACCTTCTAGGTGCCTGGAATTATATTAGGTATTGGGACACAAAGATGAATAAGCCTACGTCTCCAGGTACATATATCTCAACTAGAGCAGCATTTCTTATTCTTTCACATGTTTTCTGTGAAAGATTTTCCCCCTTCCCATGACATTTAATTTTTTTTTTTAATGAGTCCTGATTGCACTTGCCTTGATCCTTAAGTTGCATTTTAAATCTACTCCCTTTTCAGAGGGCATTTGTATTGAGTTCTCTGCTCTTTTCTATTTCTTCAGATAAGACTGAGTGACAATGGAACACACGGAAACAAATTAACAGGGTGGACCAATGAATTACAGGCAAAGCTAGTGTACTGCCTTTAGAGTTTTAACAAAAAAGCAAAAGAGAAGCAAATGTCCAGGGTCTTGCTGATTTTGTCAGTATTGGCTTACTTTAGCTCAATCTTCCATTTATCCTTTCCTTCAAAGACTGTGGTCACTACTAAAGTTACCCTATTAACCCTATTAGTGTAACTCTTTATGTTTGTTCTCATGATGTCTATTATTTTGATAAAATTTTGTTATGATTTTTTTTTTTTAATTAAAGTCCATCACTCCTACATGTGACACTTACTCAATTCCTGTGTGTAGTGGTCCCCAGTAAAACCAGTTTGGACTGATGGAAATAGTTTTAAAAAGCAGCAATTTAGTGGAGGGCTGGCACATAGTAAAATTACTTTCTATGGACCTGTTTCTTGTGAACAGGTATAAATGAATCATTTTAATGGAAATGTCAGCAGGATAGTTTCAGATGAGAGAGTTGATCATTCTGCTCACTTGCCAAGCCTAGGACACAAATTGGGAAGATGAGCTCTAAATCTTACCTTCTGTGATAATTTATGAACCTTTTGTTATGCCTGCTACCCTCACCAATCACTGGTCATTGCAATCTAAATAAAATTCCAAGTAAACACACTATATTTCTTTATACTGATATCCCCATTCTTCTTCAGGCTAAAATCCAGACTGGTCACAGACTGTCCCTCAAAACTCACTCCTTGTTTGTCCTCAATCAGATCAGATCAGATCAGTTGCTCAGTCGTGTCCGACTTTTTGTGACCCCATGAATCGCAGCACACCAGGCCTCCCTGTCCATCACTAACTCCCGGAGTTCACTGAGACTCATGTCCATTGAGTCAGTGATGCCATCCAGCCATCTCATCCTCTGTAGTCCCTTTTTCCTCCTGCCCCCAATCCCTCCCAGCATCAGAGTCTTTTCCAATGAGTCAACTCTTCGCATGAGGTGGCCAAAGTACTGGAGTTTCAGCTTTAGCATCATTCCTTCCAAAGAAATCCCAGGGCTGATCTCCTTCAGAATGGATTGGTTGAAACAAGGGGACAAATTGCCAAATTCTTTGTAAGATTCTAAGATTTCTATCCTATTCACACTCTTGTGACTTTTCTCATGTCCTTTGCTTTAGCTAGAATATCTTCTCCTCTAAGACTAAGTGCCTAAAACCAGCATAAATTGCAAAAATTAGTCGTCTTGCCTCCACTCTAAGAATCCCCTCATTTTGTAAACATGTTGTGATACATTTTCCCTTTAGTGTTCTCGTTGTAATCATTACATACCTTCTTGAAATACTTTTTTTTTTTCCTGCATGGGTGTTTGTATTTCTCTTATACCAGTCTCCATATTATAACTTTTGCAGCTTTATTCTTTTAGCTTGATATTACTTTTTTCATAAGGATGCAACTTATCTTTTTATATTTATGGCTCTCATAGGAATATAAATTATTAAGCACCAAATAAATACTTGCTGAACAATTATATTTGCTAGGAAGTTTCTGGAACATCCAGAAAAACAGTATTGCTAAAAAGTATAATAATTCTGTTTCCCCATCACTATTCATAGAGAAATTATGTGCATAGTTTATATACTCCAGTTATTTTATTGCAAAATTAGCTGAGGTAGGAAAAGTATGAATAATTTAGTTTCTATTATTCTAGTATATCTTGCCTTCTCAAGAAAGGAAATGAAAGAGAATGTAACAGAAACAAAGCAAAACTCATTTGGAATTTTGTATTGATTCTTCTTTTTGTGGAAGATATTAGCATGACCATTTTACAGAGTTTATCTATAAATAAATTTGGTGTTAGGAAGA
This sequence comes from Bubalus bubalis, assembly GCF_019923935.1. Taxonomy (NCBI): domain Eukaryota; kingdom Metazoa; phylum Chordata; class Mammalia; order Artiodactyla; family Bovidae; genus Bubalus; species Bubalus bubalis. The sequence continues at coordinate 154,601,432 of NC_059159.1, read as the reverse complement.
TTAATAATTTAAACACAAAGTTTTCAGATGTTTGTTCTAATTGTAAAAGCATAATGAAAGTCATAATTCAGTAGTGTGCCAGCTTGAGATACCCTTAATTTCCCTGTTAGTACTTTTCAAAAATTTCTGCCTCTTGTTTAAATCAATAATATCCACTTTTAAAGCTCACAGAACTTTCATTTCAGAGATATCTCCTGTTTACTCTTAAGAGATATAGTGATTGAAAAAATTTATATATAGCCATCAGATTAAGGAATACTAATCTTAAAGTAAAGTAAAACAACTTATTTTTATGAATAATTTTCCTGTAGTTGACCTTAGAGAAATCATACTACTTCTTATGTTAAAAATAGACAAAGATGAAAAAAACAAAAAATCTAACTTTCTATGTTGGCTTATCTATCTAACACTGAATATTCAAAAACTTTAAATATTACAATGTCTATTTCCTGTTACATTCTAATACTGAAAGCTCAATAATGCATTAACTCAATAAAAACATAAGCAGTGTGTATAAAACATAAATAATAAAACAAAAAAGAATTATTTTTTACATAATATAGGTAATAGAAATAGGAAAAGGCAAACCACAGAATGGGAGAAAATATATGAAAATTCTTATTTCGAGCATATAAATAACAAGCACAAATTAGTCAGAAAAGAAAATTGGTATGCAATTTTATAATTGTTTAGAAACCTTGAATATATAATTCACATATGAGAACATTCAAATGGCCAATAATTACATACTAAAATATTTAACATCATTATGCATATAAAAAATACAGTTTAAAATCACAGTGAGAGAAAACTATAGACCTGCATACTGCTTTACACATCTAGTCTTCAATTATATATGTAAGATCATGGATATCCACATAAGTAAAATTAATTCAGGCATATCTTTTAAGAGGGGGCATTTTAATAGTCAAAAGTATACCTCAATTCAATAAAGCAAAAACTATACAAATAAAAATAACTTAAAACATCACAGAAATAAATATATCTGTGTAATTGGAACAAATTCTGAGAGGTTTTCCAATAATTTGTATAAGGAAGCCCATATGTATTGATATTCACTTTATTTATATGCCCTTTAATTTTTTTTTTTTTTTGTATTATTAAGATTTAAATTTTTTGCAGCCAAAGATGGAGAAGCTCTATACAGTCAGCAAAAACAAGACTGGGAGCTGACTGTGCCTCAGATCATGAACTCCTTATTGCCAAATTCAGACTTAAGCTGAAGAAAGTGGAGAAAACCACTAGACTATTCTGGTATGACCTAAATCAAATCCCTTATGATTATCCAGTGGAAGGGAGAAATAGATTTAAGGGACTAGATCTGATAGAGTGCCTGATGAACTATGAACGAAAGTTCATAACATTGTACAGAGGACAGAAATCAAGACCATCCCCAAGAAAAAGAAATGCAAAAAAAGCAAAATGGCTATCTGAGGAGGGCTTACAAATAGCTGTGAGAAGAAGACTTCTCTTCTTCTCACAAAGACAAAAAGCAAAGGAGAAAAGGAAAGCTATACTTATTTGAATGCAGAGTTCCAAAGAACAGCAAGGAGAGATAAGAAAGCCTTCCTCAGTGATCAGTGCAAAGAAATAGAGGAAAAAAATAGAATGGGAAAGACTAGGGATCTCTTCAAGAAAATTAGAGATACCAAGGGAATATTTCATGCAAAGATGGCCTCAATAAAGGCCAGAAATAGTATGGACCTAACAGAAACAGAAGATATTAAGAAGAGGTGGCAAAAATACACAGAAGAACTGTACATAAAAGATCTTCATGACCCAGATAATGACGATGGTGTGATCTAGTGGAGGTGATGGAATTCCAGTTGAGCTATTTAAAATCCTAAAAGATGATTCTGGGAAAGTGCTGCACTCAATATGTCAGAAAATTTGGAAAACTCATCAGTTACCACAGAACTGGAAAAGGTCAGTTTTCATTCCAATCCCAAAGAAAGGCAATGCCAAAGAATGCTCAAACTACCACACAATTGCACTCATCTCACATGCTAGTGAGATGAGTGGAGAAGGAAATGGCAACCCACTTCAATATTCTTGCCTAGAGAATCCTGTGGATGGAGGAGCCTGGTGGGCTGCTGTCCATAGGGCCACACAGAGTCAGTCACGACTGAAGCGACTTAGCAGTAGCAGTTAGCAGCACATGCTAGTAAAGTAATGCTCAAAATTCTCCAAGCCAGGCTTTAGCAATACATGAACCACGAACTTCCAGATGTTCAAGCTGGCTTTAGAAAAGGCAGATGAACCAGAGATCAAATTGTCAACATTGGCTGGATCACGGAAAAAGCAAGAGAGTTCCAGAAAAACATCTATTTCTGCTTTATTGACTATGCCAAAGCCTTTGACTGTGTGGATCACAATAAACTGTGGAAAGTTCTGAAAGAGATGGAATACCAGACCACCTGACCTGCCTCTTGAGAAACCTATATGCAGGTGAGGAAGCATCAGTTTCTACTGGTCATCTATGGATGTGAGAGTTGGACTATAAAGAAAGATGAGCAGCAAAGAATTGATACTTTTGAACTGTGGTGTTGGAGAAGACTCTTGAGAGTCCCTTGGACTGCAAGGAGATCCAACTAGTCCATCCTAATGGAGTTCAGCCCTGGGTGTTCTTTGGAGGGACTGATGTTGAAGGTGAAACTCCAATACTTTGGCCACCTTGTGCAAAGAGTTGACTCACTGGAAAAGACCCTGATGCTGGGAAAGATTCAGGGAAGGAGAAGAAGGGGATGACAGAGGATGAGATAGTTGGATGGCATCGCCAACTCAATGGACACGAGTTTGGGTAAACTCCGGGAGTTGATGATGGACAGGGAGGCCTGGCGTTCTGCGGTTCATGGGATCGCAAACAGTTGGACACGACTGAGTGACTGAACTGAACTGAAGGTTTAAATAAAGATTTTCATTTTAATGACAGTTAATCATGCCTGATTATTGGTTCAGCGTACAGTGAAAAAAAAAACAGAGTGATGATTTAGAGGCAGAGCTCTTTAAACAAAGAAGGAAAAAGGTAAATAGGAAATGAGGAAGGGACAAATGGAAGAAACAAAGAAAAGGAGGTATGGAAAGGAAAACAGAGTTTTCACCTTGCTAAATCTATGTTAATGAGTGTTTTGAGCTTGGATTTCATCATCTGTAATAATATACAACTTGGACAGAAAATCAAATTCAGTTACTATCTATTTGTCTGAAGCAATGCTATATTCTAAATAATTGGTCTCTATTTATATGCTAATGCAGTTGTAGTAGGTCTATTTTAATTCTAAGATATGTTTATTAGTGTAAGATTTGGGTTAAGAAATTTATGTGTATTTTCTTTTAAGAAAAAGAGAGTAAACTGCATATTAACACCCAAAGTCCTCACAGTTCATCTTCCAAAGTATATTTAAAATAACAACAAAGTGAAAAGCATTTTAATAATTATTATACAAATAAAAAGAAAAAAACAGTGTTTAACAGTTTTTGAAAAGTAAAATAACACATTCGAAAATACCACTTTCTGCATTTTTTTCCTTTTGCATTCTCTGATAATTTATTAATCAGACATTAAAATAAGGATTCAAAATTCATTAAGCCACAGAATAACACTCACATATGTATCACTGTGTTAAGTATCTGCGATGACTATATTGGAAAATAATTTTAACAACCAGAAATCAAGAACTAGAATGCACACATGAAACCAATATTATTCTACCAAAAGCAAATGTATTTTAAACTATTAAAAATTTTCTCTGACAATAGATAACTTTGAAATGTCATTAGTAGCTTTGACTACTCTATTATCAAATTTTTAAAAGAATCAGATTTAGGTATGTAACTGTCTCATAAAATTCAGTTCAGTTCAGTCGCTCAGTTGTGTCAGATTCTTTGCAACCCCATGAATTGCACCACACCAGGCCTCCCTGTCCATCACCAACTCCAGGAGTTCACCCAAACTCATGTCCATCGAGTCGGTGATGCCATCCAGCCATCTCATCCTCTGTTGTCCCCTTTTCCTCCTGCCCGCAATCCCTCCCAGCCATCAGGGTCTTTTCCAATGAGTCAAATCTTCACATGAGGTGGCCAAAGTATTGGAGTTTCAGCTTTAGCATCATTCCTTCCAAAGAACACCCAGGACTGATCTCCTTTAGAATGGACTGGTTGGATCTGGATTACTGGATTCAAATATCGAGGTTCACTTACTTTCAAAGTGTTCCAATTATCCTTAAAATGTCATTAATATACCACCTGTTACAGTGGCTAGCTTTTCTTCTCCTTTATATTCTTGCTCTAAAACTAATAAGAAACAAACCATCCCTATGTTTTCAGAATATATTGCAATCCTCTAGTATGAGTTCTCGGAGAAGGCAATGGCACCCCACTCCAGTACTCTTGCCTGGAAAATCCCATGGATGGAGGAGCCTGGTAGGCTGCAGTCCATGGGGTCGCTAAGAGTCAGACACGACTGAGCAACTTCACTTTCACTTTTCACCTTCATGCATTGGAGAAGGAAATGGCAACCCACTCCAGTATTCTTGCCTGGAGAATCCCAGGGACAGGGGAGCCTGGTGGGCTGGCGTCTATGGGGTCGCACAGAGTCGGACACGACTGAAGCGACTTAGCAGCAGCAGTATGAGTTCTATCCTTCCAGACAACTGGTCTTGTCAATTGATGACATCCTGTCCTGTTTGTTATGGGAATTGGGCTCTTTAGATATTTCTGGGAACATTAACTTTCTCCTTTTATCCCATCCTCTTGTTTTCCCATTTCTATCAGTTATAATTGCAGTCAAACTGTTCTGTCGAAAGCCTCTCATCTCTTAGGAGCTGTCATCTTTCAAGTCTTACATTATGGATCTTTTCCTGGAACTACTGAACTCTGCCGCTTTCAGGTGCCCTGTTTGACTCTGGCTCTTCCAATATCATCAGCACAAGCTGATCTGTCAATTTCTGTGAGGATTCCTGTAATTTCTGTTTAACCCACTTTATCCATCTTGATCTCACGTAAATGCAAGGTATGAACATCTCCTCTAGATTCCTCTATCTTCTGGGAAATAGCTTTTTAAACACATTTTCTGGATTAGTTATTATTTTTTCTTTCTTTCTTTTTTCTCTCATAGGCCTGGGCAATATATTTCAATTCATATCTCATCAGTCCTAGTTTTCCAATACAGATTTTTTTTTGTCTCTGTTATTCCTTTTTCTACATCATTTATAATACACTTAACCTCCAGTAATTCATCCAAATTACTGTTTAAGTGTTCCACTAATTCAAAGCTCCACTGGTTTCTGTTTCAGAAAAGCAAGTCTTTTTATCCTATGTTTCTCTAGATATCCAGAGACCTTGGCTTTCCAGATTTCAGGGTGTAGTTTGCCATGAAACCTAAGTTCTCTGATGGGTCCAAGAAAGGTTATTGATTTTTAGTTTGTCTGCCTTTGCCTTTTGTATAAATGGCAGTGATGTCCTCCAAACTCTTTTATTTCAAGTTTAAATTAGAGATCTTTGCTTTAATTTTTAATCTTTCTGGTTAATTTTGATATTTTTTTACCTCATTTATTTGGTTGACCTTTTACTTAAATATTTAATGCATGGTTATTTTATATTTTATATGTGAATGTTTATTTGGTGTCTAAATATGGTGTTTGTCATGTTTTATTTTGGAAAATTAAGTACCAAATTCTATTAAAGCTGCCTTCCTCTGGAGGAAATTTCAGTCTGATTCTGCTAGGTTAGTAGGTAATACTTTCACTTAATGTCTTTCCTTGGGGTTTCCCCAGTCTCAAGGCTACTAGATATTTTATCCTTAGAAACATGTAAAAATAAACTAACAATACTTATTCTCAAATGGGACTTTATTTCCATTTTCTAGTGAGAGCAAATCATTCATTTTCCTCATGATATTTTCTTCTCTTCCATTCCAGTCTATTTTACTTTAATTTTTATTTGATTTTATTTCATCCTGTAGTTCCACTGAAGTTTGTAAGCACCACAAAGGACTTCTTTTAGGCTCAACTGTTAATCCCTAAAGATTTAGACTGTACATCCCTCAAGATTTATGTTCCCAGAAAGTTTGTTTTTCTTTTTTTTTTCCCTAGAATATTCTTTGTCTCTGATTTTGCTTTATAGTCTTGTTTCTGATATTTATTTTGATGAGCCTTTTAGTGATTTTTCTCAGTGATACATTTAAATATTTAACAATTTTTAAGACCCTAAAGCAGGAATCATTATGTTCATAAACAGCATATCTCTCAACTACAAAATTCAGCACAGTGCATAGTCATAAAGCTATATTTGTGTTCTAAGTTAATGGTAATCTAAGAGCCTGGCACACAGTTGTTACCCCGCAAAATTGTCAGACTCTACAATGGCTTTCTATTTTGCTTAGAGAGTCCAAGAAGTGCCACAAAATCCACACCCCCAGTCTATTAATATCTCTTATACCATCTGTTGATCGTGTCCTCACTTCACATCAACCTCTCTATATAACAGGCTATATTGCTGTTCCTTGAACATGCTGCATGTGCTTACACTTTATAGATGTTTGCCTTTGTTGATTTCTTTACCTTCTATTTTTCCTTCATATATTAAAATGGCTTTCTTTTATATCACTTTTTCTGGTCTTCATTTCTGTGTTAACTTATTTCTCATTGACTACACATTTTAAAATCTTTTCCCAAAACTTTGCATCCCGTTTTCTTCTTCTGAGATTTATTTATCTGTTTAGTGTACACCATCATATAATAGTCTATAACTTTTAACTAACTTATTGTTTTATTGTATTTTCCCAAGGAGGGTGAATGATCTAAGAGAGCAAATCACTTGTCTATTAAATTCCTGACATATATCCTAAAACACAGGTGCTGCTGCTGCTGCTAAGTCGCTTCAGTTGTGTACAACTCTGTGTGACCCATAGACGGCAGCCCACCAGGCTTCCCGTCCCTGGGATTCTCCAGGCAAGAACACTGGAGTGGGTTGCCATTTCCTTCTCCAATGTATGAAAGTGAAAAGTGAAAGTGAAGTCGCTCAGTCGTGTCCAACTCTAGCGACCCCAGGGACTGCAGCCTACTAGGCTCCTCCGTCCATGGAATTTTCTAGGCAAAAGTACTGGAATGGGGTGCCATTGCCTTCTCTGAAAACACAGCTAGAGTTCAATAAATATACATTAAATATATAAGTGAAGTAAGTGGTTAACTGTGTTTATCATCTTGAATATAGTGGTAATTTGTCTTTTTTTTCCTATTATTAACTTCTTCACATTCCTCACTTAGGAAATTTGGTAAGAAACTGAGTCTGATTCCTGCTTGCTGCTAAGTCGCTTCAGTCGTGTCCAACTCTGTGCGACCCCAGAGACGGCAGCCCACCCAGGCCCCCCATCCCTGGGATTCTCCAGGCAAAAACACTGGAGTGGGTTGCCATTTCCTTCTCCAATGCGTGAAAGTGAAAAGTGAAAGTGAAGTTGCTCAGTCGTGTCCGACTCTTAGAGACCCCATGGACTGCAGCCTACCAGGCTCCTCCGTCCATGGGATTTTCCAGGCAAGAGTACTGGAGTTGGGTGCCATTGCCTTCTCCAGATTCCTACTTAGAAGATCAGTTTAACAGACTGACTTTCAGGGCCTCCTATACAGCTTGACGCATAACCAGCTTGACGCATCATCAGCTACATACTTGAACTTGAATTATGAGTTAGGGATTCAAGTGAGACAGCAGGGGCAGATGAAAATATATGAAAATGAGATGATACTAACATTCAGTTTATTGGGGAACCGGGATTAAGGTCTCCAATGGCAGATTCTATTGTTCAGTATTTGTGTGAAACCACGGTATTTAGTGTCAGCAGTAACTTGGCAGTTCTCATCTCTCTATATATCATGCTTTGGGTAGATTCTGGCTGCTGCTTGACTCTATGATTATGCTTTTTCCCAGGTTTGGCATCACCCTTAAACAGTAGGTATAGACACAACAGACAATAGTAATTATATTTTCCAACACCCTGCTGCAATCCTAATGCAAGCCTCATTAACCTGAGTTTATGTAAGCACCTCTTACCTGGGTTTCCTTTCTGGCTCAAACTTTCACAACCATTCTCTTCCTTTCTTCACTCAGTTTTCAATTCATCTTCAAGAAAGTTATTAAATAACATTTAATATATACAGAAATATAGCTTTAATTTACTCACTACTTTTCGAGTAATTCTAGTCCACAGTTTTTTTTTTTTTTTTGAGACCTTAGGCTTCTCAATGAAAATATAGGTGTTCTCTCCCACTATATATATACTGAATGTGTATAGTCCTATACTCAGAAAACATTTGTATGTAATACATTGAAAGTTACTTAATTTATGTTGATTTTATAAACAATATGTATAAATGTCTGAATTTTTATAGATCATTTTTGTTCAAAATTAATAATTACTTAATATAAAAGGCTTACTGTATCTAAATTGTACCGATTAAGTTAAATTTTATTCTTGTTCAGAAGCCAATTTCATAAGAAATGCATTGTTTTTTTTGAGATGATAGTTCATATTATGGAGTCATCTTTAGTTTTGTAAGGCAAATGTATTCCTGAAATTCATTATATTTTTAACTATACTTTAATTTTTGAGCAATTTTAGGTTCACAGCAAAGTTGAATGGAAAGTAAAGTTCCCATATACCCGGCACAATCTCCTACACTATGAATATCACACACCACAGTGATATAATTGTTATAATCATGAACCCATATAGCATATCATTACCACCCAAAGTCCATAGTTTACATTAGAGTTCACTCCTGGTGATGTACAGTTTATGGATTAGTGTTAGTCACTCAGTCGAACCCGATTCTTTGCGATCCCATGGAATGCAGCCCACCAGTCTCCTCTGTCCATGAGATCTTCCAGGCAAGGATATTGGAGTGGGTTGCCATTTCCTTCTCCAGGGCATCTTTCCAACCCAGGGATCAAACCTGGGTCTCCTGCACTGCAGGCAGATTCCTTACCAAGTGAGCTACAAGGGAAGCCCTACAGATTGGGCATATATAAAGTGACATGTGGCCATCGATATAGTATCATATAAAGCAGTTTCACTACCCTAAATATCTTCCATGCTCTACCTATTTATCTCATTTACTACCTTTCACTTTAATTCAACTTTTTTCCCCCGACTCACAATGTTATAACTATTTTGCAGTACTTGATTGAAGGGACAAAAGAAGGTTTAAAATCATTCTGTGCTCTCCTACCTCATTTGAACACTGTCGATCTAGCTTGTATCGATGAAAATAACACCTATTTCATGACTGAAAGGTAGTATTTTCAAATGAAACTTGAACTCTTAGAACTGGTTTGAAGAAAAGTACTCACAATGTGCTTTACAATAAAAGGGTATATTACAGCAAAATAGAATTATGTAAAAAGCTATATTACTGAATTTATGTTGTAAAATTTTTATTTGTCTTCAAATAATTGCAGCCATGTTTGATATACAAATATGATATACAAGCATTTGATTCCATTTATATCAGCAAAGAAAGAATTATGAAACTTGTAGCAGTTCTATATTGACACAATAATGCTCATTAAAAATGACCTCAGAAAATCTCAGGGGTATACAATTGGCATACAAACCTCATGCATATGGAGATCTAGATTGGGCTCTGCTGATGCAAGTTGACCCTGCAACATGTCTCCTAATCTCCTCCTGGGACTAGTTAAGTAGTCTAGGTGGGTTTTGTTTGTTTGCTTGTTTTTAACCTAGAGATTGCAAAGGTGTAAGAAAGCATGTAGAAACAAGCTAGTGATTTTCAAAATTGTCTTATCACTGTCCGAAGCTAAAGTCCAACAGAAGAGCACCACAAAGCTGCATGACAGATGGCATGGCATAGGGAAAAATGAGGGATGAGAACAGAAATGCATACCTAAGTATGAATTCAGCTTAGTTACATTAGCATAAATCCATACTTAAATGATACATAAATGCTTAGTCACTCAGTTATGTCTGACTCATTGTGACCCTATGGGGCTGTAGCCGGCCAGACTCCTCTGTCTGTGGGGATGCTCCAGGCAAGAATACTGGAATAGGTTGCCATGCCCTCATCCAGGGGATCTTCCCAACCCAGGGATGCAACCCAGGTCTCCCGCATTGCAGGAGGATTCTTTACTGTCTGAGCCAACAGGGAAGCCCTAAGTGACATAAGTTTATGTCAAAGTACATACATATATACTTAAGAAGTATATCTAAGTGTTTGCAGAATTACCTACAGTTGCTGCATTTAAAAGGCTCCTAAATAGTCCAGTCATAACAGGAGCTTGTAGAAATACTTTATCTAGCACTAGGAAGTCTATCTAATTGTCTACCTGCACTCCCTTCTTATTGAGTAACAATCTGGTTTTAAAAAAATGAATTTCAAAAGTATCAATTATAATTAAATACTGAGTTTAAGGCATAATGTTTTCCCTTGACTAAAGTAGGCCAAGCCATGCAAAAACTTTTCTTTTTCTGAAAATGAGTTTTCTAAAAAAAAAATCATAAATCTAATCAAATATTTAAAAGTATTTGTGGAAGTAAAGAAAATATTTGTTTAGTAGAGAAGAACTTAATTTTCTGTTTTCATTTCTAAACAAAATATTTTGAAAATGCCTAGTCTCTGATGGTGATAATTTTATTTCAATAAACAAGATAATTTGAGGATCTCTAAGCCAGTGCTTGCCATTTTTAAAGGACAAAACTTAGAGAGACATCTGAGCTTATTTCTGCAGAAAAGTAGCAAAATCACATGCATTAAAAAGCACCCCTGGGGCTATGACTACGATAAAAGAACCAAGACTTTGAATTTGAATTCAAAGTTTTTCTGAGAAAAAAATATATTGACCTCTTTAAAGAGGCACTAGCCTCAACAATTAAGAATTCTACTTTGCTGATATCAGCAAGTATACACAAGAGTTGAAAATTAATTGCTGGCTGAAATCAAAATTGTAAAATTATACAAAAGAATGGTGAATAAAAGTCAGAGTTGAACATTTCTTTTTCCCCATGGAATGCTTCAACATATGTAATATAAAGCATAGCGAATATAGGGTTGATAGAATAATTGTAAAATAATCTGTTTCAACTATCTTCCACTGCTTCAAGTCACAAAACAGCTCAGCCAGTCTGAGAATATTTGTTTTTTTCCAATATGCCCCAAATATGTCTGATTTCTTTTTCTTGGTAATACAATTACAACCTTTTCAAGTTGCTATAGAGGCAACACTTTTAGTTTTATTTTTTCACTTGGTCAGTTTTATATGGTTCTAGCCTTTTCACTTCAGCATCCTTCTCACTGAAACACTCAGCAGGAAAAACAAAAGTGTTACAAGATGGAGGCAATTAAAATGGTTCTGTAGCTTTGTATAGTCTCTTTGCTTCCATTTAAGGGAAACTCATATGATTCAAACATGACTTTGATAATAATTTGTTAACCGGAGAATATAATCATAAATTATTTCTTCATATGATGCAAACTTGCTCATCATTTATGTGGAGTGAAATCCAGCATATTAACATCATTTTATAAGAATTTTTGATTCTTTGAAGAATCAGAGAAAATTATACATATAAATATTTCATGTTTTCAATTGTACTGGGTTCATGGGGGACTAGAAGACATAAGCTAATGATTGTTTACTTCATTTCTTAGAGGTGATATGTTTATTAGTCAAACATATCATATTTGAATCCTAGCTCAACAGTCTTCCAAGTAGGACATCTCAGATTGATTAAGACATTTTTGAAACTCAGCTTTCTCACATTTAAATGAGAATAAGCTCAATGTTACTATGTATTACATGAATTAAAAGTCAAGATATATGTGTCACATATACAAAATATGTATATAAGTATATATGTAATCTATTTGTTTCATGAATTAAAATCACATGAGATACATATAAATAAAGATATTTACACTATTTAAAACCACACACACACACAATTTTATCAGTATCAGATAACTAGGAGGTGCAGAAAGCACACAGTAAGTTATACTCAGCTTTGAGAAAAAGACAATCTCTCCTGCAAAGGGTGTTGGGAAAATTGGAATGCTCCATGTAAATCAGTGAAGTCACAACACACCTTCACACCATACACATCAATTCAAAAGGGCTTAAAGACTTAAACTTAAGACATGAAACCATAAAACTCCTAGAAGAGAACATTAGCAAAACATTCTCTGATGTAAGTGGCACGAATATTTTCTTAAGTTAGTCTCTCAAGCAATAGAAATAGAAGCCTAAATAACCAAATGGGGGACAAACCATAAACAAATTTATAAGTTTTGCACAGAAAAAGAAACCATAAACAAAATGAGAAGAAAACCTATCAGTTCAGTTCAGTTACTCAGTCATGTCCGACTCTTTGTGACCTCATGAATTGCAGCACACCAGGTCTCCCTGTCCAACACTAACTCCCGGAGTTAAACCAAACTCATGTCCATCGAGTCAGTGATGCTGTCCAGCCATCTCATCCTCTGTCGTCCCCTTCTCCTCCTGCCCCCAATCCCTGCCAGCATCAGAGTCTTTTCCAATGAGTCAGCTCTTCACATGAGGTGGCCAAAGTACTGGAGTTTCAGCTTTAGCATCAGTCTTTTCAAAGAACACCCAGAACTGATCTCCTTTAGAATGGACTGCTTGAGTCTCCTTGCAGTCCAAGGGACTCTCAAGAGTCTTCTCCAACACCACAGTTCAAAAGCATCAATTCTTCAGCACTCAGCCTTCCTCACAGTCCAACTCTCACATCCATACATGACCAATGAAAAAACCATAGCCTTGACTAGATGGACCTTTGTTGGCAAAAAAATGTCTCTGCTTTTCAATATGTTACCTAGGTTGGTCATAACTTTCCTTCCAAGGAGTAAGCGTCTTTTAATTTCATGGCTGCAGCCACCATCTGCAGTGATTTTGGAGCCCCAAAAATAAAGTCTGACACTGTTTCCACTGCTTCCCCATCTATTTCCCATGAAGTGATGGGACCAGATGCCATGATCTTAGTTTTCTGAATGTTGAGCTTTAAGCCAACTTTTTCACTCTCCTCTTTCACTTTCATCAAAAGGCTTTTTAGTTCCTCTTCACTTTCTGCCATAAGGATGGTGTCATCTGCATATCTGAGGTTACTGATATTTCTCCCAGCAATCTTGATTCCAGTTTGTGCTTCTTCTATCCCAGCGTTTCTCATGATGTACTCTGCATATAAGTTAAATAAGCAGGGTGACAATATACAGCCTTGACGTACTCCTTTTCCTATTTGGAACCAGTCTGTTGTTCCATGTCCAGTTCTAACTGTTGCCTCCTGACCTGCATATAGGTTTCTCAAGAGGCAGGTGAGGTGATCTGGTATTCCCATCTCTTTCAGAATTTTCCACAACTTAGTGGGATCCACACAGTCAAAGGCTTTGGCATAGTCAATAAAGCAGAAATAGATGTTTTTTCTGGAACTCTTTTGCTTTTTCCTGATCCAGCAGATGTTGGCAATTTGATCTCTGGTTCCTTTGCCTTTTCTAAAACCAGATTGAACATCTGGAATTTCATGGTTCACACATTGCTGAAGCCTGGCTTGGAGAATTTTCAGCATTACTTTACTAGTGTGTGAGATGAGTGTAATTGTGCAGTAGTTTGAGCATTCTTTGCATTGCCTTTCTTTGGGATTGGAATGAAAACTGACCTTTTCCAGTCCTGTGGCCACTGCTGAGTTTTCCAAATTTGCTGGCATATTGAGTGCTGCACTTTCAAAGCATCATCTTTCAGGATTTGGAATAGCTCAACTGGAATTCCATCACCTCCACGAGCTTTGTTCGTAGTGATGCTTTCTAAGGCCCACTTGACTTCACATTCCAGGATGTCTGGCTCTAGATCAGTGATCACACCATCGTGATTATCTGGGTCATGAAGATCTTTTTTGTACAGTTCTTCTGTGTATTCTTGCCACCTCTTCTTAATATCTTCTGCTTCTGTTAGGTCCATACCATTTCTGTCCTTTATCGAGCCCATCTTTGCACGAAATGTTCCCTTGGTATCTCTAATTTTCCTGAAGAGATCTCTAGTTTCACATTCTGTTGTTTTCTTCCATTTGTTTGCATTGATTGCTGAGGAAGGATTTCTTATCTCTCCTTGCTATTCTTTGGAACTCTGCATTCAGATGCTTATATCTTTCCTTTTCTCCTTTGCTTTTCACTTCTCTTCTTTTCACAGTTATTTTAAGGCCTCCCCAGACAGCCATTTTGCTTTATTGCATTTCTTTTCCTTGGGGATGGTCTTGATCCTTGTCTCCTGTACAATGTCACCAACCTCACATCCAAGGAGTGGTGGCTGCATGGGCACAGGAGGTCCGAGAGGAGCTACTCCATGTTCAAGGTCAGAAGGGGCGGCTGTGAGGAGATACCCCTCGTCCAAGGTAAGGAGCAGTGGCTGTGCTTTGCTGGAGCAGCTGTGAAGAGATACTCCACGTCCAAGGTAAGAAAAACCCAAGTAAGACCGTAGGTGGTGCAAGAGGCATCAGAGGGCAGACACAGAAACCATAATCACAGAAAACTAGTCAATCTAATCACGTGGACCACAGCCTTGTCTAACTTAATGAAACTAAGCCATGGTGTGTGGGGCCACCCAAGATGGGGGGGGGGTCCTGGTGGATAGGTCTGACAGAACATGGTCCACTGGAGAAGGGAATGGCAAACCACTTCAGTATTCTTGCCTTGAGAACCCCGTGAACAGTATGAAAAAGCAAAATGATAGGATACTGAAAGAGAGACTCCCCAGGTGGGTAGGTGCCCAATATGCTACTGGAGATCAGTGGAGAAATAACTCCAGAAAGAATAAAGGGATGGAGCCAAAGCAAAAACAATACCCAGTTGTGGATGTGACTGGTGATAGAAGCAAGGTCCAATGCTATAAGGGCAATATTGCATAGGAACTTGGAATGTCAGGTCCATGAATCAAGACCAATTGGAAGTGGTCAAACAGGAGATGGCAAGAGTGAACGTTGACATTCTAGGAATCAGAGAACTAATATGGATGGGAATGGGTGAATTTAACTCAGATGACAGTTATATCTACTACTGTGGGCAGGAATCCCTTAGAAGAAATGGAGTAGCCATCATGGTCAACAAGAGTCTGGAATGCAGTACTTGGGTGTAATCTCAAAAACGACAGAATGATCTCTGTTCATATTCAAGGAAAACCATTCAATATCACGGTAATCCAAGTCTATGCCCCAACCAGTAACACTGAAGAAGCTGAAGTTGAATGGTTCTAAGAAGACCTACAAGACCTTTTAGAACTTACACCCAAAAAAGATGTCCTTTTCATTATAGGGGACTGGAATGCAAAAGTAGGAAGTCAAGAAACACCTGGAGTAACAGGCAAATTTGGCCTTGGAATACAGAATGAAGCAGGGCAAAGGCTAATAGAGTTTTGCCAAGAGAATTCACTGGTCATAGAAAACACCCTCTTTCATCAACACAAGAGAAGACCCTACACATGGACATCACCAGATGGTCAACACCGAAATCAGATTGATTCTATTCTTTGCAGCCAAAGATGGAGAAGCTCTATACAGTCAGCAAAAACAAGACTGGGAGCTTACTGTGGCTCAGATCATGAACACCTTATTGCCAAATTCAGACTTAAATTGAAGAAAGTAGGGAAAGCCACTAGACCATTCAGGTATGACCTAAATCAAATCCCTTATGATTATACAGTGGAAGTGAGAAATAGATTTACGGGACTAGATCTGACAGATAGAGTGCCTGATGAACTATGGACAGAGACAACCTATAGAATGGAATAAAATATTTGCAAATGATGTGACAGAGCAGGGTTTAATATCCAAAACATACAAACAGCTCAAACAATTCAACACACACTAATAAAAACACACACGACCTAATCAAAAAATGAGCAGAAGAACTAAATAGATATTTCTGAAAAAAGGACATACAGATGGGCAACAGGCACATGAAAAGATGCTCAATGTTGCTAATTATTAGCAAAGTTCAATCAAAAGTACAATTAAGAACCATTTCACACTGGTAAGAATGTCCATCATTTTAAAGTCTACAAATAACAAATGATGGAAAGGGTGTGGGGAAAAGTGAACTCCCCTGAACTGTTGGTGGGAATGTAAGTTGATGCAAACACATAGGAAAATAGTACAGTGGCTACTCAAAAAACTGAAAATGGAGTTGCTATATGATCCAGCCATCCCATTACTGAATATATATCTGGACAAAACCATAATTCCAAAAGATACATGCACTCCTTTGTTCATAACAACACTATTCACAATAGCCAAGATATGGAAACAACCTAAATACCTATTGACAAGTGAATGAATAAAGAAGATGTGGGGTGTGTGTGTGTGTGTGTGTGTATGTATGCTGGAAAACTACTCAGCAATTAAAAAAAAAAAAAGACTATCATTTGCAGCAAAATGGATGACACTTAGTGTCATACTAAGTGAAGTAAGTCATAAAGACAAATACCATATGATAGCACTTATATGTGGAATCTAAAATATGACACAAGTGAACTTATTTATGAAACAGACTCGCAGACATAGAGAACAGACTTGTGGTTGCCAAGGAGGAGGGGATTTGAGGAGGGATGGAGTGGAAGGTAGGGTATGTAAACAGATGTAAACTATTATATAGAGAGAATGGGCAAACAACAGTTCTACTTTATAGTACAGAGAATTATATTCATTATCCTATGGAAAACTGAAGCAGAAAAGTATATATATATATATATATATATATATATATATATATAACTGAATCATCTTGTACAGCAGAAACTAGCACAACATTGTAAATCTGCTATTCTTCAGTGAAAACTTACATCTAGCTCTAAAAACAAAGATATGGCATTTGATAATCTGTTGTATGAATTAGTACAACTGTTACAACTATTATTATCATTACTATCATTGTTTTATTATACTCTGATGCATTTCAACAATATGGAACTACTATTAATGTTTTAAGTACACGGTACTCCTTTTGTTTTCTGTCACTTTTCACATCATTCCCTTTCCTCCACCTTTGAAATGAGTTTACTATTTTTTTTCT
The DNA here is from genome assembly GCF_019923935.1 of Bubalus bubalis. Taxonomy (NCBI): domain Eukaryota; kingdom Metazoa; phylum Chordata; class Mammalia; order Artiodactyla; family Bovidae; genus Bubalus; species Bubalus bubalis. The sequence goes on along the minus strand of NC_059159.1, from coordinate 154,584,336 downwards.
ACTTAGTAATTACCTGTTCTACTGCCATAACTCATAACCAGTGTCATCTAGTCTTTGACTTTATTTGACCAAAACCCTGATACTTGAGTTGTTTCTAAAATACTAATTTTACTTTTAACACAAAGTTTGGTTCAGTTCAGTCACTCAGTCATGTCCAACTCTTTGCAACCCCATGGACTACAGCATACAAGGCTTCCCTGTCCATTACCAACTCCTCGAGCTTGCTCAAACTCATGTTCATCAAGTCGATGATGCCATCCAACCATCTCATCCTCTGTCATCCCCTTCTCCTTCTGCCTAATTCTTTCCCGGAATCAGGGTCTTTTCCAGTGAGTTGGCTCTTCACATCAGGCGGCCTAAGTATTGGAGCTTCAGCTTCAGTATCTGTCCTTCCAAAAAATATTCAGGACTGATTTCCTTTAGGATTGACTGGTTAGTTCTTCTTGCAGTCCAGGGGACTCTCAAGGATCTTCTCCAACACCGCAGTTCAAAAGCATCAATTCTTCAGTGCTCAGTTTTCTTTTATCGTCCAACTCTCACATTTGACTATACGGACCTTTGTTGGTAAAGTAATGCAATGTGTCTAACATAAGATGTTTGACAACTAATGCAAGGTGTTTTAAACGTTGTCTACATTGATATCTCTCAATAGACTATTAGGTCATTGAAGGAAAGGGTATAGATCATTTACCTATTTTTCTCAAAGATCCAGCATTCTCTATTCTGCTGGAAAATGGCTGATTTCATGATTTCTATCATTGCAAATCAATGCTATTTTTTCTAATGCATTCAATATTCTCTGTCTGGTATCTCATATTTATCTTGAAGCCATACTAGAATTAATGAGATGCAGAGAAAGGAGAGCATGGTCTCTGACCCTACATGTCTAGCTTCATTTCATGACACCTATAATATTTAATGGTAGATGAGGAAGTAATTTGACTGAATATCACTGCAATAGCAATTCAGGCTACAATGCATTGCATGTTTCTCTGAAAGGAAAAGACACATTATATTCCACTTAGGACAATCGGGATGATTGTCTCTTTTGGAGACATATACAATTTGAATAGTTTAAAATATAATTTATTTTCAGGCTGAGGATTTAGTACTATGGTGATTCTTAGAAAATAAAAATAAACTGATATCCCTTACCATTGTTCTTCTTGTAAAGCATGCATTTTTACAAAGTTGTTAATGATGTAGGTATTGTACATTTTCAGAGCCAAAGCACAGATAAATTCCTTTTAATCATGAATAATGAGTTAGGTTCAGATTTGAATAATCTGGGGTGACAAATTTCCTTCCTTTTTCCAAAGAATTCCACTAAAATATATTTTCTTTCTTTGCTCTTGCCTGGTGTTAGCTAATTGTATCTCATATGGACCTATGAAATTATGATCCTTAATGCCCGTCATATCAAGAACAGAGACTTTCTAGTCATCTTCATTTGTCTTCCATTACTAAATCCATTCTTCCTCCTTGTAGGTCGTAAGAGTCTCCACACTGGTTTCAATCTCCCCTTGAACAATGATGTGTTGTGGAAAAATTAAAGATTCTACTTTAAAGCTATGTACTCATTTGGTTGAGCTTGCTCTTTCAGATTCAATGTGAATCATTGGACATAACTTCAAAATGACTCATGCATTCAAAGCTTTATTTACATAAGCTTTATGGAAAGGTCAATAATTTAAATTGAATTACTGTAAAATTTAGTAAATTCAATTTACTAAAAATTGAAAATTTTACTAAGTGAAGAATTTTCTGAAATGTACCTCTCAAGAACTAATATTCCTTTTTGGATGTGACTGATTAAGATACACAGTGGAAAGATATCTACTATTATTAGCCTTTCTAATGTTTTTAAATTTTATTTTGTTTTAAAATTGTGTTAAAATACACAAAACATAAAATGTACCATCTTAACCACTTTTAAGTGCACTGTCAGATGGCATTAAGTGCATGCACATGGTTGAATCAACACCATCAATCTCTGGAACTTGATAACTGAAACCTGCAAAACTGAAACCTGATAGCCATTAAATAATAATTTCCCATTCACCCCTCTCTCCAACCCTGGCAATAACCATAATTCTGTCCATATGAATTTGACTATTCTTATTGCCTCATGTAAGTGGTATTTGTCCTTTTGTGACTGGCTTACTTCACTTAGCATAATGCCATTAAGGTTCATCCATGTTATAACATGTATGATCCCATGATTATAGATATGTATTTGTACTGTTAATACACATTAACAGTATAGATACCAGTGATATGATAGACACCAGTCACATGTGACTTTTGAAAACTGAAATAAGGCTGGAGTGACTTAGGATCTAAAATTAAAATTTATTTTAATTAATTTAAGCTTGCATTGACACATATAACTGACTGGTGGCTATTCTATTAGCAAACTCTATATAATCTACACAATTATTTTCTCATTTTATCAATTTTAGATATTATTTGTATTGATATATTATTGTTTAGGTCATATACATCCTCCTCCCTTTCAACCACTAACACATTAAAAAATAAATATGTCATTTATCTCTGTAACTTTAAACTAATGCACCAATCTTTTATGTCCTTCTTTTAACAACTATAGACTAAGCTGCTGCTGCTTCTAAGTCGCTTCAGTCGTGTCCGATTCTGTGCGACCCCATAGACGCCAGCCCACCAGGCTCCCCTGTCCCTGGGATTCTCCAGGCAAGAACACTGGAGTGGGTTGCCATTTCCTTCTCCAATGCATGAAAGTGAAAAGTGAAAGTGAAGTCACTCAGTCGTGTCTGACTCTTCGAGACCCCATGGACTGCAGCCTACCAGGCTCCCCCGTCCATGGGATTTTCCAGGCAAAAGTACTGGAGTGGGGTGCCATTGCCTTCTCCGAACTAAGCTGCTAATTGGTATTAACACACTTAAATTTTCTTATAGTTTTTGGACTTTTATTTTGCATGCTAGCAAGGCTTATAACAATTATATTCTCTTCTGTAATTATAATTCAGGCTGCATTCTTTTGAGCTGGCACATATTATCAACTATAAATCCTAATAATCATTTCATTTATCTCTTTCTCATAGTGATTTTTCTTTTGTTTCTCTATATTTTAAAATCAGTACTTTTTTTTCTGACACTATTAAACATTGTCTTTAATTTTTTCATGTTCTTAATTTAATGAAATATAAGGATTTTTGTTTCTGAGACATCCCTGCAGTGGCCTGCTATTCTTTAGCTTCAGTCTGTAATGGTTGATCTCTGCAACTGCTAAACAATAACAACTTGGCCCTTTCATTCTTTGCTTTGCAGAATTCTTTACATGGCTCTCTATATCCTATGTTTCTACCTTTTACTTCTTCATATTGAGTGGTTTATCAAGTAACTTCTCAAGAAAGAATCAGTATGCTGTAGATTAACTTTCTAAGCCATTATCTATTTTTAAATCTTTTTTTTTTTTCACTAAAACAAGCACATTTGGTTACAAAATTGGCTTGTAACCCAAATTTGTCTTGATACAGAATTTCAGGCTGAAATAGCTTTCCCTCAGAACACTGAGTTCACTGATCAACTGTAGTCTTGTCTCACTATGACTTTTGAAAAGCTACATGCCAAGTATATACTCTCTTTTTTAGGTGACCATATGTTCTATCTGAAAGCTTTCAGTATCTTTTGGTTTATACTTGACTTTGTATTGAATGACAGTAGATTTTATATTAGAACTTATTAATTCTTTGAGATACAGATTTAGGAAAAAATTCAAACTTCTTTGGGATATATGTTTTTTGTTCATGAGGCTTTGTTCTATTTGTTGGAATCCTCTTCATACTCAATGAGAAACTAGACTTTTTAATTTATACCATATCAAACCAAGCTTCCTGAGCCTTACCTTCTTGAGAAAAATCTGTCCATAAACTGTGGTATCTTTTTGGACATTTCACACATATTAGGGTAAATCTCAATATGTGATGCATATATTTCTGAAGACTGTAGCCTCTCTAAAATTCTACTTCTGATAATTAAATGATCCTAACAACTTTTTTAGATGATTGCAATAAATAAATATACATTCCAAATGAACTTAGGTTGTATCCAACATTACCATACACTTTAATTAATTTGCTAATTAAATAGTCTTTTTCTCTCTCTCTTCTATTCCTTGAAGTGTGGAAATGTTCCATATTCAACAAAGAAATGTAGAAATGAAAGTGTTTAAATTTTGGATACTGAAATAATGGAATTTAGGATTTTCAGGCCATACCAAGACCCAGTCAATATCTTTTTCATGTATGGTTTAAATTTGCATCAGTTTAATGAAAATATTTCATGGAAATCCCCAGGAAGATATTCAGCATAATTATTTTGATTACTTAATGATACTCAATAATTTCCTTTTCTCATGCCTCAGCTTAGTAAGGCATGAGACTATCTCTTGTTAATACCAACTCCCAAGCTGGCAATCCCACTGCTGATACTCACTAGTGATTAAAAATATATAGATGTATAATTATTTAAATATTTTATTCTTTTTTATTACAATATCCTCCACTTTGGGAACAGGCATATTTTCTTGAGATAAGGGTTATGATGATCCATGATTAATAAATGGCTCTATGCTTACCTTAATCTCAGAGAATAACCCAAGTATCCCAGTAGTACTTTACTAAAATAGTTAGAAAACTTAACCAAAGAATAGGACCTAGGGCTACTAAGCCGTAGTTTTTATTTTTGCTTTTTCCACTAAAATACTCTATCACAAATAAAATAAGTTCCTTCTCTTATAAACTAAATGAGCAAAGGACCTCAGAGGGATAAGAAAATTAAGCTATTTTTCTTATATTGAAAAATTCATCAAGTCTCAATTTAGAAAGGGAAGGTCAATAAAGAGCAATTACACAAGCATTCTCCCTAGGGTATTATGCCAAATTCTTAAAATGGTGAGCTTAAAGTTTTCAGGAAATTTTAAACTTTTAATGTAATATTTTTCTTCACCTATGGTAATTTATTCTAGTTATTTCTCTCTCATCTCATCAGTGGCTCACAACTGATTCAAAACTGAAATGTTCTTTGAGATATGTCTCTTTTGATTTTCACGTCTATCAATAGAATTTTCATAAAGCAAAAATCCTGTTGGGAAAAGAGGCACACATGACAATAATCTGATAATCTAGCTAAATTTGAATTGGCTCAAAACAAAATCACAGTGACATCTAATTCTTTAGTTATAGCTGGGGGAATCTAAATCTTTTCCCTTTAGGTCAGGTCTTAATTAAGATCAACATGCCAAACATCACCTGAAATTTTCTTTAATTTTTATCTTGAAATTTCTCATAGAAGCATAAAATAATTTATGATTAGAGAATTTGTATTTCACTTACACTCTTAGTTTCAAGTTTGCAAGTTTCCATTGAAAGGATAGAATTTTAAAAATGAGAAACCTAACTTGCATTTCAGAATGTGTACTGAATTTTTAAAATTGTTAGCATACCCAGTTCCCTTCCTGTTTACCCATATGTCACTATAAACCACATTTCTCTTCTTTATATTGATTAGGTTTCTTCTGTTTCATTTGGATGGCCAACAAGGCCTGAGATTTCATCCTTTTGTTATTTTTTCAAGGATTTATTCCTTTGTGATTAATTGGCACTGAATTGTCTTTGAATCTCTTTCCATGTGCCTCAGATGGATGGGATTTCTTTCATGTAGGACGCTTCTTTTGGGAAACAAGAAATGAGCTCAGAATAAAACCTCAAAATTAATTAAAATGTATGGCTTATCTCAAGAGCAATAGCAGCATGATATATCCAAGCAAATTTCCCTGTTGTATTTCTATTTTTCTTCCCCTAGACTGTTGGTGGTCAAAATGATTAAGAAAGATACAAATACTTCTGCCAGTTTTAAATACACCTAAATAAGTTCAGTACTATTATAAAAATAAATAAATCATGAATGACATGTTTTCCCAGTTGTTTTGGAAGGTATGATTTTGTTATCCATTTAGCTTTTGTCATCTTTGCTTCTAAAATTAAAGAAAACAACTTGATAACAGTTTTCTGATGATGAATAGTTAACTAACAAGCATCTCTAGATCACCATCAAAAAAGTGAGCATTTTCTGGGGAATTTTTTAAAGCAAAGCTGATGCTACCTGTGAATGTGCTGGTGTGTGAGTGGAAGTATGTGTTTCCTTGTATACTAAAGAACAAAACTGAACCCCATGTACATCCTAATCAGTCACTGCTGTCAACATATATACTGCTCTACAGAGTGGCACGATCAGATCATTACTGTGATGATTAATGTATATACATGTGTCAAGTGTGTTATGACAGCAAGAATGTTGGGAAATAATCTTCAAGTGAGTGAATAGATTTTTAACTGTTGGGAAACAGCAGTATGATAGAAAACAACCACTCAAATGTGTTGGAACATCAAGGTATTGCTTTCTAATTAAGGGAATATCAAGTTATTGGGCTTCCCTTCTGGTTCAACTGGTAAAGAATCCACCTGCTTTGCAGGAGACTTGGGTTCAGTCTCTGAGTTGGGAAGATACCCTGGAGAAGAGAAAGGCTACTCACTCCAGTATTCTGGCCTGGAGAATTCCATGGACTATATAGTCCATGCGGTTGCAAAGACTAGGACATGACTAAGTGACTTTCAGTCAAGTTATAGAACAACCCATAACCAAAGAAGAGGTAAAGCCTGAAAAATCTATTGTCAAATGGGAGATGTGTAATTATTGTTTTTTCCTTTTTTAATTGTCTAGGACTCTTGCCTAGTGAGTATGGTGTCAATGAAAAATTACATGAGCAGAATTACTCCATCCATAGGAACTGACTGTATTTATTTACTGCTTTTAGGGGATTCCCTGGTGGCTCAGAGGGTAAAGCATCTGCCTGCAATGCAGGAAGCCTGGGTTTGATCCCTGGGTTGGGAAGATCCCCTGGAGAAGGAAATAGCAACCCACTCCAGTACTGTTGCCTGGAAAATCCCACGGATGGAGAAGCCTGGTAGGCTACAGTCCATGGGGTCGCAAAGAGTTGGACACAACTGACTTCACTTTATTGCTTTTATTTTAAAAATGTTAAGTTGATGTATAGTCAATTAACAACATTGTGTTATTTTATGGTGTATAACAAAGTAATTCAGTTATATTGTTTTCCATTATTGTTAATTACAAGATACTGAATATAGTACCCTATGTTATACAGTGGGACCTTGTTTTCTGTTTTAATATATATTTGTATTTGCTAATTCCAAACTCCTAATTTATCCCTCCACCTCCCCACGGTAACCATAAATTTGTTTTCCGTATCTGTGAGTCTGTTTCTGTTTTGTAAATAGGTTTATTTGTATCATATTTTAAATTCCACATATGTGATATATCATATTTGTCTTTCTCTGCCTGATTTACTTCATTTAGTATGATTACATCTAGGTTCATCCATGTTGCTATAAATGATGTTATTTCATTCTTTTTTAAGCCTCAGTAATATTCCATTGTGTATATATATCATATTTTCTTTATTCATTCATCTGTTGATGAATATTTAGGTGTCTAATTTGAAAATATACATGCACCTCAGTGTTCATAGCAGCACTATTTACAATAGCCAAGTCATTGAAGCAGCCTGACTGTATTTCTATTAGAAGACTTCCTTTAGAATAAATCTAAATGACTTTCTGTCTCTGTGGTTTCTACTGACCAGAAGATGCTCTAGGGATTAAGCTCTGTGTTATACTGTAAATTTTAATCAAATTGGTCTTTCAAGTGCAAATGTGTCTCAAGGTGTTTATTTTAATTTTTCTTTTTGTTGTTGTCATTTTTGTAGAACTAATTAATACAAAACTCCCAGGCCCAGCTATAGGACTCTTTTATAAAATATATTTTCTTTTCATGAGATAAAGTTATGTATACCTCAAAACAAGCACACATGCACATATACACATAAAGAACAAATGAAATATTCTGCCTTATTTAGCCTTATATAAAAATCTTGGCACATACATGCTGTAATGCCATGTGAGTTACAAGAGGATATTTTTCAGCCCATTAACCCCTTCCATTCTGGTTATGAGAGTCTGAGACATTACTAAGGATCACTGGTAATCCTATCTCCTATGAAAGTCAAGTACTTGATATTTATGTTTTAAATTTTTCTCAAGATGTAAATGTTATATAAGCCTCAGAGGCACTGAAGTGAGTGTGATGAAATGTAATTTAAAAATCTCAATAAGATCACCACTAAAAAGGAAAATAAATTTAAAGAAGCATATAAAAATTTTAAATGTGATGCAATAAAATATTCTGATCCTTTTAGATATTTTTGTTTACTTCTTTTGTTTTCATCCTAATATTTTAATAAGACCAATGTTATATCTTAAATATAAAGTTATTTTAAAATTAATATTCTTTATGTGATAAAAACAAAGAATATTTTAGACAATGGTATCTTATCAAAAGAGGTCAACTTCAGAGGAAAAACATTTCACATTTCAGAGTTTTGAGCTGCTAATTTTTTTTGTAACTGATTTCATTCACTGATTTGTCAAAAGTCAATTCAAGCTAAATTCTGCAAGGAATATGATACTGCATGGATTTATATTTTTAGAGATAGCAATTAAATATTTAATAGCATCTGAAAACTGCCATCACAATAGGATTCTTACAGCAAGATTAATCTGAGATTGGAGTACAATATGCCTGAACACAGTTCTTCAATAATAATAAAAAAAATTATTTGTATTGTGATTAGAGAATCTTTCTGCTGGGTTAAATCTGCAGTCAGTCAGTAAGTTCAGTCACTCAGTGGTGTCCAACTCTTTGTGACCCCATGGACTGTAGCACACCAGGCCACCCTGTCCACCACCAACTCCTGGAGCCTGCTCAAACTCATGTCCATCAAGTCAGTGATGCTATCAAACCATCTCATCCTCCATCTTCCCCTTCTCCTCCTGTCTTCAATCTTTCCAGCATCAGTGACTTTTCCAATGAGTCAGTTCTTCACATCAGGTAGCCAAAGTATTGGAGATTCAGCTTTAGCATCAGTCTTTCTAATGAATATTCAGGACTGGTTTCCTTTTGGATTGACTGGTTTGATCTCCTTGCAGTCCAAGGGACTCTCAAGAGTCTTCTCCAATACCACAGTTCAAAAGCATCAATTCTTCGGTGCTCAGCTTTCTTTATGGTCCAACTCTCACATCCACACACGATTACTGGAAAAACAATAGCTTTGACTAGACAGACCTTTGATGGCAAAGTAATGTCTGCAATTCAGAAGCTCATAGGCTGTTTTGTTGTTTAGTGAAACTGAATATACTTTGTCTTTGAAAGTAAACTTTCTAAATTTGAAACTCACCATTTCAATATGCTCAGTTCTATTTCTTTTGATCAATTTTGAGGGTGCTCAGGGTGAGTGTTATCAAGAATAGACTCACATGAAGCATGGCCCCTAGGGACTTAAGATCACAGAAAGATACTGATGGAAGCCATATTTAAGAGATTTTATTGACTTCATCTTATTACATGATCAGGGATTTTCAAGTTTACTCCTGACTCTGATTCTTACACAAAGATTTCATAAGCCAGACTTCACCTCCTCAGTACACTGCCATTCTGTTTCAACAAAATATAAGTTATATGACTTGAAACTGATGATGGAGATGAGGGTACCCAGAGAGAATATTATCAGTAAAGGAGAAATATCAACTACTAAAATTCTACCTTTTTGTTCTGAGAACAATACTTTAAAAGTCTTCTTAAATCTAGGCATTTTAAAAAATCATTATTTTTCTTTGTCTCTTTTTAATTTAAAAAATCATTATTGACATCTATTCACAAATCCATGGAAATCTAGGCTTTATTATGTATCTTCGGCTGAACTTTCTTCTTTATCAGTATTGTTAGTTCAGGAGGCAAATGTAAAGGCTGCATACACAAAACACATGACCTGTGGACTTTGATAATTCAGACATTTTTCCAGGTAACTCAGTTCTCTCGGTTAGGAAATGCAAGTTGATGACTACATATTACCTAATTCTCTACATAAATGACCCCTATTCCTTATGTCCGTATCCTATGGACAGTAGCCTGCCAGGCTTTCTATCCATGGAATTCTCCAGGCAAGTATAGTGGAGTGGGTAGCCATTCTCTTCTCCAGGGAATCTTCCCAACCCAGAGTCAGAATCCAGGTCTCCTGCATTGCAGGCAGATCCTTTACCAACTGAGACACCACAGAGTCCCATGAAGAATCCTAGTGTTTCCCCAAATCCAGAAAATCTATTTAAAAAATCTTATCTCTTATATTTCAGTCCTCTTACAAAACCTGTACTGCTCTGCCTTATAAATAAATTCCAATCTATTCAAAATCAACTCCATATTTAAGGCAGAATATTCACAGTTAAAGGGGAAGATGAAAAAATTAGGATAACAATTAAGGAAGGCATGGTATTGGTTATTTTTCATCACCTCCTTCCCCAGGAATCCATTATTAATTTTCTCTTCCCCACTTTGTGAAATGAAGACAAAGCTCTATGGAGTATTAATTCATTTGACCTCCCTTTATAGTCAACTTTTGATTGGGTTCAGTCTGTGGAAATTATAAGCAAAGAACAGAAGGTGGGAGAAGAGAGAAGTCAAGATATTTCTTACATGTACCTTCCCTGTCCTAACATTAGCTGTATCTCCTTATGGCTACAAAGACTACCAGGATGTCCCTCTATCAAAATGCTATGCCCCATTTAGCTTCAGTAACTCCATTTAGCCAAGAGGAGCTACTCTATATTCAAGGTCAGGAGGGGTGGCCGTGAGGAGATACCTGTCATCCAAGATAAGGAGCAGCGGCTGTGCTTTGCTGGAGTAGCTGTGAAGAGATACACCACGTCCAAGGTAAGAAAAACCCAAGTAAGATGGTAGGTGTTGCGAGAGGGCATCAGAGGAAAGACATACTGAAACCATAATCACAGAAAACTAGCCAATATGATCAGATGGACCACAGCCTTGTTTAACTTAATGAAACTAAGCCATGCATGTGGGGTCACCCAAGACGGCAGGTCATGGTGGAGAGGTCTGACAGAATGTGGTCCACTGGAGAAGGGAATGGTAAACCACTTCAGTATTCTTGCCTTGAGAACCCCATAAACAGTCTGAAAAGGCAAAATGATAGGATACTGAAAGGGAAACTCCCTGGGTCGGTAGGTGCCTAATATGCTACTGGAGATCAGTGGAGAAATAACTCCAGAAAGAATGAAGGGATGGAGCCAAAGTAAAACAATACCCAGCTGTGGATGTGACTGGTGATAGAAGCAAGGTCCGATGCTGTAAAGGGCATTATTGCATAGGAATCTGGAATGTCAGGTCCATGAATCAAGGCAAATTGGAAGTGGTCAAACAGGAGATGGCAAGAGAGAATGTCGACATTCTAGGAATCAGAGAACTAAAATGGACTGGAATGGGTGAATTTAATTCAGATGACCATTATATCTACTACTGTGGATAGGAATCCCTTAGAAGAAATGGAGTAGCCATCATGCTCAACAAAAGAGTCCGAAATGCAGTACTTGGATGCAATCTCAAAAACAACAGAATAATTTCTGTTCATTTCCAAGGCAAAGCATTCAATATCACGGTAACCCAAGCCTATGCCCCAACCAGTAACGCTGAAGAAGCTGACATTGAACGGTTCTATGAAGACCTACAAGACCTTTTAGAACTAACACCCAAAAAAGATGTCCTTTTCATTATAGGGGACTGGAATGCAAAAGTAGGAAGTCAAGAAACACCTGGAGTAACAGGCAAATTTGGCCTTGGAATACAGAATGAAGCAGAGCAAAAGCTAATAGAGTTTTGGCAAGAGAATGCACTGGTCATAGCAAACACCCTCTTCGACCAACACAAGAGAAGACACTACACATGGACATCACCAGATGGTCAACACCAAAATCAGATTGATTCTATTCTTTGCAGCCAAAGATGGAGAAACTCTATATAGTCAACAAAAACAAGACCAGGACCTGACTGTGGCTCAGATCATGAACTCCTTATTGCCAGATTCAGACTTAAACTGAAGAAAGTAGGGAAAACCACTGGACCATTCAGGTATGACCTAAATCAAATCCCTTATGATGATACAGTGGAAATGAGAAATAGATTTAAGGGACTAGATCTGATAGACAGAATGCCTGATGAACTATGGACGGAGATTCATGACATTGTACAGGAGACAGGGATCAAGACCATCCCCATGTACAATAAATGCAAAAAAGCAAAATGGCTGTCTAAGGAGGCATTATAAATAGCAGTGAAAAGAAGAGAAGTGAAAAGCAAAGGAGAAAAGGAAAGATATAAGTATCTGAATGCAGAGTTCCAAAGAATAGCAAGGAGAGACAAGAAAGCCTTCCTCAGTGATCAATGCAAAGAAATAGAGGAAAACAACAGAATGAGAAAGACTAGAGATCTCTTCAAGAAAATTAGAGATACCAGGGGAACATTTCATGCAAAGATGGGCTCAATAAAGGACAGAAATGGTATGGATCTAACAGAAGCAGAAGATATTAAGAAGAGGTGGCAAGAATACACAGAAGAACTGTACAAAAAAGAGCCCAGATAATCACAATGGTGTGATCACTCACCTAGAGCCAGACATCCTGGAATGTGAAGTCAAGTGGGCTTTAGAAAGCCCACTTGATCACTACGAACAAAGCTAGTGGAGGTGATGGAATTCCAGTTGAGATATTTCAAATCCTGAAAGATGATGCTGTGAAAGTTCTGCATTCAATATGCCAGCAAATTTGGAAAATTCAGCAGTGGCCACAAGACTGGAAAAGGACATTTTTCATTCCAATCCCAAAGAAAGGCAATGCCAAAGAATGCTCAAACCACCGCACAATTGCACTCATCTCACACGCTAGTAAAGTAATGCTCAAAATTCTCCAAGCCAGGCTTTAGCAATATGTGAACCGTGAACTTCCAGATGTTCAAGCTGGTTTTTGAAAAGGCAGAGCGACCAGAGATCAAATTGCCAACCTCTGCTGGATCTTTGCAAAAGCAAGAGAGTTCCAGAAAAACATCTACTTCTGCTTTACTGACTATGCCAAAGCCTTTGACTGTGTGGGTCAGAATATTACTACTATTAAAAGTCACTTCAATCATGTCCGACTCGGTGAGATCCTATAGATGGCAGCCCGCCAGTCTCTGCCGTCCCTGGGATTCTCCAGGCAAGAACACTGGAGTGGGTTGCCATTTCCTTCTCCAATGCAGGAAATTGAAAAGTGAAAGTGAAGTCGCTCAGTCTTGTCCAACTCTTAGCGACCCCAAGGACTACAGCCCACCAGGCTCCTCTGTCCATGGGATTTTCCAGGCAAGAGTACTGGAGTGGGGTGCCATTGCCTTCTCCGATAAACTGTGGAAAATTCTGAGAGATGGGACTACCAGACCACCTGACCTGTCTCTTGAGAAACCTATATGCAGGTCAGGAAGCAACAGTTAGAACTGGATATGGAACAACAGGCTGGTTCCAAATAGGAAAAGGAGTACATCAAGGCTGTATATTGTCACTCTGCTTATTTAACTTATATGCAGAGTACATCATGAGAAATGCTGGGCTGGAAGAAACACAAACTGGAATCAAGATTGCCAGGAGAAATATCAATCACCTCAGAAATGCAGATGACATCACCCTTATGGCAGAAAGTGAAGAAGAACTAAAAAGCCTCTTGATAGAAGTGAAAGAGAAGACTGAAAAAGTTGGCTTAAAGCTCAACATTCAGAAAACGAAGATCATGGCATCCGGTCCTATCACTTCATGGGACATAGATGGGGAAACAGTGGAATCAGTGTCAGACTTTTTATTTTTGGGGGCTCCAAAATCACTACAGATGGTGGCTGCAGCCATGAAATTAAAAGACGCTTACTCCTTGGAAGGAAAGTTATGACCAACCTAGATAGCATATTGAAAAGCAGAGACATTACTTTGCCAACAAAGGTTCGTCTAGTTAAGGCTATGGTTTTTCCTGTGGTCATGTATGGATGTGAGTGTTGGACTGTGAAGAAGGCTGAGCGCCGAAGAATTGATGCCTTTGAAATGTGGTGTTGGAGAAGACTCTTGAGAGTCCCTTGGACTTCAAGGAGATCCAACCAGTCCATTCTTAAGGAGATCAGCCCTGGGATTTCTTTCGAAGGAATGATGCTAAAGCTGAAACTCCAGTACTTTGGCCACCTCATGCGAAGAGTTGACTCTTTGAAAAAGACTCTGATGCTGGGAGGGATTGGAGGCAGGAGGAGAAGGGGACGACAGAGGATGAGATGGCTGGATGGCATCACTGACTCCATGGACGTGAGTCTGGGTGAACTCTGGGAGTTGGTGATGGACAGGGAGGCCTGGCCCACTGCGATTCATGGGGTCGCAAAGAGTCGGACATGACTGAATGACTGAACTGAACTGAATCAATGAATTCTTCATCACGTAAAATTGCCAAAAAATTTTAAAAAGCATCAAATTTCACTTCAGAATGTACTTAACAAAGTAGTAAAATTTATTAATTGTATCAAATCTCAACCCTTGTGTATATGTCATTTCTTATGAGATGACTTCCCAGGTAGCTCAGTTGGTAAAGAATCTGCCTGCAATGCAGGAGACCCCAGTTCGATCCGGGAGAGATTGGGAAGATCCGCTGGAGAAGGGATAGGCTACCCAATCCAGTATTCTTGATCTTCCCTTGTGGCTCAGCTGGTAAAGAATCCGCCTGCAACTTGGGAGACCTGGGTTCGAACCCTGGTTGGGAAGATCTGAGTAGGATTCTAAAAAACGGCAGGCGTGCTTTCAAAAATATATAAGCAAAGCTACCATTTCAAGGAAGGCAACTGACAATATGCGTTCCTAATGATAGAATTTGGGTTTTCAGACAAAAAAAAAAAAAGAGAAAGTTTTGGAAAACATATCTACCACAAGCTTAATACTTTTTAAATAATAAAGACTGTTCTGTGAAGACTAGCGATGTTATTAATGAATATCTTTTTAAAAGATATTGTGTAGTAAAATGAGTCTCCATGAAAGAGTTGCATAATGAGTCAGTGAACCAATGTTTTCCAAATAACCAACATGCAGTGTTATGAAATTATGTGTGGGCAAAAGAGTAGATTAATTCAAGAAGTAAGACAGAAATGTATTTTAATGTAACCTTGCAGAAAGTTAATTTATATGATTTTAGGTTTTATATTGCAACTCACTTTTATGAAATTACTAAGCAAATTTTGTATCAAAGATCCACAATTATTTGAAATATCTATTAAAATACTCTTATTTCCCAGCTAAAAATCTATGTGAGATCAAATTCTCTTTAAGTATATCAATCAAAAAATATAAATAAACAAAATGCAGAAGATTACGTGATCATGTAGTTGTTTTCTCTATTAAGCCAAAAATCTCAAAGAGATTTTTAAAATGTAATACAATGTCATTCCTTAAACTAAGTTGTGGATTTGGAAAATACGATTGTTCTCATAAAATCATTATTTATACTAACTCTGCTGTGTTTATTATTGTTACTTTAAAATGAACTATTTGTAATTCAAGACTTAATTTCTAATATGGCAATACTTATATATACAGTCCACATAATCAAAAGCTGTTGGGGTGCTCAGTGATCTTTAAAATTTCAAATAGTCAAAGATTAATACATTTTTGAGTAAAAAAATGTAATATTTCATCAATATCTATTTTTCCAGACTTATTTACCACCATTATCGTCTCTCTAAAAATATAAAATCTCAGTTTTAATGCTGAGGAAGCAAACAAGTTTCCCTCTGCTTCAAGTACTTTACCAGAATTTCTTGCCTTTTAAATGTGGGACTGAGTAAATCATGAATAATATCCTTGACTAGTGCTCATTTCTATAGTTCATTTAATATACCACTATTGTAGTATGAGTATATATTTGGGATCTATGGAAGTGTTGAGAGCATAGATATCTACTATTCTTATTTTTTCTTTATAAACATTTGGGTTTGATTGGGGGAGGGTAGTGGAAATGAATAGTTGGCTTAATTAAAAAAAATCAAGTGTGATTTGATTTATCTATATGAGACTAGACTTCTCAAAAAAGCATAGAGACAATCAACAGCATGTATCTTATGAATTTTTATGGAAATTAGAATTAGTGGATTTGTAAGGTGCTTAATACTATATCTAGAAGGTTTAAAATTACTTTTAATAATGGCAAAAAATATCTATGCAGAACTAAAATTTTATGATAATAAACAAAACAGATGTCTGAAAACTTTTAGGAGTGAAATAGCTGAAAAGAAGTTCAGAAGCCAAGTTCAAATCATCCTATACCTATATATCCATGCACAGAGATCATAAGAACCTGTAATTTACAAAAATTGCCAAAAAGTCATACCTGTAGATATTATCACACTTAATGGAATAGAAATCATGATTGTGGCAAGGAAAGAGTATGCCTTATCCACAGGAAATGTCCAAAATATAAAAGATATCAACAGTAGGGGCTTCCCTGGTGGCTTAGAGGGTAAAGCATCCCCTGCAATGCGGGAGACCCAGGTTCAATCCCTGAGTTGGGAAGATCCTCTGGAGAAGGAAATGGCAACCCACTCCAGTACTTTTGCCTAGAAAATCCAATAGATGGAGGAGCCTGGGAGGCAATAAATAATTTATATGTATAGAAATACAACTGATACAGGAAACTGATGAAAAATTTCAGGGTAAGGATAAATTAGAGGCTAGATATGGTATTTTGATGGATAATTTGGAATATTGGAGATTTTTTTAAAAAGAATAATTAAACTAAGAGTGATACAACAGAGTAAGTTTATTTAATTACAGTAACTTTCAAACAATGACTTTGAAATAAACAAAATTTTATAGAAACAAATGAAAAAATATTTATAAATATTTCCATTATAATGTAATTATGAATATCAGGATGATTTTTCTCCCATTCTTAATTGAAAGAAAGGCTTCTATGTCAACCCATCAGTCTTTTAAATAGTCCACTATCATATAAAAGATATTTCAAGAGTAAAAATTATCAAACACCATAACAATTAGATACAGTATATACTAGGTAATATATTAGATTGGTTTCAGTCAATCTTTTTCTAATGGAAAAGAATATGTGGGTACAGACTTATTTTGCACAAGATACTTTGCATTTGCATTTTACCTATTTGTAAATCTTTATCTTTTAATTAATTTATTTTTAATTGAAAGATAATTACTTTATAGAATTTTGTTTCAAATAATTTCAATCATTATTTGAAACTATGGGAACTATAAAAATGTAAGGAAAACTCACCATCAATTCTACCATCTACTAAATAGTAACACTAAGCACATTTATCTTTAATATTTCCTCTTTTTAAACTCACTAAATTTTATTTAAAACTTACTATTTTATATGTATTTACTTATTATTTTGCTATATGTTTAGAATTAATGAGGAGTTTCAAAAGAACTACAGAGAATTTCAGTATACACTTCATTCTAAATTCCTCTAAGGATAACATCTTACATAACCATGTACAATGATCAACAGTATGAAACTGATGGTGTTTTGATGCTGTTAACTAAATTGTAGAATTGATTCAGATGTCAATAATTTTTCTGATAATGCCCTATTATGGTTCCAGGATTTTATCTAGGATACATTATATTTAGTTGTTATTTCTTCTTAATCTTCTGCAGCTTATAATATGCCTCAGTCTTCTATTTTATAGCCTTGACACTTTTGAAGGCTACTGTTTAAATATTTTGAATAATGTCTCTCAACTTGGTTTCATCTGATGTTTTATCATAAATAGATTATGCTACAAATTATTGGGAAAATAATCATGAATATATTTGAACAAAATTGAAAGCAGTCCCTTAATTTTGAAATTCATTTTCTCAATATATTATGTCATATGCTTTTTGGTCATATCAGTGACAATTTTCATGGACATTATTTTCTCATTGAGGAAATTATAGGGTAGTAATCAAATCAGTTCAGTTCAGTCACTCAGTACTGTTCGACTCTTTGCAACCCAATGGACTGCAGCATGCCAAGCCTCCGTCACCAACTCCTGTAGTTTACTCAAACTCATGTCCATTGACTCTGTGATGCTATCCATCCATTTCATCCTCTGTCATCCCCATTTCCTCCCACCTTCAATCTTTACCATCATCAGAGTCTTTTCAAAGGAGTAAGTTCTTCACATCAGGTGGCCAAAGTATTGGAGTTTCAGCTTCAGCATCAGTCCTTACAATGAATATTCAGGAATGATTTCCTTTAGGATGGACTGGTTGGATCTCCTTGCAGTCCAAGGGACTCTCAAGAGTCTTCTCCAATACCAGAGTTCAAAACCATCAATTCTTCAGAATTCAGCTTTCTTTATAGTCCAACTCTCACATCCATACATGACTACTGGAAAAACCACAGCTTTGTCTAGACGGACCTTTGTCAGCAAAGTTATGTCTCTGCTTTTGAATATGTTGTCTAGGTTGATCATAACTTTCCTTCCAATGATTGAGCATCTTTTAATTTCATGGCTGCAGTCACCATCTGCAGTGATTTTGGAGCCCCCCCAAAATAAAGTCTGTCACTGTTTCCACTGTTTCCCCATCTATTTTCCATAAAATGATGGGACTGGATGCCATGATCTTAGCTTTCTGAATGTTGAGTTTTAAGCCAACTTTTTCATCCTC
Source organism: Bubalus bubalis (assembly GCF_019923935.1). NCBI lineage: Eukaryota > Metazoa > Chordata > Mammalia > Artiodactyla > Bovidae > Bubalus > Bubalus bubalis. Next base: position 154,565,639 of record NC_059159.1, on the reverse strand, counting down.
CTCTTTCAATTTCATCAAGAGGCTCTTTAGTTCTTTACTTTCTGCCATAAGGGTGTTGTCATCTGCATATCTGAGGTTATTGATATTTCTCTCAGCAGTCTTGATTCCAGCTTGTGCTTCCTCCAGTCCAGCATTTCTCATGATGTACTGTGCATTTAAGTTATATAAAAAGGGTGATTATATACAACCTTGATGTACTCCTTTCCCAATTTGGAACCAGTTTGTTGTTCCATGTCCAGGTCTAACTGTTGCTTCCTGACCTGCACATAGATTTCTCAAGAGGCAGGTCAGGTGGTCTGGTATTCCCATCTCTTTCACAATTTTCCACACTTTGTTGTGATCCACGCAGTCAAAAGCTTTGCAATAGTCAATAAAGCAGAAATAGATGTTTTTCTGGAACTCTCTTGCTTTTTCCATGATGTTGACACTTTGATCTCTGGCTCTTCTGCCTTTTCTAAAACCAGCTTGATCATCTGGAAGTTCATGGTTCACATACTGTTGAAGCCTGGCTTGGAGAATTTTGACCATTACTTTCCTAGCATGTGAGATGAATACAATTGTGTGATAGTGTGAGCATTCTTTGGGCATTGCTTTTCTTTGGGGTTGGAATGAAAACTGACCTTTTCCAGTCCTGTGGCTGAAGAAATAAACAGATTATATATATATACACATACACACACACACACATAATATGGCAACGTATGCTGCTGCTGCTGTTGCAGCAGCCATGTCCGACTCTGTGTGACCCCATAGACGGCAGCCCACCAGGCTCCCCCATCCCTGAGATTCTCCAGGCAAGAGTACTGGAGTGGGTTGCCATTTCCTTCTCCAATGCATGAAAGTGAAAAGTGAAAGTGAAATTGATCAGTCATGTCTGACTCCTAGCGACCCCGTGGACTGCAGCCTACCAGGCTCCTCCGTCCATGGGATTTTCCAGGCAAGAGTACTGGAGTGGGTTGTCATTGCCTCCTCCCATGGCAATGTATGCATAACATAAAAAGGTAATTACAAATCTTTAATGATGTTTAATATCATCATGGATGATTACTTGGCTAGGCAGAATTTGAGATGGCTTTGCAAGGTACAGGAAATTGTGCTAATTAGGTAGGTTGTAACTAAGTGTCAGGCAAAAAAAGTGAATTGGAAATATGATGGGCATGGGAACACACAGGATGGCATGAGGATTATCCAGCTAATTTTCAAAACTTTTCACAACTCATTATATTCTAAAAGCATAACTATGAAGTATCTATCATAAACTATTTTAATTAATGATATCAATTGAGACAAGAAAGAAATTGAATTATTCTTTACTAGACTGCCTTCTGTAAACAGAGTAAGAAGAACCAAATCCAGACCATTTGAATTTCTAATTTTACTATTTTTCTATCACATTTGGACTTTTTTTTTTTCAATAATATTGTGACGGTGTTATTTGCTCAGTCATGTCTGAATCTTTGTGAACCTATGGACTATATAGCCTACCAAGATTCTCTGTCCATGGAATTCTTCAGGTAAGAATACTGGAGTGGGTAACCATTCCCTTCTCTAGGGGATCTTCCCAGCCCAGGGATCTAATCCAGGTCTCCCGCGTTGCAGGCAGATCCTTTACCCTCTGAGACAACTTGGTATAAATTGGTGATGTAATAAAAATTCCATCTAAATCATAATTTCTCATTTTTGAATTTATATTTTTAACTTCCTCAAGGAAATCAACCCTGAATATTCACTGGAAGGACTGATGCTTAAGCTGAAGCTCCAATCCCTTGGCCATCTGATGTGAAGGGCTGAGGGCAGGAGAAGAAGGGGGTGACAAATGATTAGATGGTTGGATGGCATCACTGACACAGTGAAAACGAGTTTGAGCAAACTCAGGGAGATAGTGGAGGACAGGGAAACCTGGCATGCTGCAGTCCATGAGGTCGCAAAGAGTGGGACATGACTGAGCAACTGAACAACAATTTGCTTGATCTCTTAAACAGCTGAGACAGTTAACATTCTTTTCTTTGGTTCAGAGATCATATGTTTAAGTCTTTGAATACCTATGAATATTTCCATTTGGTTGTCTTTACATGTAAGAGAATACTTGTATAAGGAAACATTTGTGGGTTAACATCTTTCATTAAAATGCTACAGAAACTGCTCTTATGCAATTCATTATTACTGAGAAGACTGACAAAACCCAGATATTTATCATTATTTCCAGATTACTTAGTAAGACAACAAAACATATAACAAATTTTAAAAAATAGTTTGATGCACAGAGATTTCATGTAATTTTAATAGGCAGTGCAGTCATATTTTCCATAAAAATATACACACATATTATTTTCTTTCATGCCCACTATTATCCATTTGCCTAGGTCTCCCTATGTGATCCATAAGTAATTCCTGTTATTAGTTTCTTATGTATCTTTCCAGCATTTTATATGTATATATCATATATGAAATTTCCATATACAGTATGCTTTCTTATTGAATACCAAATGAAGTCTAGTATTTATACTGTTCTATATCTAACATTTTCATATAAAATAAACATAGCATATCTTTGCATAGAGAGTTTCAGTATTATTACTTTTATAAATATATTGAAGTCTAATATCTTGTATGTAGAATTTAGTGAATATTAAGTCAGGAAAAATTTTTAGTAACTATGGAAAGGAGTGCATCAAGACTGTATATTGTAACTTTGTTTACTGCCTCATATGCAGAGTACATCATGTGAAATGTCAGGCTGGATGTTTCACAAGCTGGAATCAAGATTGTCAGGATAAATTCAACGACCTCTGATATGCAGATGATATGCAGTAATACTAATTCACTATTACTAAAACCTAGACAGCATATTAAAAAGCAGAGCAATTACTTTGCCAACAAAAGTCCATAAAGTCAATGCAATGGTTTCTCCAATTATTATGTATGGATGTGAGAGTTGGACCATAAAGAAGTTTGAGCACTGAAGAAGTGATGCTTTTGAACTGTGGTGTTAGAGAAGACCCTCGAGAGTCCCTTGGACTGCAAAGAGATCAAACCAGTCAATCCTAAAGAATTAAACCCTGAATATTCATTGCAAGGACTGAGGCTGAAGCTTGAGCTACAATCCTTTGACCACTTGATGCAAAGAGCCAACTCATTGGAAAAGACCCTGATGCTGAGAAAGATTGAAGGCAGGAGAAGAAGCGGGCAACAGAGGATGAGATGGTTGGGTGGCATCACGGACTCAATGGACATGATTTTGAGCAGACTCTGGGAGATGGTGGAAGACAGAGAAGTCTGGCCAGCTGCAGTCAATGGGGTCAAAGAGTCAGGCATAACTGAGTGACTAAACAACAACAACAATGGCAGAAAGGGAAGAGGAACTAAAAAGCCTCATGATGAGAGTGAAAGAGGAGAGTGAAAAAGCTGACTTAAAACTCACCATTCAAAAAACTAAGATTATGGCATTCAGTTCCATCACTTTATGGCAGATAGATGGGTAAAAAGTGGAAACAGTGACAGATTTTATATTCTTGGGAGCCAAAATTACTGCAGGTGATGATTGCAGCCATGAAATTAAGATGCTTGCTCCTTGGAAGAAAAGCTATGACAAGCCAAGACAGTGTCTTAAAAAGCAGAAACATCACTTTGCCCACAAAGTTCTGTATGGTCAAAGCTAGGGTTTTTTCCAGTAATCATGTATGGATGTGAGAACTGGACCATAAAAAGGCTGAGCACCAAGGAATTGATGCTTTTGAATGTGTGGTGCTGGAGAAAAAACTTGAGAGTCCCTTAGACTGCAAGGTGATCAAACCAGTCAATCCTAAAGGAAATTCACTCTGAAAATTCCTTGAAAAGACTAATTCTGAAGCTGAAGTTCCAATACTTTGGCCACCTGATGTGAAGAGCTGACTCACTGGAGACCCTGATACTGGGAAACACTGAGAGCAAGAGGAGAAGGGGGCACTAGAGGATGAGATGGTTTGATGGCATCACTGACTCAATGGACCTGAAGCTGAGCAAGCTCCTGGAGACAGCAAAGGACATGGAAGCCTGGCGTGCTGCAGTCCATGGGGTTGCAAATAGTCAGACATGACTTTGGGACTGAACAACAACAACAGTGATGTACATTAGGATAAGAAATCAGATAATTACTAACAATTTATTTTCATCTAAATGAATGTCTAGTGAGACAATGAAAAATTGTGTGGAGTGAAATTCAGTGAAAGTGTTAGTCACTCAAGTCATTTCAGACTCTTTGAGATCCCAGGAACTTGTATCCCACCAGGATCCTCTGTCCATGAAATTCTCCCAGCAAGATTACTGGAGTGGGTAGCCATTCTCTTCTCCAGGGTATTTTCCCAATCCAGAAAGAATATTCTGACTTTTGCATCTATTTAATGTCTTTGGCACTTAATCACAAAATGTCATTATTATACCACAATCACTGCACCTAAAATTTCTTAAAATAATTCTAAAGGAAGATGTTGTCCTAGCTGAGAAGCACTCTATCATAGAATCAGTTCAGTTCAGTCACTCAGTCGTGTCCGACTCTTTGTGACCCTATGATTCGCAGCACACCAGGCCTCCCTGTTCATCACCAACTCCCAGAGTTCACTCAGACTCATGTCCATCGAGTCAGTGATGCCATCCAGCCATCTCATCCTCTGTCATCCCCTTCTCCTCCTGCCCCCAATCCCTCCCAGCATCAGAGTCTTTTCCAATGAGTCAACTCTTTGCATGAGGTGGCCAAAGTATTGGAGTTTCAGCTTTAACATCATTCCTTCCAAAGAAATAACTAATACTAAAATTTCTGCCTCATGAATGTTTGATAATGAATGAAAACACAAACTTGCCTAAGACTAGTTACAAAGAGTAATTGTGATTTGTATCTACTTACCTTTTGATTAGTCTTGTCCATCAGTTGAATGACCTTTTGTCATTTGTCCTTTTGTCCATAGAGAGAATGTTAGAGAATGTTGTGAATCAGCTAGGTCTTTTCACATATCATTTCTGCAGTTGGAACAATGCTGTGTTTAAGGCTGGCTGAAAAATGTGCCATCTGGTACATTCTGAGATTGATCTAGATGGTAAGATGTTACAGTAAATGACCTTCTGACACTCAGATGTTACAATTTCTATTGTGAGATATTCACTAAATATTTATAAAAACCCTTAGGATAACTGAAGAAAACAAATCCCAATTATAATGTACTTCCCATGCTGCTATTTCAAACAATCATTTGCTTTCATAAAGACAACATTTTTGGGGGAAATAAAAGGTTTGAAGATTTTGGGTTGTCATCCTTTCACTCACATTTCACAACTCATTTTGAGAAATAAAAGGACATGTCATATTAACTTTGCTTGTGTTGAATGATGCAGATTATAGTTTCTGTAACTAAGCACAGCCCGATTAACGTTGCGCATTCAGTGCTAAAATGTGACATTATATCAAACACTAGACATTTTAATTCATATTTTAGTACTTTCAGGTGGTTGTATAAAAACATTAGTCATCATAAGCTGTTCTGTGCTCAATAATGTAAGATCACATGCTTTTAAAACTTACCTCTAGAATTCAAGATTCATTCTGCCTAATGCTCTCATCTCGCCATAAGTTCTGAAAAACAGAAATACAAGATCATAATTTAATTTCATATCACCTTCTAGTCTTCTAAAATTTTCTTCTTTTGAAATACATATATACAAGTAAATGTATTCTCATCATGAAATCAGTGATTTAAAAAGTTTGATAAACCAAATAACTTTTGGGTTATTTTATAAACTAACCATATTTTAATTATAAATATATATATATATATATGCATTTTGTGAACCTTGACTTTATGAGATATTGATATTTTTATTGGGTTCATTTGCCAGCACCCTGATGGAAATGTTATTTTGTTATATATTAAGAACCTTAAAATGTCTGACTTTTGAATAAAAAAATTTGGGAAATATTTTCTTTGCTAATTATTACCTGAGGAACCTTGGCCATATTATTTAAACTTGCTACACTTCTATTTTCTCATCAGTAATGTACAAATACAAGCATCTTTCTCCCAAGGCTAATGAAAGGAATCATCATTAAATATGTATTTTTTGTGCATATAAACCCTTGGTAAATGCCATTTATTGTAATTAACCACTTCTCTTTTATATAGGGCTTCCCTGGTAGCTCAGATGATAAAAGAATCTGCCTGCAAATAGGGAGGCCTGGGTTCAATCCCTGGGTGGGGAAGATCTCTGGAGAAGGGAATGGCTACCCATTTCAATATTCTTGCCTGGAGAATCCCATGGTCAGAGGAGCCTGAAGGGCTGCAGTCCCTGGGGTTGCAAAGAGTCAGACACGAATGAGTGACTAACGCTTTCATTTCACTTATATGTGATACTATTTTCTTTAATATCAGCCATAATGATTCCTCTGTTCCCATTTTTTCCAAACATTGTCAGTTGATGTCTTTTTATCTTTAAGTAGAAAGTGAAATTACTACTGATAAAATTCACAGGAGTCTTAAATGTAGCATATTCAAAACAGATACTTTAGTCCAAACTACTAAATGGTTTCATGTGAGACCACTGTTGTTAGCAGTGCATACTGAGAAAAAAGAATTTTCCACATATTCTAACTTTTAAAATTTTAGAGAGATTTAACATACAGGTTATCTCCTGAAGAGATAATGAGAATATTCTAGAAACCTAAGGCCTGGGAAGTAAACTCTAACCTAGCTATTATTAGCAGAGAAGGCAATGGCACCCTACTCCAGTACTCTTGCCTGGAAAATCCCATGGACAGAGAAGCCTGGTAGGCTTCAGTCCATGGGGTCGCTAAGAGTAGGACACGACTGAGCGATTTCACTTTCACTTTTCACTTTCATGCATTGGAGAAGGAAATGGCAACCCACTCCAGTGTTCTTGCCTGGAGAATCTCAGGGTCAGCGGAGCCCAGTGCACTGCCATCTGTGGGGTCGCACAGAGTCGGACACGACTGAAATGACTTAGCAGTAGCAGCTGTTGTTTGAGAATAAAATTTAACCCTAACCCTTCTCTTGAAAAGGCCCCGTGCTTTCTTGATTTAACATTCAGTTCAGTTCAGTCGCTCAGTTGTGTCTGACTCTTTGAAACCCCATGAATTGCAGCATGCCAGGCCTCCCTGTCCATCACCAACTCCCAGAGTTCACCCAAACTCATGTCCATCCAGTCGGTAATCCATCCAGCCATCTCATCCTTGGTCGTCCCCTTCTCCTCCTGCCCCCAACCCCTCCCAGTATCAGAGTCTTTTCCAATGAATCAACTCTTCTCATGAGGTGGCCAAAGTATTGGAGTTTCAGCTTCAACATCAGTCCTTCCAATGAACACCCAGGACTAATCTCCTTTAGAATGGACTGGTTGGATCTCCTTGCAGTCCAAGGGACTCTCAAGAGTCTTCTCCAACACCACAGTCCAAACGCATCAATTCTTCGGCACTCAGCTTTCTTCACAGTCCAGCTTTCACATCCATACATGACCACTGGAAAAACCATAGCCTTGATTTAACATTATATTGCCACTATCCCAAATTCTTAATAATTTTTAGCAAGAGTTTCTGTAAATTATGTAGTTGGTCTTGCATACACCAAGGAGAACATACATCCTACACAATGTGCAAAGATAATGTGAATATCCCAAGCAAAACTTCACATAAAATACATATTTTATGATTCCAATCAAGTAAAATAAAACAGACAAAATGAATTAATTCAGTTAGAAGTCAGTGGAAATTTTAATAGCTAGAATTGAATCATGAGTGATTCTGTGATATAGGTGAATCACATTTCATAATTGTAGTCTCATTGACACTTGTATGTTCACTTTATGAAAATTTATTGAGCCATATTCAAATACTTATTCACATTGCTTTGTGTATATTGCACTTCAATACAAAAATTAAATGAAGATCACTGAAATCTTGGTGTGTGAAAATAAGCAAAATAGAAGAAGGGAGAGGAGGAGGAGGGGGAGTACAAGATATGAAGAATGAGGTACAAAATTTAAATATAACATAATAATAAGCCAGTCCTTGTTTCATATGCTTCCCTCTTTCAGGATGATATAGTGCTCCCAGACTCCCAGTTCTTAGTCTCCCTTCCTTGGCAGTATGCCATCATGATACTCAGGATTGGACATTTATAAATACGTGGAGCTGTTCTTTGTTTTGTATTTTTTAAATGTTTAATTAAGTTATCGAGCTAATTTATATATGATATAATTCACCTATTTTATTTTCACAATTCAGTAAGTTTTGATGAATATGTACCACCAGGAAACCACCATCACACTCCCACACCTGCAAAGGTTCTTCAAGCTCCTTTGAAGGAAATTCCCAGCTTTCACCACTAGCCTGAGGTAACCACCAATATTTTTTCTATTACTGTTGTTGTACATTTTTAAGAATATGAAATACAAGGAGTAACATAGTAGGTATACTTCTGAGTTTGGCTTCTATAACACATCATAAAGCTTTTGAGATTCATCCATGTTGTTATATGTATTAGTAGGATTTTTTTCCTGTAAGTTGCCAAGTAGTATTTCATTGTAACAACATGCCAAACGTTGCTTGTCCATTCACTAGCCTGTGGGTGTTTTGGTTATTACTACTTTTTGGTGATTGTGAATAAAGCTGCTATAACATTAGTGTACAAGCTCTGTGTGGATTTGCATTTTCATTTCCTTTTTGGTAGATACATAGGACTGTTGTTGCTAGGTATACTTAACAAAAGTGTCAAAATGTGATTCAAATTGATAACACCATATTGTATTCATACTGGGCTGGAGAAGGAAATGGCAACCCACTCCAGTATTCTTCCTGGAAAATTTCATGGCCAGAGAAGTCTGGTAAGCTACAGTCCACAGGACCATGAAGAGTTGGACATGACTTAGTGAATAAGCACACACTCATTCACATTGGGATTCCCAGGTGGCTCAGTGGTAAAGAATATGCCTACCAATTCAGGAGCCGCAGGAGACACAGACTCAATCCCTGAGTTGAGAAGATCCTCTAGAGGAGGAAATGGCAACCCACTCCAGTATTCTTCTTGGAAAATCTCATGGACAGAGAAGCCTGACAGGCTGCAGTCTAGGTGGGTCACAAATAGTCTGGCACAACTGAGCATGCACATATGTTTTATTCACACCAGTAATGTATGGTGGGCTTCCCAAATGGTGCTAGTGGTGAAGAACTTGCCTACCAATGCAGGAGACATAGAGATGCAGGTTTAATCCCTGGATCGGGAGGATCCCCTGGAGGAGGGCATGGCACCCTACTCCAGTATTCTTGCCTCGAGAATCCCAAGGACAGAGGAGCCTGGTGGGCTACAGTCCATGGGGTCGCAAACAGTCAGACACAGAACAAAGTGACTTAGCACAGCAGGCAATGTATGGGGATGAGTTATTCCAGATCCTCTATGACACTTGTTATTGTCATTATGTTTGATTTTAGCCATTTTAGTTGGTGTGTAGTTGTAACTTCTTGTGATTTTAATTTGTAGTTATCTAATGTCTACCTCTGTTTTATTGACTACACTAAAGCCTTCACTGTGTGGATCTTAACAGACTGTGGAAAGCTCTTAAAGAGATGGGAATATCATACCATCTTACCTGTCTCCTGAGAAACCTGTATGTGGGTCAAGAAGCAACAATTAGAACCATGTATGGAACAACTGATTGGTTCAAGATGGAGAAAGAAGTATGGCAGGGTTGTCTGCTGTGACCCTGTTTTTTTCACCTATACACTGAGTACATCATGAGAAATGCCAGACTCTATTACAAGCTGGAATCAAGATAGGCAGGAGAAACAGCAACAACCTCAAATACGTGGATAATACCACTCTAATGACTGGAAGCAAAGAGGAACAAAAGAGCCAGCTTTATCCTTGATGAGGATAAAGGAGGAGAGTGAAAGAGGCAGCTTAAAACTAAATATTAAAAAAACAAACAAACAAACAAACAAAAAAACTAGGATCATGGCATCAGGCCCCATTACTGCATACCAGATAGAAGGGGAAAAGTGGAAGTAGTGACAGATTTGCTCTTCTTGGGCTCGCGAATCATTGTGGATGGTGACTGCAGCCATGAAATCAGAAGATGACTGCTTCTTAGCAGGAAAGTGATGACAAACCTAGACAGTGTGTTGAAAAGCAGAGACATTACTCTGCTGATAAAGGGTACCTATAGTCAAGGCTATAGTCTTCCCAGTGGTCATGTACAAGTGTGAGAGCTGGACCATAAAGAAGGCAGAACACAAAAGAATTGATGCATTCGAACTGTGGTGCCCGAGAAGACTCTTGAAAGTCCCTTGGACAGCAAGGGAATCAAACCAGTCAATGATAAGGGAAATCAACCCTTTATACTCATTGGAAGGACTGATGCTGAGGCTGAGGCTCCAGTATTTTGGTCATCTGATGCAAACAGGTGACTCATTGGAAAAGTCCCTGATGCTCAGAAAGATTGAGGGCAAAAGAGGAAGAGAGAATCAGAAGATGAGCTGGCTGGATGGCACACTGATGCAAGGGACATGAACTTGGGTGAACTTCATGAGATGATGAGAGGGCGGTCTGGCATGCTTCAGTCCATGGGGTGGCAAAGAGTCAGACATGACTGGGTGGCTGAACAACAATGATGACTACATTTTAGATATCTTCATTAGATACATCTTAATGTGCTTATTATTCATATATCTTCATTGAAAAATTCCTTTTAAATGTCTCTCTTATTTGAAAAAAAAATTGATCGCTTGTCTTATTTTTAGTTGCAAGATCTCTTTATGTATTCTAGATATAAGGCCCCTATCAAATACATATTTTGTGAATACTGTCACCAGTCTGTGGTTTGCCTTTTCATTTCTTCTTTCTTTATTTTTCATTATCTTTCAAATAGGAAAACAAAAGTTTACTGATAATGCTCAATTTATAACATTGCTTTTTTACAGTACTTTTTTTAACCATACCTAAGAATAGAAGCAAAAAGCAAAGGAGAAAAGGAAAGATATAAGCATCTGAATGTATAGTTCCAAAGAATAGCGAGAAGAGATAAGAAAGCCTTCTTCAGCGATCAATGCAAAGAAATAGAGGAAAACAACAGAATGGGAAAGACTAGAGATCTCGTCAAGAAAATTAGAGATAGCAAGGGAACATTTCATGCAAAGATGGGATCAATAAAGGACAGAAATGGTATGGACCTAACAGAAGCAGAAGATATTAAGAAGAGGTGGCAGGAATACACAGAAGAACTGTACAAAAAAGATCTTCACGACCCAGATAATCACGATGGTGTGATCACTGACCTAGAACCAGACATCCTGGAATGTGAAGTCAAGTGGGCCTTAGAAAGCAGCACTACGAACAAAGCTAGTGGAGGTGATGGAATTTAAGTCGAGCTATTTCAAATCCTGAAGGATGATGCTCTGACAGTGCTGCACTCAATATGCCATCAAATTTGGAAAACTCAGCAGTGGCCACAGGACTGGAAAATGTCAATTTTCATTCCAATCCCAAAGAAAGGCAATGCCAAAGAATGCTCAAACTACTGCACAATTGCACTCATCTCACACACTAGTAAAGTAATGCTCAAAATTCTCCAAGCCAGACTTCAGCAATATGTGAACCGTGAACTTCCAGATGTTCAAGCTGGTTTTAGAAAAGGCAGAGGAACCAGAGATCAAATTGCCAATGTCCGCTGGATCATGGAAAAAGCAAGAGAGTTCCAGAAAAACATCTATTTCTGCTTTATTGACTATGCCAAAGCCTTTGACTGTGTGGATCACAATAAACTGTGGGAAATTCTGAAAGAGATGGGAATACCAGACCACCTGATCTGCCTCTTGAGAAATCTGTATGCAGGTCAGGAAGCAACAATTAGAACTGGACATGGAACAACAGACTGGTTCCAAATAGGAAAAGGAGTATGTCAAGGCTGTATATTGTCACCCTGCTTATTTAACTTATATGCAGAGTACATCATGAGAAACGCTGGACTGGAAGAAACACAAGCTGGAATCAAGATTGCTGGGAGAAATATCAATAACCTCAGATATGCAGATGACACCACCCTTATGGCAGAAAGTGAAGAGGAACTCAAAAGCCTCTTGATGAAAGTGAAAGAGGAGAGTGAAAAAGTTGGCTTAAAGCTGAACATTCAGAAAACAAAGATCATGGCATCCGGTCCCATCACTTCATGGGATATAGATGGGAAAACAGTGTCAGACTTTATTTTTGAGGCTCCAAAATCACTGCAGATGGTGACTGCAGCCATGAAATTAAAAGAAGCTTACTCCTTGGAAGGAAAATTATGACCAACCTGGATAGCATATTCAAAAGCAGAGACATTACTTTGCAAATAAAGGTCCATCTAGTCAAGGCTATGGTTTTTCCTGTGGTCATGTATGGATGTGAGAGTTGGACTGTGAAGAAGGCTGAGCACCGAAGTTGATGCTTTTGAACTCTGGGATTGGAGAAGACTTTTGAGAGTCCCTTGGACTGCAAGGAGATCCAACCAGTCCATTCTGAAGGAGATCCACCCTGGGATTTCTTTGGAAGGAATGATACTAAAGCTGAAACTCCAGTACTTTGGCCACCTCATGTGAAGAGTTGACTCATTGGAAAAGACTGATTCTGGGAAGGATTGGAGGCAGGAGGAGAAGGGGATGACAGAGGATGAGATGGCTGGATGGCATCACTGACTCGATGGACGTGAGTCTGGGTGAACTCCGGGAGTTGGTGATGGACAGGGAGGCCTGGTGTGTTGTGATTCATGGGGTCGCAAAGAGTCGGAAACGACTGAGCGACTGAACTGAAGAAATCTTCCCCAATACAAGGACAAACAGATTGTATCCTCCATATTTTGGAAAAGTTTTGTACCTTCAATTCAGTTCAGTCCAGTTGCTCAGTCGTGTCCAACTCTTTGAGACCCTGTGAATGCCAGGCCTCCCTGTCCATCACCAATCCCCAGAGTCCAACCAAACCCATGTCCATTGAGTCAGTGATGCCATACAACCATCTCATCCTCTGTCGTCCCCTTCTCCTCCTGCCCTTAATCTTTCCCAGCATCAGGGTTTTTCCAATGAGTCAACTCTTAGCATGAAGTGGACAAAGTACTGGAGTTTCAGCTTCAACATCAGTCCTTCCAATGAACACCCAGGACTGATCTCCTTTAGGATGGACTGGTTAGATCTCCTTGCAGTCCAAGGGACTCTTAAGAGTCTTCTCCAACATCACAGTTCAAAAGCATCAATTCTTTGGCACTCAGCCTTCTTTATAGTCCAACTCTCACATCCATACACGACCACTGGAAAAACCATAGCATTGACTAGATGGACCTTTGTGGACAAAGTAATGTCTCTGCTTTTTAATATGCTTTCTAGGTTGGTTATAACTTTCCTTCCAAGGAGTAAGTGTCTTTTAATTCCATGGCTGCAATCACCATCTGCACTGATTTTGGAGCCCAAAAAAACCAAAGTCAGCCACTTGTTTCCACTGTTTCCCCATCTATCTACCATGAAATGATGGGACCAGATGCCATGATCTTAGTTTTCTGAATGTTGAGTTTTAAGCCAACTTTTTCGCTCTCCTCTTTCACTTTCATAAAGAGACTCTTCAGTTCCTCCTCACTTTCTGCCATAAGGGTGGTGTCATCTGTATCTGAGGTTATTGATATTTCTCCCGGCAATCTTGATTCTAGCTTGTGCTTCCTCCATCCCAGTGTTCCTCATGATGACTCTGCATATAAGTTAAATAAGCGGGATGACAATATACAGCCTTGATGTACTCCTTTAGTGATTACTGTGGTTTTATAGCAAGTCTTAAAATCAAGTAGTAGAAGTCCTTTAGAACTGTTTCTGTTTCAAAAATTTCTATTATTCTAAATCCCTTTGAATTTCAACATAAATCTTCAATTTTAATTAGGTTTGCAATAAATCTATAGATCAAGTTAGGAAAATTTGATGTCTCCTCACTTATGAAAATAAGAATCTCCTTTTTAATGTCTTCTTTGATTCCTCTCATCAGGGTTTTATAGTTTTCAACAGAAATGAAAGGTTTTATATGTTTGTTGCACATAACTGAGTGAATTTGCATCTAAGTATTTCATGCCTTTTATCATTATTTTTATGGTATTTTTAAGATTAAATTTTTAATTGTTTAACTAATATTCAGAAATATACTTAATTTTTGTATATTAGCCCTGTGAATTGTGACCTTGCTAATTTTTATTCTAGTAGTATTATCATAGACTCTATAGGAATTTCTATACAGAAAATGATTCCATTTTTTGTATGTTTTAATTTTTCATTTTTAATATTTTTGTATTTTATTTCCTAATATTGCTCATTATTATCATTATAATATAGAAAGGGGCTATATTATAAAAGAGAATAGAGATAACATATCTGCCTTATCCTAATTTTAAGGAGAAATTGTTCAATTTTTCACTGTTAAGTTTGCCATTAACTGTGGGTTGTTCATGGATGACCTATACTGGGTTGTGAAAATTTTCTGATATTCCTAGTTTGCTGACAGTTTTTGTTTTGAAATGGTAAATACTGTCAGATATTTGATAAACATAAATTGAGAAAATCATTTGGTTTTCCATTTATTTTCTTAATGTGTGAATCATATTGCTTGATTTTCTAATGGCAAACCAATTTCTAATTCTGAGTAAATCACACTTAGTCATGAAGTATTTTCTTTTTGTATATTTCTGGATAGGATTTACTAATGTTTGTTAATGCAGATTACTGATTAACACTAGTCTTTTCTTTTTGTAATGTTTTTTTTTTTTTTTTCTGTACCAAAAATATCTTTTTTTTTCTTTTTTTTTAATTTATTTTATTTTTAAACTTTACATAACTGTATTAGTTTTGCCAAATGTCAAAATGAACTCAAAATGGATTAAAGATCTAAACGTAAGACCAGAAACTCTAAAACTCCTAGAGGAGAACATAGGCAAAACACTCTCTGACATACATCACAGCAGGATCCTCTATGACCCACCTCCCAGAATATTGGAAATAAAAGCAAAAATAAACAAATGGGACCTAATTAACCTTAAAAGCTTCTGCACATCAAAGGAAACTATTAGCAAGGTGAAAAGACAGCCTTCAGAATGGGAGAAGATAATAGCAAATGAAGCAACTGACAAACAACTAATCTCGAGAATATAGAAGCAACTCCTACAGCTCAACTCCAGAAAAATAAATGACCCAATCAAAAAATGGGCCAAAGAACTAAATAGACATTTCTCCAAAGAAGACATACAGATGGCTAACAAACACATGAAAAGATGCTCAACATCACTCATTATCAGAGAAATGCAAATCAAAACCACTATGAGGTACCATTTCACACCAGTCAGAATGGCTGCGATCCAAAAGTCTACAAGTAATAAATGCTGGAGAGGGTGTGGAGAAAAGGGAACCCTCTTACACTGTTGGTGGGAATGCAAACTAGTACAGCCACTATGGAGAACAGTGTGGAGATTCCTTAAAAAACTGGAAATAGAACTGCCTTATGATCCAGCAATCCCACTGCTGGGCATACACACTGAGGAAACCAGAAGGGAAAGAGACACGTGTACCCCAATGTTCATCGCAGCACTGTTTATAATAGCCAGGACATGGAAGCAACCTAGATGTCCATCAGCAGATGAATGGATAAGCAAGCTGTGGTACATATACACAATGGAGTATTATTCAGCTATTAAAAAGAATACATTTGAATCAGTTCTAATGAGGTGCATGAAACTGGAGCCGATTACACAGAGTGAAGTAAGCCAGAAAGAAAAACACCAATCCAGTATACTAACGCATATATATGGAATTTAGAAAGATGGTAACAATAACCCTGTGTACGAGACAGCAAAAGAGACACTGATGTATAGAATAGTCTTATGGACTCTGTGAGAGAGGGAGAGGGTGGGAAGATTTGGGAGAATGGCATTGAAACATGTAAAATATCATGTATGAAACGAGTTGCCAGTCCAGGTTCGATGCACGATACTGGATGTTTGTAATGTTTTAGTATCAGGTTAGTGTTGACCTCATAAAATAAGTTGGGGATGATTTCTCTTGGGAAAAATTCATGTAAAATTTTACTATTTCATCATGAGGCATTAAATAGAAACCATCAGTAAAGCATTCTGGATTTGATGCTTTTTGGGAAAACTTATTTTTCCTTTATTTCATTTTCTTTATAATATAAAGTTTTTCACATTATTTATTTTTGAGCAAGCCTTGGCTTCTTGTATTTTTTAAATAATTTTAAAATCTCATCTACATTGTATAATATATGGATTTGGCTTTTAAATAATATTCTCTTATTATCTCTCTAATGTCACTGTTCTATATAGTGATATTTCATTTTTTATTCCTGTTTTAGTAACTTAAGTCTTTACTTTTTTTTTTTATCACTTTGCTTAGATGTTTGTCAATTTCAGTGACCATTTCAATAATTCCTACTTAGCATCAATGGGTTTCTCTATTATTTTTCTATTCCATTGATTTCTGTTCACATTTTTATTATTACTTTCATTCTGCTTACTTTCTATTCACTTTGCTTTTTTTGTCTAGATTCTCAATGACTTTGGACTTTTCTTCTTCACTATTAGCATTCAATACTATAAATGTCCCTTTAAGTATTTCTTTAACTATTGCCCACGTATTTCGATATCTTCTATTTTCATTTTAATTCACTTCAAAATACTCTAACTTCCTTTAGAACTCTTCTTTCATTAATGCCATTTATAAAAATGTTATTCATTTTTCAATAATGTAAGAAAATTTCTAGTTACCCTTCTGCTATCAGCTTCTAGCTTAATGACATTTTAGCCAGATACTATAGTTTATATAATTTTGATATTTTTAAAATTCTTGAGATTTATTTTTATGGGCCAGAATATTGTTGTCTTCATGAGTTATCCATGTGTTCTTGAAAAAATATGTATCTTGTTGCTGTTGTGAGTTCTATAAATGTTGAGTGGGTTGATTTGTTCCTAGCATTATTCAAGTCCACTAAATCTTTACTGATTTTTTGTCTATTCTTCTATCAATAAAAGAGAAGCACAGAAATGTGTTCCAAATTTATATTTAATGTCTTTTCCTCTGCCTGGAGAACTTCTGTTAACATCAAGTACATATCTGTTGTCAATTCATTCTTTCATTTTTTGCATGTCTTATGGGTTTTTATTTAACCTTAATATTTGAAAGACATTTTCTCTGGTTTTCAATTCTGAGTTGAGTGTTGTTTTTTTTTTTTTTTTTTTCCTCTCATGTTTAACTTTAGACTTTACAGATGCAATTTCCTTGTGATTTGCTTGAAGATGTTTTCCAAAGAGGGTTAAATTTTAGATTGTTGAGTGAATTTTAGATTTTATTGCATTCCTTCAGGGTGCATTGGATTTTGATCTGGCACACTGACAAATCACTTGTGACCAGTGGGATTCAATCAAAGCTGTTATAAGATATTCAGAGCAGCTTCACTCTCCAACCAACTTAGCCCCATTATTAAGCTGTAAGTCCTTCTGAAGAAGGACATTACAAGGATATTTTTCTATTTCAATTCAGTTCAGTTCAGTCACTCAGTCATGTCCAACTCTTTGTGACCCCATGACTGCAGCACTCCAGGCGTCTCTGTCCATCACAAACTCCCAGAGTCCACCCAAACTCATGTCCATTGAGTTGGTGATGCCATCCAACCATCTCATCCTCTGTCATCCCCTTCTCCTCCTGCTCCCAATCCCTCCCAGCATCAGGGTCTTTTCAAATGAGTCAGCTCTTCACATCAGGTGCCCAAAGTATTGGAGTTGCACCTTCAAAATCAGTCCTACCAAGGAACACCCAGGACTGATCTCCTTGAGGATGTACTGGTTGGATCTCCTTGCAGTCCAAGGGACTTTCAAGAGTCTTCTCCAACACCACAGTTCAAAAGCATCAATTCTTCTGCACTCGGCTTTCTTTATAGTCCAACTCTCATATCCGTATATGACCACTAGAAAAACCATACCCTTGACTAGACGGACCTTTGTTGGCAAAGTAATGTCTCTGCTTTTGAAAATGGTATCTAGGTTGGTCATAACTTTCTTCCCAAGGAGTAAGCATTTTTTAATTTCATGGCTGCAATCACCATCTGCAATGATTTTGGAGCCCCCAAAAATAAAGTCAGCCACTGTCTCCACTGTTACCCCATCTATTTGCCATGAAGTGATGGGTCCAGATGCCATGATCTTAGTTTTGTGAATGTTGAGCTTTAAGACAACTTTTTCACTCTCCTTTTTCACTTTCATCAAGAGATTCTTTAGTTCTTCACTTTCTGCCATAAGGGTGGTGTCATCTGCATATCTGAAGTTATTGATATTTCTCCCAGCAATCTTGCTTCCAGCTTGTGCTTCCTCCAGCCCAGCATTTCTCATGAAGTACTGTGCATATAGGTTAAATAAGCTGGGGGGCAATATACAGCCTTGAAGTACTCCTTTTCCTATTTGGAACCAGTCTGTTGTTCCATGTCCAGTTCTAACTGTTGTCTCCTGACCTGCATATAGGTTTCTCAAGAGGCAGGTCAGGTGGTCTGGTATTCCCATCTCTTGAAGAATTTTCCATAGTTTATTGTGATCCACACAGTCAAAGGCTTTGGCATAGTCAATAAAGCAGAAAGAGATGTGTTTCTGGAACTCTCCTCCTTTTTCCATGATCCAGAGGATGTTGGCAATTTGATCTCTGGTTCCTTTGCCTTTTCTTGAACATCAGGAAGTTCACGGTTCACATATTGCTGAAGCCTGGCTTGGAGAATTTTGAGCATTACTTTACTAGCGTGTGAGATGAGTGCAATTGTGCGGTAGTTTGAGCATTCTTTGGCATTGCTTTCTTTGGGATTGGAATGAAAATTGACATTTTCCAGTCCTGTGGCCACTGCTGAGTTTTCCAAGTCTGCTGGCATATTGAGTGCAGCACTTTCACAGCATCATCTTTCAGGATTTGAAAGAGCTCAACTGGAATTCCATCACCTCCACTAGCTTTGTTTGTAGTGCTGCTTTCTAAGGCCCACTTGACTTCACATTCCAGGATGTCTGGCTCTAGGTGAATGATCACACCATCGTGATTATCTGGGTCATGAAAATCTTTTTTCTACAGTTCTTCTGTGTATTCTTGCCACCTCTTAATATCTTCTGTTTCTGTTAGGTCCATACCATTTCTGTCCTTTATTGAGCCCATCTTTGCATGAAATGTTCCTTTGGTATCTCTTATTATCTTGTAGAGATTGCTAGTCTTTCCCATTCTATTGTCTTCCTCTATTTCTTTGCATTTATCACTGAGGAAGGCTTTCTTATCTCTCCTTGCTATTCTTTGGAACTCTGCATTCAAATGGGAATATCTTTTCTTTTTTCCTTTGTTTTTTGCTTCCCTTCTTTTCACATCTATTTGTAAGGCCTCCTCAGACAGCCATTTTGCTTTTTTGCATTCCTTTTCTTGGGGACAGTCTTGATTCCTATCTCCTGTACAATGTCACAAACCTCCATCCATAGTTCCTCAGGCACTCTGTCTGTCAGATCTAGTCCCTTAAATCTATTTCTCACTTCCACTGTATAGTCATAAGGGATTTGATTTAGGTCATACCTGAATGGTCTAGTGGTTTTCTCCACTTTCTTCAATTTAAGTCTGAATTTGGCAGTAAGAAGTTCATGATCTGAGCCACAGTCAGCTCCCAGTCTTCTTTTTTTGACTGTATAGAGCTTCTCCATCTTTGGCTGCAAAGAATATAATCAGTCTGATTTCAGTGTTGACCATCTGGTGATGTCCAAGCGTAGAGTCTTCTCTTGTGCTGCTGGAAGAGGGTTTTTGCTATGACCAGTGCATTCTCTTGGCAGAACTCTATTAACGTTTGCCCTGCTTCTACTTCATAGGAACAAATTCTTCACAGCCTTTTGGGAGCACAGGGCACTTTATAAGCTTTGCAGTACTTATTTTCTTGGTGCTATGGAGTTTTACTTCATGTGCTTGCAAATCAGCACTTATTCAAAAACTTAAGAGGATTACTCGACCTATGTCAAGAACTTCCATTTTCTTTAGCACTCTGCCCCCAAAATTTTCACTACTTTTCCGTCCTTGAATTCTGGTCTCTGTCTTCTCAAATTCACCTGACTGACATGCTATTTTTGTATTCTCTTTCCCTGCTCTACAGTTTGGAAACTGCCTTCAGCTAGTAATCCAAAGGTGATCATTTATTTCTCTTCTATCTGAAATCATAATCTTGTGCTGCCTGTTTTCCAGTGTCTGAAAAAAATGTGGTTTCACATATTTTTCTGGTCTCAAAATAGCAAGCATTTCTATAAATATATGTCTGTTTTCTCACTGTTCCTTTTTTCTTCCTTTTAGAATGTATGCTTCATGTGTACTGGAAACACTCACATTAGTTAAGATTTAAAAGCATTAGACTTACCTGAATGTTTAAAGTCTGATGAGTATGTATGTTACATGTATTTTGAGACATATTCTCAGAATAGCATGTATATACACATCAGAATACACTGTAGTTAGTAATTAAGCATGGCAAGGTAGAAGATGCAGATAGGCTGATCTAGGAATAACTCCACAAAGTTTCATTTAGTAAATTCTAGACCTCTTCCTCCCAAATCTTGCAATTACTGTCCTTAGTTGCCACATTTTGAAACATTTCATGGTTTCTCTGGTATTATTTCCCCCTTGCTAAAGTACATTAATAAAACTTAGTTTGTTTGACTAAAAAACATGTTTTTCATTATCTCCGTCTAACAGGATTTAAGAATAATTAACTCTAAAATAAACTCTAATTTGTTCACAGAAAACAAAGTCCTACTTTTGGTATACATACTTTGGTATATGAATATAAATATTTTTATATACAATATGGTTTTTCCAGTAGTCATGTATGGATGTGAGAACTATAAAGAAAGCTGAGCACTGAAGAATTGATGCTTTTGAACTGTGGTGTTGGAAAAGACTCTTGAGAGTCCTTTGGGGTGCAAGGATTTCAAACCAGTCAATCCTAAAGGAAATCAGTCCTGAATATTCATTGGAAGGACTAATGCTGAAGCCGAAGCTCTAATACTTTGGCCACCTAATGCAAAGAACTGACTCATTGGAAAGGACCCTGGTGCTGGGAAAGACTGAAGGCTGGAGGAGAAGCAGATGACAGAGGATGAGATGATTTGATGGCATCACCAACTCAATGGACAGGAATTTGAGCAAGCTCCAGGAGTTGGTGATGGACAGGGAAGCCTGGCATGCTGCAGGCCATGGAGTCACAAAGAGTCGGACACTACTGAGTGACTGAACTGAACTCATATACAAATTGCACTCTATTAAGCTCGTAAACATTCCAAGGTCTGGGGTATAAAATAGTATGCAAGCATCTCTGGCATCTGATGTTTTCGATAATTAGTTCAAAATTAAAAATTCAACTTAGAATATTCTTCATTAACTCTAATGTTCGTTACGAATTAAATATTTGTGTCCTCCATGCCAAAATTCACATTTGAAACCCAACGCCAAGAGTGATGGTGCTTGGGGATGAGGTCTATTAGAGGTAATTGGAGATGACGTTATGAGTGTGGACCTTTGGAATGGTATCAGTTCAGTTCAGTTCAGTTCAGTTGCTCAGTCGTGTCCGACTCTTTGCGACCCTATGAATCGCAGCATGCCAGGCCTCCCTGTCCATCACCAATTTCCGGAGTTCACTCAGACTCACGTCCATCGAGTCAGTGATGCCATCCAGCCATCTTATCCTCTGTCGTCCCCTTCTCCTCCTGCCCCCAATCCCTCCCAGCATCAGAGTCTTTTCCAATGAGTCAACTCTTTGCATGAGGTGGCCAAAGTACTGGAGTTTCAGCTTTAGCATCATTCCTTCTAAAGAAATCCCAGGGCTGATCTCTACATTCCCAGATAAGAGGGCCTCCCTGGTGGCTCAGCTGGTAAAGAACCTGCCTGCAATGTGGGAGACGTGGATTTCATCCCTGGGTTGCAATGATACCCTGGAGAAGGGAACAGCTTCCCACTCCAGTATTCTGGCCTGGAGAATTCCATTGACTGTATAGTCCATAGGGTCACAAAGAGTCAGACACAACTGAGCAACTTTCACTTTCCCAGATAAGAAGAGCCACTTGAGAGTTGGCACTCTCTCTCATCCATGTGTGGATACAGTGAGAAAGTAGCCATCTGCAAGTCAGGAGAAATGCTCTAGCCAGAACCTGACTATGATGGCACTCAGACTTCCAGCTTCCAAACTGTGAGAAAATAAATTTCTGTTAAATCTCTCAGGTCATGGTATTTTGTTATGGAAGACTGAGCTTTCTAATGCAATGTTTATGATATAATGTAAGTGAGAAGAGCAGTTAATAAGCCTATGTATATAGCATGATCACAGTTTTATTTTCAATCTATATACATACAGCATTATTTTATATGAATGCATCTACATGAAAAGCAGGTTGTGAGATTGTGTGTGACTGTTCTTGGTTTTACTTTAACTAGTATGCCATTGGATACAATGTAGAAAAGTCTACAAACATTTTGAAATTGAACTTTATCATATATTCTATAAACTCTCTTCCCCATGCTGCGTGCTGTTTCTCACATGTAAATAATAAGCAAAGCCAAGACCTGGTTCTTACTTTGGGTTTCTGCTTCCCTGTTAACATCCAGGAAGTTTCTTATTCATCCAATTCTTTCTTATTCCCAAAATGACTGCCTCAGTCTGAACCTCATTTTCTTTCAGTTATGAGTGGCCTCCTTTCTTGTTAATGTAGCCAAACTGACTTACTTTTCTAAAGCATAAATCTGAGTGGTTTTAAAGTTTCCCTTAAAGGCTTCACATTCATATACAAAATAAAAATAAAACTTATAATTAATTTCATTTAAATACTGCAGTCAAGCAAATTACTGAGGAGGAATGATTTCTGTGACTTCTCCACTGGGATGCCAGCAAACTGTATTCCTGTGACTTGGGAAAGAAATCATGGATATGGTTAAGTGCCACCTGAGGCAAAGAGCTTTCAATAAGCTTTTCAACAGAGTATGTTTTGGCACAATCATGACTTTGTTTCCTTCTTGAGAGAGGTAGGCCAAAGAAATTGGGTGTTTAATGACTGATTATCTGTATAGGATAATCTGTGTAGGTTTATATAACATTGTGTGTGTGCGTTCAGTCACTCACTCATGCCTAACTCTTTGTAATTTCATGGGCTGTAGCTCACCAGGCTCCACTGTCCATGGAATTTTCCAGGCAAGAATACTGTAGTGGGTTTCCATTTCCTTCTCCAGGAGATCTTCCCAAACCAGGGATCAAACTCACATGCTCTTATATACCATTAATTAATATGAATTATACTTTGGCCACCTGATGCGAAGAGCTGACTCATTTGAAAAGACCCTGATGCTGGGAAAGATTGAAGGCAGGAGGAAAGGGGACGACAGAGGATGAGATGGTTGGATGGCATCACCGACTCAATGGACGTGGGTTTGGGTGGACTCCAGGAGTTGGTGATGGACAGGGAGGCCTGGCGTGCTGCAGTCCATGGAGTCGCAAAGAGTTGGACATGACTGAGTGATTGAACTGAGCTGACTGATGCTTGCAGGGCTCTTTAGAAAGTCTAACGTTAAGGCATGAATATAATAAACAAAAGATGGGTATCAAGAAATAAGGTAATGTCATATTTTTTTAATTTCAAAAAGTTTAAAGTGTTCTATTCAAAAATTTTATATTGAGCATTTCCTATTTTCCAGGGACTCCAGTTTTAGGGACATGACTATTAGTCAGAATGTAATATGTATTGCTTTAAATAATTAATATCACTGTATATAATATATTGCTGTACAATATTACCAAGTTTAGCAAATCCAAATTATCTCAAGTTGCTGAGTTTGGAAAAAAATGTTTTCTGTACACCATTTATCATATCTACCTACCTGATCTAGGCATAAGCATTTTGCAATGTAGTATTCAGGTTGCAAATGTTCCTGATATTGGAGTGGAGTAGGAGACATAACTACTTCATCCATGATAACTGAAATGATAGTATACAAGTACAACTTAAAGGTGAGGGGTTATACTTAGTAAATTTTTTCATTCATTAACTTTAGTTATTTTCTAAGAAAGGAGGTGTTTGACAGTTACAGAGACTTTAGACATTAACTAGACTCTCAGATTCCTGGAGGAGGGTAAGTCCTGGGAAAGAGGAAATAAACAGATAAAGATGAAAACAGCAATTTTGCAAAATCATCTTTGTCAACAGGTTTTATTTCCTAGTCATTGAGTTGCACTACAGGACACAGAGCCATATATAAACTTCATTTTCTAGGAATTTAAAATAAGCAGTTAAAAATACACTCTGCTTTTTATCATATCAGGATCATATTAATATAAAGCAAACCTCTGTCTCAATATTGGCTAAAATAGAATTGCAAAAGAATTATTTTACTCAAACTTATTTATTTTGAGATTAAACTTATAAATGTTTATGAAATATAAATTTTTAAGGATTATATATTTAAGAACAATTTCATTGCTAGTATATTTTGATTATTTAACATATCCTTTATTTTTAATTAAATGCAACCCATATCAGCTATGACTTGCACTTTGCTTATCAATAACAAAGGCAGTAAATAGATACAAGGTAAGGTATCAATACATAAACATTCTTAATGAAAAATCTTCCACATAATTCATCGAGCCTTCTCCCATCAAAAGAAGTGTTACATGGAGAAAAGCGAGGACAAACAAATGAAATTCTTTAAATAAAGAAAAGCCGTTAATCTGGGATACAGATATATATTCTGGGAAAGTAAGTAAAACAGACCTTTCTACAAATGCCTGGTAGTCCTTTCCATTACTCTCTGGTTTGTTTGTTTGCTTGATCTGTTTACAGAGATGGTATTATAATTTAGTGTTTTAGGCCCTCATTAGTATGATATGCTGCTGCTGCTGCTGCTGCTAAGTCGCTTCAGTTGTGTCCAACTCTGTGAGACCCCACAGACGGCAGCCCACCAGGCTTCCCTGTCCCTGGGATTCTCCAGGCAAGAACACTGGAGTG
Organism: Bubalus bubalis; assembly: GCF_019923935.1. Taxonomy (NCBI): domain Eukaryota; kingdom Metazoa; phylum Chordata; class Mammalia; order Artiodactyla; family Bovidae; genus Bubalus; species Bubalus bubalis. The sequence goes on along the minus strand of NC_059159.1, from coordinate 154,540,565 downwards.
GGTTGCCATTTCCATCTCCAATGCGTGAAACTGAAAAGTGAGAGTGAAGTCGCTCAGTTGTGTCCAACTCTTAGTGACCCCATGGACTGCAGCCCATCAGGCTCCTCCATCCATGGGATTTTCCAGGCGAGAGTACTAGAATGGGTTGCCATTGCCTTCTCCGAGTATGATATGAGAAGATAATAAATATTTAGTAGCATCAATAATAGTGATAACTAACATTTAAAGAGTACTCTGAAAATTAAAAAGCACTTTTTATACACATTGTTTCTTTAATTATCAAATTGTTCAGTCACTCGGTCATGTCTGACTTTGTAACTCCACAGATCGCAGCACGCCAGGCTGCCCTGTCCTCCACTATCTCCCAGAGTTTGCTCAAGTTCATGTCCATTGAGTCGGTGATGCTATCTAACTATCTAATCCTCTGCTGCCCTGTTCTCCTTTTGCCTTCCATCTTTCCCAGCATCAGAGTCTTTTCCAGTGAGTCACCTTATCACATCAGATGGCCAAAGTACTGGAGCTTCAGCTTCAGTATCAGTTCTTCCAAGGAATACTCAGGGTTGATCTCCTTTAGGATTGACTGGTTTGATCTCCTTGCAGTCCAAGAGACCCTCAGGAGTCTCCTCCAGTACCACAATTTGAGAGCATCAGCCTTTTTTACGGTCCAGCTGTCACATATGTATATGACTACTGGAAAAACCATAGCTTTGGGTATAAGGACCTTTGTCGGTAAAGTGATGCCTCTGCTTTTTGATACACTGTCTAGGTCTGTCATAGCTTTCCTTCCAAGAAGCAGCATCATCTAATTGCATGGCTGCATTACCATCCACAATGAGTTAGGAAACCAAGAAAATAAAATCTGTCACTGTTTCCACTTTTCCCCATCTATTTGCCATGAAGTCATGGGACCAGATGCCGTGATCTTTGTTTTTTTAATGTTGACTTTTACTAAATTACCTTTAATAAATGTACTTTTCCAAAAATATTTTCCAACTAATCATCCACCCACTGTTCTCTCCTTGTAGTGATATGAAAGTAATATTTATAAAAAGAGAGTCTATTGTAATTATTTCTAAGCCAGTGAAGATAGAGATTAATTAAAATATTAAAAGTCCATGAAAAGGAAACCACTGAAATCTAACACATAAAATTATTTCTTTGGCATTGACTTAGGATATACTTTGGGCTTCCCTGGTGGCTCAGATGGTCAAGAATCTGCCTGCAATGCAGGAGACCTGGATTTTGTCCCTGGGTTGAGAAGATCCCCTGGAGAAGGGAATGGCTACCCACTCCATTATACTTGCTTGGGGAATTCCATGGGCAGAGGAGACTTGCAGGCTACAGTCCATGGAGTGTAAAGAGTTGGATACAACTGAAGGACTAACACTTTTACTTTTCACTAGGATATACATTTCCATGCTGCTGCTGCTGCTGCTGCTGCTTCTGCTAAGTTACTTCAGTCGTGTCTGACTCTGTGCGACCCCATAGATGGCAGGCAGCCCACGAGACTCCCCCGTCCCTGGTATTCTCCAGGCAAGAACACCGGAGTGGGTTGCCATTTCCTTCTCGAATGCATGAAAGTGAAAAGTGAAAGTGAAGTTGCTCAGTCGTGTCCGACTCTTGGTGACCCCATGGATTGCAGCCCACCAGGCTCCTCTGTTCATGGGATTTTCCAGGCAAGAGTACTGGAATGGGTGCCATTGCCTTCTCCATATATACAATCAAAGGAATAGCGTTTTTTGTTTTTTTTTTAAAGTGTAATGTTAATGACACTTATAAGTCATGACTGTATAAAGAAAAAAGGTAATTTATGCCAGTTAATACAGCAAACAGAACTGAAGACAAATAGTAAACTAAGACATAATATATGCAAAACATATGAAATGAGTTAATTGACAATTTGTGTGTTTTAATTTATGCCTGATATTGTCCTAATTGGATGTAGTAGACATAACACACAAGAAGCTTCAACAAAAAACAAAACAAAGCCCTAATGATCCATGTATTGGACATGAATTATAAAGAAAAAAAACAGAAATGGCTGATAATATATAAAAAGTTGCTCAGTCACATCAATAATTAAACATGCAAATAAACAATAGTATGTAGATCTCTCCTTTCATGATTAAAAATTCTCATAATAGCATTATTTTTAACAATAATAGTATAGGATAAATCAAGATGTTCTTACAAGAACACTGTTAGTTGAAAACAATGAAATAAATTAGGGTTTGAAATGTTTTGTAACTTATCCATCAATATGAGAAAGTGAACAGAGCATTAAACAAAATGTTGTAAATAGCACATTTTATGTATGCTGTTATGTATATGTAGAGACTTTCATTTTATATGCAGTATCTCAGATGAATACATACATATCAAATATAGGAAAGGATTCAAATCACAAATATTTGTATTAAACCAAAGATTTTATTTGGAGAATCCAGACAGGCTTATTATGAAAATATTCATTTTATAGTAAATTTTGGGCAGATTCTACAACTACAGAAGAAAATAAAATTATTAATATTTTTGCAAAAGTATGAAAATACTTTCTAAAAAGAATTCTGATTAAGACAACCCTTTTGAAACTTTTATCTCTTATTCAATGTTAATTAAGTACGATTGGGACAGAAATGCCACTACATTAACAAGTATCCTTTCAAAACACAGAGCAGAACCTCAAATCTAAAAGCAGCTTTTCTCATGTTGTATGTTAATCTTCAAACAAGGAAGACAAAGAAAATGCTAAGTAGGTGGCTCCATTGGGAAACCAACAAGGTAAACAGAAGAACAGATCAGAGCATTTAATTTACATATCTGCAGCTGCTTTAAATGCTATTTGATAGGTATTGCACTTATAAATCTGTTGGAAAGAACTGACTGATGATCCAGAAGATCATACATACACATACACATGTCTTATGAATTCCGTTCTATGTGTGTGTGTATTTCTGTTAAGTAGAAGAGCTATAGGGTATTTGTGGTTTACAGCAAAGATATTTAAATCCTCTATGTCATTATGTTACCTTCAAAGATATTCTTAGAAAAAAATATTTATGTCCCTTGTACCAAGCTCTAACAGAAAAATGCTGTCACAATTCAGATTGCATAATCCCACAAATAAGTCCAACAGGAACATTTCACAAAAAGTTTTTTTTTTTTTTTTTTTTCTTGGCTGCAGCACGAAATCCACTGAACTGTCTCTTTTCTCAAACATAACTTATATCCACACTGATTATTTAGAAACAGATTACCCATTTTATGGGTTTTCTAGGTGTTTAACTTCTTTCTTCTTACAGTTTTTCTTGCTTTTCAAGTGGGTCAATAGCTATGCTACTACCCTTAGAATGCAGCTCAAATGGAGCATACGTTTTGAAGTTCAAACAGATTTTCATACTGAAAATATTAACTAGGTCACACATTAGATATGAAACCTCCAATGAACAGTTTTAAAAAGTCCATTGTCTAGGAAATAAAAATTGTGACTATGGACTACTTATTATGCACTGGTCACTCCTCTAAGCTGCATTAACTCTTGCATCTTGTGTTTCTTGCCCAGACTCTTGAACAAGTTAAGCAAGTGCGTGGACTTCTGATAAAGCTTTTTCAATATCACTATAATATGAAGGAACCTTGAAAACATTATGTTAACTAAACACCTAAGGACAAATATTGCATGTTTCCACTTATATGAACTGCCAAGATTAGTGAATTTATAGAGGCAGGTAGCAGAGTACATATTACCAGGGACTGGTCAGGGGTAATGGGAATTACTGTTTAATGGTTACAGGACTTCTGTTTGATGATGAAAAGTTTCTGGAAATGGAAAGTGGTGATGACTGCACAACATTAGGAATGCAGTTAATGGCAATAAACTGTACACTTAAAAATATTTAAAATGGTAAATTTTGTGTTATATATGTTTTACCACAAAATAATCCCCCCCCAAAGTCATTTTATGGATTCCATTCTACAAAACAAATTTTAAAACACCACTTCTCCCTGTTTCATCATTAACCTCCTTACTCCAAGTCACTCTCATCTTTAATCTAAAGTTTTGTACTTGACCCACACTGATTTTTCTATTTCTGTCCTTGGTCACTTCATGCAGCTCCCCACAAAACAGCTAGTGCCAGCATTTTAAAGCACAAAACATCATGTTACGCTTCTTGAAATCTTCCAGTGACTGTCTCTTTCGCATAGAGTCACCCCCAAAGTTCTTCACATAGTTTTTAAGGACTTATATGATCTGATTTCCCCATTAACTTTTTGTCATACCAAAGTAAGAGTGATGGAAGTGGTCTGCCCTGAGGAGAGGTAAGTTTTGTCATTGACATTGTGTACAGATACACGATGACAGTTGAAAGCTAAACTGCTTTTAGTCAGTTTTATTACAAGTTATAAATTTTCTACCCCATTAGGCTTCATCCAGGATTGGGCATCTGCCAAAGACTCTTTGCTGTCCCATCGGACTCGAGCATTTTTCCTTTTTACATTCCACTCTGTCTACTTTCATTGCATTACCTATTGATTAAATTGACTAAACAAGTGTATGACTCAGGGCTATTGCACTTGCTGTTCTCTCAGGTTGGAACACTGGGCTTCTGTTAGAGAGGCAAGCTTCATCATCTACATCAGACATTATTTCACAAATCACTTTCTCTATATGGTCTACCTTGACTACTCTTTTGCAAAGTACACTGTCACCATCATGCCCTAAATTCTTTCCATATACAATTCTTTGCAGGTTTTACCATCTAACATATAGTTACTGTTTACCATCTAACAGTTACTGTGATTATCGCTATCTTGTCCACAAAAGTAAAACCTTTTGAGTGCAAGGATTTTTCACCTGGGGGTTCAATGTTATAAGTCCAAAAAAGACAGCACAACCTGGCTCACGCTAGATATGTGATAAATTCTTGTTTAATGAATGAGTGAAGGGAGGAAAGAAGGAAGTCATTGGTGTTTAACCATATATTCATTAGATCTAAATACAGCTACCTGCTTATCCAGAACACATATGAAAATATTTGTTATCACTAGTAATTGAAACAAAATAAAGTTAATGATAAGCTTGCATTTTATCAATTATCAAACTGAGAAACATATATAATTGCAAATGGGTTAGTAAGGGAACCTTATCCATCAGTGGGCAGACTGAGTATTCATATCTTTATCCATTAGAGAGCAGACAGAATGAAAACCACAATCACAGAAAACTAACAAAACTGTTCACATGGATCACAGCCTTGTCTAAATCAATGAAACTGTAAGCCATGCTGTGTAGGGCCACCCAAGACAGAGGGGTCATTTTGGAGAGTTCTGACAAAATGTGGTCCCTTGGAGAAGGGAACAGTAAGCCACTTCAGTATTCTTGCCTTGAGAACCCCATGAACAGTATGAAAAGGCAAAAAGATATAACACTGGAAAATGAACTCCCCAGGTCAGTAGGTGCCCAATATGCTACTGAAGAAGATAGCTCCAAAAAGCTAGATTCAATAGCTCCAAAAAGAATAAGAGACAGAACCAAAGCAACACTCAATTGTGGATGTGACTGGTGACAGAAGTAAAGTTTGATGCTGTAAAGAAAAGTATTGCATAGGAACCTGGAATGTTAGGTCCATGAATCAAGTTGAGAGAGTAAATTCTTAGGTAGGTTTATAAGAAGCCCAGGGTCCCCAGGGAGGAAAAAGGAGGTCTCAAGGAGGAGAAAATGACAAACATTTTTTTCCACTTTGCTTTGTCTTCAGTTAGGTTCAATTCAGTCACTCAGCTGTGTCTGACCCATTGCGAACCCATGGGCTGAAGCACGCTAGGCCTCCCTGTCCATCACCAACTTCCAGAGTTTACTCAAACTCATGTCCATAGAGTCAGTGATGCTATCCAACCATCTCATTCTCTGTCATTGCCTTCTCCTCCAGCTTTCAATCTTTCCCAGCATCAGGGGCTTTTCCAATGAGTCAGTCTCCACGGTTTCCCCATCTATTTGCCATGAAGTGATGGGATCAGACCCCTTGATCTTCATTTTTTGAATGTTGAGTTTTAAGCCAGCCTTTTCACTCTCTTCTTTCACTTTTATCAAGAAGCTCTTTAGTTCTTCTTCACTTTCTGCCATAAAGATGGTGTCATCTGAATATCTGTGGTTATTGATACTTTTCCTGGCAATCTTGTTTCCAGACTGTGCTTCATCCAGTCCAGTACTTCTCATGTTGTACTCTGCATATATGTTAAATAAACAGGATGGCAACATACAGCCTTGACGTGTTTTTTCACAATTTGGAAACAGTCTGTTCTTCCAAACTCCAATTCTAAGTGTTGCTTCTTGACCTGCATATAGATTTCTCAGGAGCCAGGTCAAGTGGTCTGATATTCCCATCGCTTGTAGAATTTTCCTCAGTTTGTTGTGATCCACACAGTCAAAGGCTTTGGCATAATCAATGAAGCATAAGTAAGTAGATGGTTTTCTGGTACTCTTTTGCTTTTTCAATGATCCAACGGATGTTGGCAATTTGTTCTATGGTTCCTCTGCCTTTTCTAAATCCAGTGTGAACATCTGGAAGTTCACAGTTCATAGACTGTTGAAGCCTGGTTTGGAGAATTTTGAGCATTACTTTGCTAGTGTGTGAGATGAGTGTAATTTTGCTGTAGTTTGAGCAACCTTTGGCGTTGCCTTTCTTTGGGTTTGGAATAAAAACTGACCTTTTCCAGTCCTGTGGCCACTGCTGAGTTCTCCAACTTTGCTGGAATATTGAGTGCATCACTTAAACAGCATCATCTTTTAGGATTTGAAATAGCTCAACTGGAGTTCCATCATCTCCACTAGCTTTGTTTGTAGTGATGTTTCCTAAGGCCCACTTGACTTCGCACTTCAGGATTTCTGGCTCTAGATGAGTGACCATGCCATTATAATTGTCTGGATCATGAAAATCTTTTTTGTATAGTTCTTCTGTGTATTTTTGCCAATCTTCTTAATATCTTCTGCTTTTGTTAGGTTCATACCATTTCTGTCCTTTATTGTGCCCATGTTTGCATGAAAGCTTCCCTTGGTATATCTAATTGTCTTGAAGAGATCTCTAGTCTTTCCCATTCTATTATTTTCCTCTATTTCTTTGCACTGATAACTGAGGAAGGCTTTCTTATCTCTGCTTGATATTCTTTGGAACTATGCATTTAAATGGGTATAACTTTCCTTTTTTCCTTGACCTTTCACTTCTCTTCTTTTCATAGCTATTTGTAAGGCTTCCTCAGACAACCATTTTGACTTGTTGCATTTCTATTTCTTTGGGATGGTTTTGATCACTGCCTCCTATACAATGTCACAAACCTCTGTTCATAATTATCAGGCACTCGGTCTATCAGATCTAATACCTTGAATCTATTTATCACTTCCACTGTATTGTTGTAAGGGATTGGATTTACGTCATACCTGAATGGTCTAGGGGTTGTCCCTACTTTCTTCAACTTAAGTCTGAATTTTGCAATAAAAAGTTTGTTTTGTTTTTGCTGACTGTATAGAGTTTCTCCACCTTTGGCTGCAATAATATAATCAATCTGATTTTGGTATTAACCATCTGGTGATGGCCATGTATAGCGTTTTCTTTTGTGTTGTTGGAAGAGTGTGTTTGCTATGACCAGTGTATTCTATTGGCAAAACTCTGTGAGCCTTTGACCTGCTTAGGTCTGTATTCCAAAGCAAAATTTGCCTGTTACGCCAGGTATTTCTTAACTTCTTACTTTTGCATTTCAGTCCCCTATAATGAAAAGGACATCTTTTTTGGGGTGTTAGTTCTAGAAGGTCTTGTAGGTCTTCATAGAACCGTTCAACTTCAGTTTCTTCAGCATTATTGCTTGGTGCATAGATTTGGATTACTGTGATATTGAATGGGTTGCCTTGGAAACGAACAGAGATCATTCTGTCGTTTTTGAGATTGCATCCAAGTACTGCATTTTGGACTCTCTTGTTGACTATGATGGCTACTCCATTTCTTCTAAGGGATTCTTATTCACAGTAGTCGATATAATGGTTATCTGAGTTAAATTCACCCATTCCAGTCCATTTTAGTTCACTGATTCCTAAAATGTCGATGTTCACTCTTGCCATCTCCTGTTTGACCACTTCTAATTTGCCTTGATTCATAGTTTCCCTGATAGTTCAGTTGGTAAAGAACCCACCTACAATGCAGGAGACCCTGGTTTGATTTCTGGGTCAGGAAGATCTGCTGGAGAAGGGAAACTTGTATTCTAGCCCAGAGATTTCTATGGACTGTATAATACAGTCCATGGGGTCGCAAAGAGTCAGACACGACTGAGCAACTTTCACTATGTACCTAACATCCAGGTTCCTATACAGTATTGCTCTTTACTGCATTAGACCTTACTTTCATCACCAGTCACATCCACAACTGGGTGTTGTTTTTGCTTTGGCTCCATCCATGTATATATATACACACACACATATACATATACATACACACATATATTTTTTGGTGTATGCATGTTTACCTGTGAGCCATGAAGACACTTATTTTCCAAGAGACTCTTCAGAGGCACTCTGTTCATCTTTTACTATATTTCTGTGCATTCATTGGGGCTTCCCTGGTGGCTCAGAAGGAAATGGTAGTTCACTCCCATATTCTTGCTTGAAAAATCCCATGGATGGAGATGCCTGAAGGGCTACAGTCCATGGGGTTGCAAAGAGTCAGACATGACTGAGTGTCTAACACTTGTGCATTAATTATGTGAGGCTATCACTACTTCTTATGAAAACAGATGCTGTATTCAATAGTAATTTGATTACTTACAAAGGAATCTATGGCTCACTAAATAAGACTTCTGTGGAAGCATGTTTTTGGTTTAGTTGCAAAACAAGAACCTATGAATGATGACATTAAGGGGAAGTTGGACATCTGGAATACTGTAGCATATCTGTGCTTAATGCAGTGTCCTAGACACTATTAAGACCTGATTTAAACATGTGTTTGATTCTCTCAAAATGTTTGAGAGTTTCGTATCATGTCGGCATATTTCCCCACATTATTCGGGTATGCACATCCTTTAGTCACTTGATAGTGCTTTCTAAAAGTGCTGCTTTTTTTAACCTAGAAATTACTGAAGCATTTTTAAGCAAGGAGCAACCTTATAAAATTATTTATTTATAGATTCAAATAAAAAATGTAAATGAACTTTAGGACTAGAAATCTCATATGAAAATGAAAATCATTATTTCAGAAATAAGAATTAAAAAATCCGAGTGTCATATAGGTAAGTATCAAGTAAAATAGGCACTTGTTGTTCAGTCGCCAAGTCGTGTCTGACTCTTTGTGACCCCATGGACTGCAGCATACCAGGCTGCCCTTTCCTTCAGTAACTCCCTGAGTTTGCTCAAGCTTATGTCCTTTGAGTCATCGATGCCATCCGAACATCTCATCCTCTGTCACCCCCTTCTCCTCTTGCCCTCAATCTTTCCCAGCATCAGGTTCTTTTCCCATGAGTTGGCTCTTCGCATCAGGTGGCCAAAGAACTGGAACTTCATCTTCAGCATCAGTCCTCCCAATGAATATTCAGGGTTGATTTCTTTAGGACTGACTGGTTTGATCTTGCTGTCCAAGGAAATCTGAAGAGCCTTCTCCAGTATCACAGTTCAAAAACATCAATTCTTTGGCGTTTGGTCTTCTTTATGGGAATAATCTATAAATTAGTGCAAAAGCACTCTAACTCATATTATACCTATAATTATCACTATGTAGTAGCATTAATATCATAATTATAAATGGTGCCCACATTACATCATAAAGGTCAAGGAATGGGATCAGTCCCCTTCAATATTTCACTAATTTTTAGATAGACTTTTTGTGGCTTAAAAAAAAAAAAAAAGTACAATACTTACATGACATTGTTGATAATTTTGCAACATTTCACCTAGAAGCAAATGGTGAACTCAAGTTGAATGAATGAACTGAAAATGAATGAATGCATGAATTCATTAATAATCTCATAACACTTATCTTACCCATTTGGCTGTTATAACAGAAATATCATAGACTGGGTGGCATATAAACAAAAACATTTATTCCTGAAAGTTTTTCAGGGTGGAAGTCCAGTATCAAGGCATCAGCATGCTTGCATTAGGGACCACTTCTGGTTCTGAGTTTTCACTGTATTAACTCTCTGGTGTCTCCTTCATAAGGGCACTAGTTCCAATCATCAGAACTCTGTCCTCATAACTTAATCACCCCCAAAGGTGCCACATATTATCATTTTTGAGTATTAGGATTTCAACATATGAATCTTAAGGAAACATATTCAGATCCTAGCAATAATTTAAAAACCATTAAAAAAAAATAACTTTTCTCTTACACTATAACATATAGTATCACTAGTAATCTTAATAAAGACTCATTTTCTTTTCTGTTTGGGCTTGGAAATGAATCTCAAAAATATTTCTCAGATAATAAAGTTATTTTGTTGTCATTATCCTTTTAAGTTATTATGATGATTGTTATATTTCACAAGCTACCCCTATACTATAGATGTCACTATTAACATAACATATAATATTTATATTGTTTAAAGCCATTTTGAGTCTAAAACATCATCCAGCTAGAAAATTGTGGCATTGTCTTTCAAATTCCTATCAAACTATTTGAAAACAAGAAATAAATTAAAATTGTTAACTCCAAAAGGGAAGTCTGAAAACCAACACAATGCCTGATTATGAGTGGTATTTTCAGTAACTACAGGACAATGGTATTGAAGTCAGAATTCTCAGTGATGGACACAGGCTTTCCCACTGTAAAAAGTTTGCTAGACTTAAAGGAAAATGGGTGCCACTTCATCTTTCTGCCTCTTCCTGATATCTAGTTCAGTCACTCAGAGTCTGTACCAAAGAGATAACTGGGCAGTCAGCCATCTATTTCTCAACCATTGATTCTTCTAGTAGCTAGAGCTTTGTCCCCATATCCTAACAAATACCTTTATTTCTACGTGAATTTACTGCCTGAAGTTCTTCCAAAACAATTGCATAGAAAGTGAAAGAACCAAAGGGAGCAGAGTGGATCCTAAGGTGCTCATGCATAGTGAAGTTTAGTTCTAACAAGCATATCATTTAGGTAGGGTTGAAATTAGGAATACATCTGTTGTGGAATGCAGCTTGAAAGTTTACAAACATCAGTCACATTTTTCATATAAAAGTATTTATTAGTTTTAATAATTACCTTTAAGTCATACATACTTTCCAGTAATACATGTTCCAATTGCTGGATCCCAAGAGAAAAACTTTTAATAATTCTACCATATTCTCTTCGCTTAGCATGAGTAAAGGTGTGGTTAATCACCTATCTACTTCTTCCAAGTACTTGACATGTTCAAATATTAATTCTTTCTACTTTGTAAATGATATGACCCATATCCAGCATAGTGTTTGGTAAATTTTGTACTAGTGTTAAAGAAAGTATAAACATTTAAACCCAGCAGCAACTTTCTATAAGGGGGTAAAAATAAAGAAGGTGGACCATGAGGCGGGTGTGTGTTGGCACCAAGAAAAATCACAATTATCATCAGGATAAAATGAGAGATTTGGTGTCCCCATGCAAAAGATAAAGAAGAACTGACAAGAAGGGAAAATAGAAGCATGAAACAATCCAGTGAATTTCAGGCTGCTGCTGCTGCTAAGTCACTTCAGTCGTGTCCAACTCTGTGCAATCCCATAGACTCCCCCGTCCCTGGGATTCTCCAGGCAAGAACACTGGAGTGGGTTGCCATTTCCTTCTCCAATGCATGAAAGTGAAAAGTGAAAGTGAAAGTAAAGTCACTCAGTTGTGTCTGACTCTTTGCAACTCCATGAACTGTAGCCTACCAGGCACCTCAATCCATGGGATTTCCCAGGCAAGAATACTGGAGTGGGATGCCATTTCCTTCTCCAGAATTTCAGACTACAGAGATTTAAATAGGTATTACAAGTCCTCAGGAGCTTCCCAGGTGATGGTAGGGGTAAAGAACATGTATGCCAAAGCAAGAGATGCAAGAGATGCATGTTTGATCCCTGTGTCAGGAAGATACTTTGGAGGAGGTCGTGGGAATCCATTCTGGTATTCTTGTCTGTAGAATCTCATGGACAGAGGAGCCTGACAGACTACAGTCCATAGGGTTGCAAAGAGTTAAACACCAATGAAGCAACTTACCATGTAAATAAGTCTTACCATGTAAGCGACTTACCACACATAAGCCCTCAGTGGCCACAGGAACTTCATGAAACAGGTTTGCTAATATTTAATTTGAATGTGTTTATATTTCTCTGATATCAATTCTCCTTCCTGTCTTTTTCCAAATCTTCAATAACATTTAACAAACAACTGCATTTCTTGGGTTAAAGTGATGTGTGTATTTTTGTGTGTGTGCAGGTGGTGGTTTGTTTTGCTTTATTTTTCCTCATTTGAAAGGGTGACTCATTTTCAAGTCCTGGTTGACAGTATTCTGATCAGGTTCTGCATATATTGCATGGCAAGAAAGCATATAAACCAATGAAGTAAAGAAATCATGAGAATATGAATCACTTTTACCATATTCCAAGCCACTTCAAAATACGTAGGGCCAATTATGGAATTCCAGAGCATGAAAATTTCCATTTAAGCCAATCATATCTGGATCTCAAGTGGGAAGGAAGATATAAGACCCATGTAGCATGTGAGTTACAATGAATGAATTGGTAAATATTTATAGCATTGAAGAGACCAGTGGAATCAAGAGACCATTTTCTAATTTTACATATAGGAAGGAGAAGCAAAAAGAAGTGAAGTGATCTGAATAAATGCATCAACAATAAAGGGGCAAAACCAAAAATATAACCCAGGATCTCTGCTTTGTAGCATTCAAGGGTATCAGTGCTCTTTCCAATAGTCTAAGATTCTGTGATTCAAATCCCTCTGGGTTAAGACTACACACTCTGAATCTGCTTTAGATAAGGAACAGTCTTCAGATTTCCTATCTGAATGCATTTAGGTATATCAATGGATTTGAATATAAGGTCATATTTCAGAAATCATGCTCAGAATCCAGTGTTTTTTCTGTCAGTTTATCCTGGTTTGTATGATACATGCTTAACTAGCATACTAACTTGGATAGAAATTTTCTTCTCTGGGTCTCTTAATATTAGTAGTTTTTTTTTTTTCTTTTCTTTTTTTTTTTAACCTATATTGCTGAAGAAAACATATAAAATGAAAATAGCTTTTCCAATCTATTGCTTCCTAAGTTTTAATGTAATGCCTCCCTTAAGTAGGAAAGTTATAAGTAACTGGAAAAAGGGAACTACAATATAAGTTCTATTACTAGGAATACAGAAATACAGATAGAATTGTGCTAGATTCTTTCAGAATTACTTACTTTATATTGTCTGCTTCCATTCTTTTTATAAGCATTAATATCAAGGATGTTAAGAATAGCACCTACAGCATTTTCTATGAGTAAAAATGGACTGTGTTTCTATAAATAATGCATTTCAAATTAACTAGCTGCAACATCACTGACCTGCAAAATCCTTCCTGGATCCAAGTTCCACACATATAAAATATGTATACAAAATATAGCCACCACCATCCATTACTATTAAAGAACTTTATTCTCTCCAAGTTGATTGATACCCAGTTTATACTAAGAAATTGTTCAGCTATGTAATTTAAATGGTGCTCATATTTATATTTTCCAACTTCATAAATATTACAGAATATTAATAATTGTTTCCTGGAGGAAAAAATGGTACCTATTTCTAAAATTATGCAATCCATTTGAAAAATTTTGATACACTGAAAAAGTGAAACAATTAATATAATACAGCTTCTTATACCTCAGTTTAAATTAGTAAATTCAGAAATTTAAAGATGATAAATATTTGTGAATATATTTACTAGAAACTAAATTCTCAGAGACAAGAGCTCAGGTGACTTGCTGCTGCTAAGTCACTTCAGTCGTGTCCGACTCTGTGTGACCCCATACATGGAAGCCCACCAGGCTCCCCCGTCCCTGGGATTCTCCAGGCAAGAACACTGGAGTGGGTTGCCATTTCCTTCTCCAATGCATGAAAGTGAAAAGTGAAAGTGAAGTCGCTCAGTCATGTCCAACCCTCAGCGACCCCATGGACTGCAGCCTACCAGGCTCCTCCGTCCATGGGATTTTCCAGGCAGGAGTACTGGAGTGGGGTGCCATTGCCTTCTCCGTCAGGTGACTTAGTCATCTTTTAATTTCTTCCTTCCTAAGGCATACAACCATTTTCTTTATACTTCCCCTCTATATTAACATTATTAAAATATTTGTAATTCTGAGTCCCATATTTCTTATGTAAAATGATAATTTAAAGGGTAAATTCTTATAAAACTTAAGTGTTTTTAAAGTGCCTTGATAAATGATATCTAATTTGATCATTATTATGATATGTATAGATATGATATCATGATTCTTAGTAAGAAATATATTGCTAGTCTTTGTTCCTTCTTGGGACTAAACTGAAATTTCTTAAGTGATACAGTTAAAGTTGTCTTTGGAGGTGTTAATGAGGTGACTTTTGAGCAGCACCTACGGATGAAGGCTGGTTACCAGGAGTACCAGTCAAATGATCAGAGGGTTGAACTTTTCAGTCTCACCCACTCTGACCTTTCATAAAGAGCAGAGCTGGAGGTTGAATTTATTGCTCATGGACAATGATGTAATCAATGATTCCTGTGTAATGAAGTATCAATAGAAATCCAAAAGTACTGGGTTTAGAGAGCTTCTGGGTTGGTGAACACGTGGTGATTTGGGGAGAGTGGCATACTTAGAACATGGAAGTTTTGTACTCTGTCCCATATACCATGCCCCATTCATCTCTATCATCTGACTGTTCTTGAGTTAGATACATTTATAATAAACTGTTGATCTAGTAAGTAAAATATTTCTCTAAGTTTTGCAAGCCACTCTAGCAAATTAATCTAACCCAAGGTCTTAGAACCTCCAATCTGTAGCTTGTCAGAAGCACTGGTAATAAATACCTGGGTTTGTCACTGGCAGTGGAAGTGGGGGTCAGAGGGGCAGGTAGTCTTATAGGACTGAGTCCTCAACCTATAGAAATTGATGCTATCTCTGGGTAGATAGTTTTAGAACTGAGTTTAATGGAGGGCACTCTATTGGTATCTGAGAACTGCTTATTGGTATAGGGAACTTCCTTGCCACCTAATATACACATTGGAATCTCAGGGACCCAAAAGAGCAAAACAATGATTCATAAATGAGTAAATAGTTTCCCAAATTTGTCAGTAAAATTTTAATGACCTTGGAATCTTCTGTTCTTGCTGTTTCAGAAAAATAAATAAATTTCTGTGATTTTGAATGGTCAAATTCCCACCACTTTGTCCAGATACACCAGGTTCCTGAAAGAAATGTGTGGAAGAGACACTCAGGGCAAAAGGTCATTTTATTTCTATTAAACTTTGGGAACTCATAACCAAGGTGTATTGGGCTGAACCACATATGAGCACAATAAATGATTTTAAGATTCATTTCTTGAAAAAAAAACAAAACAAAACAAAGCAGGCTATCCACTCTGTCCTTGAAGACTTAGTAGAGTTTATATGTAGGTATTCTGAAGACAGAATCCTACTTCAGGTACTTCCAGGATCTATGGCCTTGAACCTGTTACAAACTTATTTAGGTTTAGGTTTGCTCTGTATAACCCAAGGATTTGAGGTCAAGGATTAAGAAGATGAGGCTTAATAAGTGCCTCCCATAGAGTGAGACACAGAATTAGGATTCAATAATAATACTTAATGTTATCATTTTCATTTTTTTATGAGTTCATGAACTCAGTATTTCAATGCTAGAATAAAAATATAAACAGACAAACTTAAAAAAAAAAAAAAAAAGCCAGAGACTTCTTAAGACTCAAGCACAGATGAAATAACACACCATTCTCCAGTCATTTTTAGGACAGGTCTCAGTTCAGTTCAGTTCAGTCGCTCAGTCGTGTCCGACTCTTTGCGACCCCATGAATCGCAGCACGCCAGGCCCCTGTCCATCACCAACTCCCGGAGTTCACTCAGACTCACATGCATCGAGTCAGTGATGCCATCCAGCCAGCTCATCCTCTGTCATCCCCTTCTCCTCCTGCCCCCCAGAGTCTTTTCCAATGAGTCAACTCTTCGCATGAGGTCTACAAACAAGCAAGAAACAGTCCCAAACAGTCCTACCATATGTTGGAGAGCTCTTTGACTTCACATGGTACAACCAAGCTAGTCTATTCAAATATAGTTCATGGTCTTATCTCCAAATCACTTGTGAAATTTATTATAAATATTAAGTAGCAATAATAATATTATCAAGTTCACCAATGCAAAAGTTTGGGTTAGATAAGGAATATTTCAAAATTTTATTCTGAATAAATAAGTGGAATATATAAATGCAAAACTTATTTATATCATAATTCTTAACTTCAAACTTGGACAAAATGACAATACACACAGACAGAAACACATTTAAGTACACTTAATCACTGTTAATTACTGTGTTCAGGTTAATCTGAGTTACATCTGTTACATTATGGCCATCTTAGTTATTTAATATGAATCTAATTTACTCCCTCTTCTTTACCCCACTTTAGACTGATTCTATATTTCAATAATAAAATAGCACTGAGAAAGGTCTGTTCAGTCCTAGTTTGTATTCTTTCATCAGGCTGTCATCAGATGAAATGTATGTTATTATTTTGGCCATGATACTTCCATATTTCATAACATTGGTGACTCAATTTTATACACAATTACATCTAAGCTCCTTAAGCAGACACATAAAATCCAACATTGACCTGGCTTTCTTCTACCTTCTCATTTTCTTTATTTCTCTGCTTCAGTTTCTATCCAGAAACACTGTACTGTTTCAAGTTGAAAACACAATATTTTATTGAATCTATGTCTTTGCTGATTTTTCTCTTTCTACTTTGAATAGTTTTATCTTGCTTCTTCAGTTGGCCCATTCTTTTTCATTTTTAAGATTCAGCTCAGGAGTCACACTTAAGAAAAATTTCCTGACTGCCCATCTGGATTTACAAACACAAAGGCATACCCCTTTTGAGATGATGCTCCTATTCTGGGTCTCCATGATACTCTGCCATTCACTAATCATAATACATTTTAATTACATTTTAAAGTTTATGCTTTCCTGCTTGCTTCACAGGAATATGACTGGTGAAGTTGCATAATGTTAAATTCTCTGAAGGGTTCCACATCTAGGTTTCAATGATATACAGTCATTGTTTTGAAAATTTTAATAATTTTATCTTGAATTTATGTTTTGTAAGTGAAGTCTAATAGGAAAATGAAGTGATTGTGTGTGTTATGTGTGTTGTGGTGGAGAAGAGTTTGGAGCCTTGGCTAACAGGTATCTGGCCTCCTATTGCATTCTACCTCCACTGAATGGGTTCTCTGTCCCCCATTCCTCTGCCACCTCTTTCCCTGGGCTTGTTCCCTGGGCTGCACTCCATCTTCCCCCTCTTCCTTCTATTCAGTGATGACTGCAACTCTGTGCTCCAGGTGAGGTTGGCAACTCTGGGTCAGGTGTATGGCTCTAGAGTGTCTCAGTTGGGAAGTCTCCACCCTAGGCTGGCATATCACTGTGCATTCAGAGTGATTTGTTCATTGCTGGTCCAGAAATCAAACAGTGCTTGAACAGATCACAAGCTCCTGAGTGTAGGCTATCCCTTGGGGGTTGGGTCAGTGAGCTACTGGAAATAAGGACAAAAGAAATAACAAGTTTAAAAAAAATCATGGGTCAAGAATGACACTTTATGTTTTATTACATTTAATGTCACCTCTTTCCTGTTTTTGAAACAAAGGTCTCAGCATTTTTTTTTTTTTTTTTGCTTTGAGCCCTGAAATTTATAAATTTGTCCCAATCTGTCTAAGACTATGAGCTCCTTAAGTTTGAGACTTTCCTATGGGACCCTGTAACTGCTTCACTTAGCCTTGTACCTATTACCTAATGAGAACACAATATATATTTGTTAAATGAAATAAAAAGAATAATTATTGCAAAATTCAATTCAACATCTCCCACAGGAAGGTGTGGTTGAATAGTTAAGCTCTCTGATGAAGGTCTATTTGTAGAAAACTTTTGATTTGTACATCACAACACATAGTAAATAGCACATAAAAGTTGTAAAAATGGAAATAATATTTTCTGTACACTGATAAAATTGACTTCACGCCCAGCCTCCTTTCAATGTATAAGAATAAAATCTTTTTGCAAAATAATTTTGCTTTCTGCCACATTTTAGGGGAAAAATGTTCTAAATGTTTTCTCTTTGATTTGGTAGTATGATTAAAGAAGTAATTCTCATTTGCTTTTATCAGTAAAGGGTTTTGTAACTACATCAAGAGGCAGCACACCAGTACTTGGGTAGAAAATGTATTCATAAAAGAAATACATATTTACAAATGGACAGTAGTGATTAAGTAAATCAAGAGATGAACTTTTCAATGTACTCTAGAACCTAAATCATTTGGCAATTTAATATGCTTATGATGCCTATTTTATCACTATGCATATTGATTTCAGTCCTGTTGAAAAGGGAAGAAAAAGCTTGAAGGTATAGTAGTTTTGTAAATAAACATGCCTGCACTATGGCTACTGAAAACTAGGTGAATATCAATTTGCACTCTTTCAGTATTCTACTCTCAGTTGCTGGTGATACAATGTGGAAAGGTATTACAGTTGGGTCTTACCTAGAAAAACTCACAAGCATTACAAATGCAGATAGCTGTATAAAATACTTTGAATGTAAAGGGAATTGTGCTAGAAACACTAATCTTTATTTTACAGAACCATTTTCTTGAAAACAGTTTTGTATACCAGGAAATGCATGAGGCACTTCTGACCATTTGTGACTCCATGGAGTATGCCAGGCTTCCCTGTCCTTCACTATCTATCAGAGCTTGCTCAAACTTATGTCCACTGAGTTGGTGATGCCATCAAAACATCTCATCCTCTGTTTTCCCCTTCTCCTCCTGTCCTCCATCTTCCCCAGTGAAAGAGTTAATTCTTAGGTAGGTTGATAAGGAGTCCAGGGCCCACAAGGAGTAAGGGGTCCATGGCCCTCGAAGAGGAGAAAAGGGTCCAAGGCTCTTGAGGGAGAGAAAGGACAAACATTTTTTCCTACACTGTTTTGTCTTATTCACATAAGATATTTTTTCTTAAACTCTGAGTTTCTATGACAACAATCTTTAAGACTAACTTTCTTTGGGTCCACAGCTAATGATTACACAACAAAACAATTCATCTTGCTCAAGGGCATGTTACTCCTTCTTAACTAGAACCTTCTGACTAATCCTATTCTTTTATGTGGGAGTGGGTCTGGTAAAACCTTCCTATTGTTAGTTCTAATCCTGTTAATTTAAGCTGTATATTTGGGAGTGGGTCTGCGAAAAATATATAGGGCCTTGATCAGACTAGCCAGGGGGGCATTCTCTGTCCCCTTTCTGATGTCTATGTCAGAAGCTTTCTTTGTCCTTTGTCACTGTAATAAAATTTCTGCCCCACGAAAACTCTGAGTTATCAAGCCTGGTCCCTGATCCTGAAGCTAAATCTTCTTTTGGAGATCACGAATCCAACACCTTTCATTGTAAGCTATCACCAGCATCAGGGGCTTTTCCAATGAGTCAGCTCTTTGCATTAGGCGGCCAAAGTATTGGAACTTCAGCTTCAGTATCAGTCCTTCCAATGAATATTTAGGATTGATTTCTTTAGGATTGACTAGTTTGGTCTCCTTGAAGCCCAAGGGACTCTCTAGAGTCTTCATCACAACAGCTCAAACACAATTCTTTGGCACTCAGCCTACTATGGTCCAACTTTCACAACTGTACATGATTATTGGAAAAATCATAGCTTTGACAATAAAAAATTTGGTCAGAAAAGTGATGTTCCTGCTTTTTTATATACTGTAGAGTTTTGTCTCAGCTTTTCTTTTCTCCAAAGAGTAAGCATCTTTTAATTTCATGGCTGCAGTCACCATCCACAGTGATTTTGGAGGCCAAGGAAATAAAATCTGTCACTGTTTCCACTTTTTCCCCATCTATTTGCCATAAAGTGATGGGATGGGATGCCATGATCTTAATTTTTTAAGAGTGGTACCATCTTTCAGATCAGATCAGATCAGTCACTCAGTCGTGTCTGACTCTTTGCAACCCCATGAATCGCAGCACACCAGGCCTCCCTGTCCATCACCAACTCCCAGAGTTCACTGAGACTCACATCCATCGAGTCAGTGATGCCATCCAGTGATCTCATCCTCTGTCGTCCCCTTCTCCTCTTGCCCTCAATCCCTCCCAGCATCAGAGTCTTTTCCAATGAGTCAACTCTTCGCATGAGGTGGCCAAAGTACTGGAGTTTCAGCTTTACCATCGTTCCTTCCAAAGAAATCCCAGGGCTGATCTCTTTCAGAATGGACTGGTTGGATCTCCTTTCAGTCCAAGGGACTCTCAAGAGTCTTCTCCAACACCACTGTTCAAAAGCATCAATTCTTCAGTGCTCAGCCTTCTTCACAGTCCAACTCTCTATCATCTTTATATCTTAGGTTATTGATATTTTCCCCAGCAATCTTGATTCCAGCATGTGCCTGATCTAGGCTGGCATTCTGCACAATGTACTCTGCACATAAGTTGAATAATCAGGGTGACAACAGATGTTGGCAATTTGATCTATGGCTCCTCTGACTTTCCTAATCCATCTTGTACATCTTAAAGTTCTTAATTCAGGTACTGTTGAAGCCTAGCTTGAAGGATTTTGAGCATTACATTGCTAATATGTGAAATGAGGGCAGTTGTGAGGTGGTTTCAACATTCTTTGACATTGCCCTTTTTTGGGATTGGAATGGAAACTGACGTTTTCCCGTTCTGTGGCCACTGCTGAGTTTTCCAAATTTGCTGGCATATTGAGTCCATCACTTAAACAGCACCATATTTTAGGATTTGAAATAGCCCAGCTGGAATTCCATTACCTCCACTAGCTTTGTTTGTAATAAGGCTTCCTAAGACCCACTTGACTTCATACTCTAGGATGTCTGACTCTAGATGAGTCACCACACCTTCATGGTTATCTGGGTCATTATGGCCTTTTTTGTATAGTTCTTCTGTATAATTTTGCCACCTCTTCTTAATATCTTCTGCTTCTGTTAGGTCCATCTTGTTTCTTTTTAAATTATTTGTTGTGCTCATTTTTTCATGAAATGTTCCCTTGGTATCTCTAATTTTCTTGAAAGGGAGAAAGGGAAGTCACTCAGTCATGTCCGACTCTTTGCAATCCCATGGCCTGTAGCCTACCATGCTCCTCCATCCATGGGATTTTTTAGGCAAGAGTACTGGAGTGTGTTGCCATTTCCTTCTCCAGGGGATCTTCCCCACCCAGGAATCAAACAGGGGTCTCCTGCATTGTAGGCAGACGGATCTCTAGTCTTTTCCATTCTATTGTTTTCCTCTGTTTCTTTGCATTATTCATTTAAGAAGGCTTTCTTATCTCTCCTTGCTATTCTTTGGAACTCTTCATTCAAAAGGGTATCTCTCCTTTTCTCCTTGGCTTTTTGCTTCTCCTCTTTTCTCAGGTATTTGAAAGGCTTTCTCAGACTACCATTTTGTCTTGTTGCATTTCTTTATCTTGAGGTTGGCTTTGGTCACCATCTCCTATACAATATTGCAAACCTCCATCCATTGTTCTTCAGGCACTCTACCAGATCCAATCTTTTGAATCTATTTGTCACTTCCACTGCATAATCAAAAGGTATTTGATTTTGATAATCTATGGATGGCCTAGAGGTTTTCCTTACTTTCTTCAATTTAGGTCTGAATTTTTCAATAAGGAGTTCATGATCTGAGCCACAGTCAGCTCCAGATCTTGTTTTTGCTGATGGTATAAAGCTTCTCCATCTTAGGCTGCAAAGAACATAATCAGACTGAGTTCTGTATTGACCATCTGTTAATGTCCTTGTGTAGAGTCATCTCTTGTGTTGTTGGAAGAGGGTGTTTGCTATGACCTGTGCATCCTCTTGGCAAAACTCTGCTTGTCTTTGCCCTGCTTTATTTTGTATTCCAAGGCCAAAGTTGCCTGTTACTTTGTGTAACTCTTGACGTCCTACTTTTGCAATCCAAACACTATGATGAAAAAGACATTTTTTTTTTTTTTTGCTGCTATTTCTAGAACATCTTGTAGGTCATCACAGAACCATTCAACTTCATCTTCTTCCCCATTAGTGGTTGCAGAATATACTTGGATCATTCTGATGTTGAATTGTTTTCCTTGGAAACAAATTTTGATCATTCAGTTGTTTTTGAGATTGCGCACAAGTACTTCATTTTGGATTCTTTTGCTGACTATGAGGGCTGCTTCACTTCTTCCAAGGGATTCTTGCCCACAGTAGTAGGTATAATGGTCATCTGAATTAACACTCTTGCCATCTCCTGCTTGGCCACATCCAATTTACCTTTATTCAAAGACCTAACATTCCAGGTTCTCTTGGCAAAATTCTATTAGCCTTTGCCATGCTTCATTCTGTATTCCAAGGCCAAATTTGCTTGTTACTCCAGGTGTTTCTTGACTTCCTACTTTTGCATTCCAGTCCCCTATAATGAAAAGGACATCTTTTTTGGGGTGTTAGCTCTAAAAGGTCTTGTAGGTCTTCATAGAACTATTCAACTTCAGCTTCTTCAGCATTACTGGATTACTGTGATATTGAATGATTTGCCTTGGAAATGAACAGAGATCATTCTGTTGTTTTTGAGATTGCATCCAAGTACTGCATTTCAGACTCTTTTGTTGACCATGATGGCTAATTCATTTCTTCTAAGGGATTCCTGCCCACAGAAGTAGATATAATGGTTATCTGAGTTAAATTCACCCATTCCAGTCCATTTTAGTTCGTTGATTCCTAGAATGTCAACGTTCACTCTTGCCATCTCCTGTTTGACCACTTCCAATTTGCCTTGATTCATGGACCTAACATTCCAGGTTCCTATGCAATATTGTGCTTTACAGCAATCAAATTCAAGCAACCAGAGATCAAATTGCCAAGATCCGCTGGATCATTGAAAAAGCAAGAGAGTTCCAGAAAAACATTTCTGCTTTATTGACTGTGCCAAAGCCTTTGACTGTGTGGATCATAATACACTGTGGAAAATTCTGAAAGAGATGGGAATACCAGACCACCTGACCTGCCTCTTGAGAAACCTATATGCAGGTGAGGAAGCAACAGTTAGAACTGGACATGGAACAACAGACTAGTTCCAAATAGGAAAAGGAGTACGTCAAGGCTGTATATTGTCACCCTGCTTATTTAACTTATATGCACAGTACATCATGCAAAATGTCAGGCTGGATGAATCACAAACTGGAATCAAGGTTGCCAAGTGATATAGCAATAACCTCAGATATGCAGATGACACCACTAATGGCAGAAAGTGAAGAGGAACTAAAGCCCCTCCTGATGAGGATGAAATACAAAAGTGAAAAAGCCGGCTTAAGGCTCAACATTCAAAATACTAAGATCATGGCATCTGGTCCCATCACTTAATGGCAAATAGATGGGGAAAAAGTGGAAACAATGACAGATTTTATTTCCTGGAGCTCCAAAATCACTGCACATGGTGACTGCTGCTATGAAATTAAAAGAGTATTGCTCACTAGAAGAAAAGCTATGACAATCCTAGACAGACTATGAAAAAACAGAGACATCACTTTGCCAACAAAGGTCTATATAGTCAAAGCTTTGGCTTTTCCAATAGTCATGTACAGATGTGAGACTTGGACCATAAAGGAGGCTGAATGCTGAGAACTGACGCTTTCAAATGGTGGTGCTGGATAAGACTATTGAGGATCCCTTGGAAAGCAAGGAGATCAAACCAGTCAATCCTAAAGTAAATCAACCCTGAATATCCGTTGGAAGGACTGATTCTAAAGGTGAAGCTCCAAAACTTTGGCCACCTAATGCAAACAGCCAACTCATTGGAAAAGACCCTGATGTTGGGAAAGACTGAGGGTAGGAGGAGAAGTGGGCAATGAGAATGAGATGCTTGGTTGGCATCACCAACTCAATGGACATAAGTTTGAGCAAGCTCTTGGAGATAGTGAAGGACAGGGAAGATTGGCATGCTGGAGTTTATGGTGTCACAAAGAGTGAGACACGACTTAATGACTGAACAACAACAGCAGGCCATATGTGAGAATCAAATAATTACATGGAAACAGAACATTAAAGGTGTTATTCTATACTACATAATATGTAATCAACAGATTTTACTTTCTTTCTTTATCTAATCATTTATCTTTTAATTCTGTTGATGAACATTGATGAAATTATCTACTCTTCGACCACATGTAGCATAAAGATTTTATAGCCAAATCAATATATTTTCAAGTTGTATCTGTACTGCTTAGTGGTTGCATAATTGTGCATAATTACCTAAATTCTCTGACCATTTATTTCTATGTATTTGAAACAGAAATAATATCCTTCAGAAGCATTGTAAGACCAATTGCATTATATATCTAAAATCAACTAGCAAGTAAAATTTATGTCCAGCAAATTCTTGTTTTCTTCTACTTTCCATTATGATTTATTGGACATTGTGATAGGTATAGTGGAGAAAAAATATATGAATTAATTATCATTAATTATCTCCTCATGGAATTGATGTACTCATATGGGGAAATAACACAAACAATTTGAATATATCCTAATATGTGCATTTTTACACTAAGAAAAACATAAAGAGGAAAATAAAGTATAATAAACATTCAAAAAATGAAATAACTAAAATGAAGAAATAGTACTGTCCTCCAGAGAAAAATATTTTTATGTTTCTGTTTATCTTATTTATATCAACATTTATCTGTATTATCTTGTGAATGAAATGCAGTTACTTTTCAAGAAACTATGCTTGATTCAAAATAGGGATGTTAGTTTAGTATGATAAATATTTTGTTAAAAATAATTTGGTGAATTTAGAATTTAATCACAGAAATTTGTATCCTCATACTTTATATCACGGTTGTCAACTTTATTTTTGATGTTATTGTCAAATAAAAGGGAACTTCAATTTTACCAAAAGGCATTATTTTTCCATTATTAATTTCAACTTCCACCTATTATACAATATGGATGGTCAATACAGTTAAGAACTAAAAATGGTGGAGAAATTACAGACACAATTTTAAGGCCTAAGAGAGCTGTGCGAGCAACAAGGAGTAGAGGGACTAAAAATTTACAGAGAAAAGCAGCATTTAAGAGTAAACTCATGATTTCCAACACCTTTTTTCTTGGCAGGAATTTACTGAATCTTGTGGATTTGGCTTAGCTCTCCTGGAGAACAGAGAAACCAGCAAAGTTCTTGGTAGTCAGAAAGTAATGAAAAGTGATAAGTTCCACACTTGAAGGGTCTAGGCAACAAGGATACTTCAAATATTCAATATCTGAATAATATTTAATTCCGTTTACAACCCTTGGTTATTCTTATCGTGTTAGTGTTATGTCAGGACAGAAGATCTGAAGAGAGAAGGGGTGAGACGTACTGCTTTAAAATGTAAAGTTCTACAGGCCAATATCACTGATGAACATAGATGCAAAAATCCTTAACAAAATTCTAGCAATCAGAATCCAACAACACATTAAAAAGATCATACGCCATGACCAAGTGGGCTTTATCCCAGGGATGCAAGGATTCTTCAATATCCGCAAATCAATCAATGTAATACACCACATTAACAAATTGAAAAATAAAAACCATATGATTATCTCAATAGATGGAGAGAAAGCCTTTGACAAAATTCAACATCCATTTATGATAAAAACTCTCCAGAAAGCAGGAATAGAAGGAACATACCTCAACATAATCAAAGCTATATATGACAAACCCACAGCAAACATTATCCTCAATGGTGAAAAATTGAAAGCATTTCCTCTAAAGTCAGGAACAAGACAAGGATGCCCACTTTTACCATTACTATTCAACATAGTTTTGGGAGTTTTGGCCACAGCAATCAGAACAGAAAAAGAAATAAAAGGAATCCAAATTGGAAAAGAAGAAGTAAAGCTCTCACTGTTTGCAGATGACATGATCCTCTACATAGAAAACCCTAAAGACTCCACCAGAAAATTACTAGAACTAATCAATGACTATAGTAAAGTTGCAGGATATAAAATCAACACACAGAAATCCCTTGCATTCCTATACACTAATAATGAGAAAACAGAAAGAGAAATTAAGGAAACAATTCCATTCACCATTGCAAGGGAAAGAATAAAATACTTAGGAATATATCTACCTAAAGAAACTAAAGACCTATATATAGAAAACTATAAAACACTGGTGAAAGAAATCAAAGAGGACATTAATAGATGGAGAAATATACCATGTATTTTTGTTCTATAGCTAAACAGGTAACGTTGCCTGCACACACACAAACACAAAAAAGACATTTTCCATTAAGATTTAAATGATCCAGGGTTTCATAGTGTAATACTTAAATAATCTAGAAAACAATCCAAAGTTATTTGGCAAATGAAACACCATCTGCACTTCTGCTCACATGGTTAAAGATAAGCAATGGACATGAATACATTCTGACAAACAAAGCAGCTATTATAAACAAGCTCAAATGAGTAACCAGGAACACTCTTAATACCAAGCAATGATAGAATCTTTTAACAATAAATAAATAAATAAATAAAGGATATAAAGAAGAACCAAGTAGAGATTTAGAACTGAAAAAATACAATACCTAAAATGATAAACTTGCTGGGTGGATTTAATAACAGAATAGACACGGCATAAGAGTCAACTAACTTAAATCTAGATGAGTGGAAATTATCCTATCTCAACAGTAAAAAGAATAAAACAAATAAGGGGAAAAAGTCTTATTTATTTGTGAAACTGAAAGTGTTAGTCACTCAGTCATGTCTGACTCTTTGCTACTCCATGGACTGTGGCCTCTCAGGCCCCTCTGTCCATGGGATTCTCCAGGCAAGAATACTGGAATGGGTTGCCATGCTCTTCTGCAGGGCATCCTCCCAATGCAGGGATCAAACCCAGGTCTCCTGCACTGCAGGCAGATTTTTTAACCATCTGAGCCTCCTGGGAAGCCCATAACAAACCTCTAGCATTTTTGTTGGAGAAGGCAATGGCAACCTACTCCAGTACTCTTGCCTGGAAAACCCCATGGACGGAGGGGCCTGGTACGTTGCAGTCCATGGGGTCACTAGGAGTCGGGCACGACTGAGCGACTTCCCTTTCACTTTCCGCTTTCATGCATTGGAGAAGGAAATGGCAACCCACTCCAGTGTTTTTGCCTGGAGAATCCCAGGGACGGGAAGCCTGGTGGGCTGCCGTCTCTGGGGTCGCACAGAGTCGGATACGACTGAAGCGACTTAGCAGCAGCAGCATTTTTGTAATTGGAATCTCAGAAGTAGAGGGGGAAAGTGTCATTCTGAAAAATTATTTGAAGAAATAATGCCCCCGGAAATTCCTAAGGTTAGAAAATGCACAAACTTTGACAGTCAAGAGGCTGAATGAACCTCAAACTTATAATTCCATAGAAATGGAGGGTTAGATATAATATGATCAAAGCTGAGAAATCTAAAGACAAAGATAAAATCTTAAAAAAAATTTTTTTAATTGGAGGATAATTGCTTTACAATGTTGTAGAAAGATAGAATCTTGAAGCATCTAGAGAAAAAATAATCTATATCCTATAGGAGAACAATGAGTAAAATGACTGCATATTTCTCATCAGATATTGTGGAGTCCACAAGGATGTGACATAACATTTTAAAGGCCTGAAGAAAGAAACCCATAAATCTGTAATTCTACATTTAGTAATAATATTCCTCAGGGATAAAAGTAAAATAATGACATTTTCAGATGAAAGACAGCTAAAACAAGTCATATTAAACAGATTGTCTCGATAAATGTTTTCTGAAGGAAATTCTTCAAACTAAAGAACAATGACCAGGAAAGATGCAAAAACAATGGAAATAGTAAATATCTGGTAAATATAACAGATTTTTCTTATATTTTTTAGTTCTTTAGAATTTTTCTGAAGATTCAGAGCAAAAAAAACATAATTTCTTCTGGAGTTTTCAACATGTAGAATATAATATATGAAGCAAGTATAGAGTGAATAGCTCCATATGGTGGTAATATTTCTACATTAAAATTTAAGTGCTAAAAGATGATAATGCTTAATAGACTATGAAAGGTTAAGTACGTATAATCCCTAGATTATAATTGAAAGCAATTGAAAGAAAAAAAATAAAGATAAGGTAAAAATCATAATAGATAAATTAAAACAGAATACAAGAAAAGGTCAAATAACATTTTCCTCCCCCAAAATGGAAAAGAACAAAAATAATATAGTAGATCTAAATCTACACATATCAATAATTATACTAAATGTAAATAGTTTAAACATACTAATTAAGAGACAGAGATTGTCAGAATGGAAAAAATTGAGTCATGTATGTGATATTTACAAAAAACTGACTTCAAATATAACAGTGAGCTAAATTAAAATAATTGTCCAGGAATAGAAAACTAGAACAAAACCTTAAATCTGGAACAAAACCAGCATGCTTAATGATATTTTGCTAAATACATTACGACTGCATTAAGAAACCAGAGTTTATACACGAAAAAATTTTAAAGACAAGTAATTCCAAGTTATGAGATTAGAGAACCATTTTTTATTTTCCTGGTGCTTTTCTCTTTTTTTTTTTACATTTTCTAAAATGAATATTACTGATTTTTTTCCTGAAAAAATTTTTAATAAATGTTTGAGAGATAAAATGGAGAAACAGATTTCCTTTCTTTTTTAAATCTGTGGTTAAAAGTTTTAAGTATCAATTAAGGAAATTGCACGCAGGCAGGGTAGGGGGGGTGGTAATGGGAATGAGGAAAATTCGTGTTTTAGAAGATGTCAACAGTACATATACTCAAGAACTTATGCGAAAGGAAATATGTACTGGAAACTGATAAGCTCAATTTAGAAAACAGTTAGGGAAGCTTTGGACTGAGAAGTTAGTAATAATTAACTGAAAGCTGGAAGTTTAGGTACAAATTTCAAAAATGTTAGAGGTAGAAATATAGCTTGGGAAAATGAACAGATAAATAGAGTATAGCTTTAAAGGGCATGGTTTAAAAATCTGTTTATGAAAAGATAATTTATTTAAATGGCTGAATATATATCACAGAGTTTTACATTCTGAAGCAGTGGCATGAAGAGATTTATTACTAACATTAAGTGGGAATGGTAGATGTTATATCCTAAGGGCAGTGGTGTTAATATGCATATTTATAAGAACAAGAACTTCCTTCTCTATATTTTACCACTTAAGTATACCTCTGATTGCTACAGTAATTTAACCTTCACCTGATTTCACTAAATTACTTGTAAACATCAGCTTGTAAAAGTTAATTGAATAAAATGTAATTGGATACTTTAAGTATGGCTCTACTACTCTATTAAACAATTCTTTGTGACTGATAGTTTTAATGAGACATCAATTCAAAGAAAAGCTTGGAAATATATATTACTGACTTTTGTTACTGGGTTTCAAATGAAGCAAATCCTGATGGGAAAAAATAGCTTTATATTTTAGTCAAGAAATATTTATTGAGTATTGGCAAGGAATAAAGCAATCATTCATTCATTAGGAGCCTCAATATAATTTTTTAACATTTATTCAAGTACCACTGGTAGTTCAAAATTAATACCAGTATTTAAAAAGGTAATTGATTATGGAGGGGCCAAAATAGTGATTATATCAGGAATACCATTTTTATTTAATTGTATAATTTTGGAATATGTCAAGGATAAGAGAAGTGAATGAGTAAGACTAGATTAAAGGCTAGCAATGGAAGGAACATATAGCACAAAGAAATACAATCAATGTAGGTGCTATATTTAGTCTTATATTTGAGCAATTTCAACCAGAGAACTTGATGTCAAACCCTGTTTACAAGGAAACAGCTTTTCCAATTTATATCTGTGAACCCATAAACGAGATGGTTTCCACAATAGGACCTACAAAAATATAGTGTAGAGAAGCAAAATTTGCCACCCCAATTTTTGTCTGTTTGGTATGGGAGTTTAAGTTGATCATTTTTTAAAACTAGGGTACCCAGAAATTATTTCTTTTTAACTCTCTGTTAGCTCTTTAAAGAACTTAAATAAAGGGTCCATTTCTGGAACAGAGCTACTACCAAAAATGTCTATGAATATAGTAACTAGTAACTAGGTGTAGTGAGGGAAACTCAGCAGACCCTAGACATCAATGTCTACTCTGTGTCTCACAGTCTTTGCTTGGCCCAGCAAACATTTTTTTTTTACCATCTCCATGTGAATTGGTTTCTTCTCAAGTCCCCAAAACACTACCTCAACGCCCACTTTTGTCTTTAGATATATAGGTTATTTAATATGAAGTTTTCAGTCATTTTAGTGAGGTACTCAGTTTTCCTGGGTCTCTCCCAGGTTTACATGTTACTAAACTTTTGTTTGACTTTCTCCTGTTAATCTGTTTCATGTTAATTTAGTTCTTAGGTCAGCCAGAAGAACCTGGGAGAACAGCAGAAAATTTATTCCTCCTTGACAATGTGAAGCACACAAAATAAGAACTGGTTCCAAGCTGGATCAAAGAGTTAGTTTTAGTCATAAGTGAAAGACAGTTTCACTATTTCCCAATGAGGAAGGAGCAAAATCACATTCTATTTACTGCTTGATATGTTAACATTTGGCTAAATAAATGTTGCTTTCATTACTTACTAGTGTTAAAAGAAAAAACAAAATAGAGTCATTTGGCCCCCAGGACAGCAAACCTAAGAGCACAACCAGAAGATGACTTTAAACAATCAACTGAAACTTCTTTTTAAAATTTTTTTAATTTATTTATATTTTTAATTGAAGACTAAGTGCTTTACAGAATTTTGTTTTCTGTCAGACATCAATAAGAATCAGCCATAGGTATACATATGTCCCCTCCGCCTTGAAACTTCCTCCATCCCCTTTCCCATACCACCATCTAAATTGTTACAGAGCCCCTGTTTGAGTTCCCTGAGTCATACAGCAAATTCCCATTGACTATCTAATTTACATATGGTGTTGTGAATTTCCATGTTACTCTCTTTATACATCTCACCCTCTTCTCCTCCCTTCCCCTTGTGCCCATAAGTCTTTTCTCTATATCTGTTTCTCCATTCAGTTCAGTCACTTAGTCATGTCCAATACTTTGTGACCCCATGGACTGCAGCACACCAGGCTTCTCTGTCCATCACCAACTCCCAGAGCTAGTGAAAACTCATGTCCATCGAGTTGGTGAACTGCAACCATTTAGTCCTCGGTCATCCTCTTCTCCTCCTGCCTTCAATCTTTCCCAGCATCAGAGGCTTTTCTAATGAGTCAGTTCTTCACATCCAGTGGCCAAAGTACTGGAGTCTCAGCTTCAGCATCAGTCCTTCCAAAGAATATTCAGGACTGATGTCCTTTAGGATGGACTGGTTGGATCTCTTTGCAGTCCAGGGGACTCTCAAGAGTATTCTCCAACACCTCAGTCCAAAAGCATCAATTCTTTGGCATTCAGCTTTCTTTATAGTTCAACTCTCACATCCATACATGACTACTGGAAAAACCACAGTTTTGACTAGACAGATATTTGTTAGCAAATTAATGTCTCTGCTTTTCAATATGCTGTCTAGGTTGGTCACAGTTTTCTTCCAGGGAGCAAGCATCTTTTAATTTCATGGCTGCAGTCAACATCTGCAGTGCTTTTGGAGACCAAGAAAGTAAAATCTATCACTGTTTCCACTGTTTCCCCATCTATTTGCCATGAAGTGATGGGACCAGATGCCATGATCTTAGTTTTTTGAATGTTGAGTTTAAAGCCTGCTTTTTCACTCTCTTCTTTCACTTTCATCAAGAGGCTCTTCAGTTCCTCTCCACTTTTTTGCCATAAGGGTGGTGTCAGTTGCTTATCTGAGGTTGTTATTTCTCCTGGAAATCTTGATTCCAGCTTGTGTTTTATACAGCTTGGCATTTCACATGATGTACCCTGCACAAAAGTTCAATTAACAGGGTGACAATATATAGCCTAGATGCACTCCTTTCCCAATTTGGATAAAGTCTGTTGTTCCATGTCCAGTTCTAATTGTTGCTTTTTGACCTGCATACAGATTTCCCAGGAGGCAGGTAAGGTGGTCTGGTATTCCCATCCCTTTCCGAATTTTCCACATTTTGTTGTGATCCACACAGTCAAAGGCTTTGGCGTAGTCAATAAAGAAGAAGTAGATGTGTTTTGTGGAACTTTCTTGCTTTTTCTATGATCCATTGGACATTTGCAATTTGATCTCTGGTTCTACTATCTTGTCTAAATCCAGGTTGAACATTTGGAATTTCTCAGTTCACGCAACGCTGAAAGCACTGGAGAATTTTGAGCATTACTTTGATAGTGTGTGATATGAGTGCAATTGTGCAGTAGTTTGAACATTCTTTGTGGTTGGAATGAAAAATCCTCTCCAGTTCTGTGACCACTGCTGAGTTTTCCAACTTTGCTGGCATATTCAGTGAAGCAAATTTCACAGCATCTTCTTTTAGGACTTGAAATAGCTCAGCTGGTTTTCCATCACCACCAGTAGCTTTGTTTATAGTGATGCTCCCTAAGGCCTACTTGACTATGAACTGCAGCATGTTTGGCTCTAGGTGAGTGATCACACCGTGGTGGTGGTCTGGGTCATTAAGATCTTTTTTATATAGTTCTTCTGTGTATTCTTGCCACCTCTTCTTAATGTCTTCTGCTTCTGTTATGTCCATACCGTTTCTGTCCTTTATTGTGCCCATCTTTGCATGAAATTTTCCCTTGGTATCTCTAATTTTCTTGAAGAGATTACTAGTCTTTCCCATTCTATTGTTTTCCTCTATTTCTTTGCATTGATAATCGAGGAAGGCTTTCTTATGTCTCCTTGCTATTCTTTGGAACTCTGAATTCAGATGGGTATATCTTTCCATTTCTCCTTGGATTTTAGTTTCTCTACTTTTCTCAGCTATTTGTAAGGCCTCCTGAGACAAGCATTTTACCTTTTTGCATTTCTTTTTCTTGGGGATTGTCTTGATCATTGCCTCCCGTACAATGTCATAAACCTCCATCAATACTTCTTTAGGCACTCTATTAGATCTAATCCCTTGAATCTATTTCTCACTTTCACTGTGGAATCGTAAGGGATTTGATTTAGGTCATACCTGAATGGTCTAGTGGTTTTCCCTCCTTTCTTCAATTTAAGTTTGAATTTGGCAATAAGGAGTTCATGATCTGATCCACAGTCAGCTCCTGGTTTTGTTTTTGCTGACTGTATAGAGCTTCTTCATCTTCGGCTGCAAATAATAAAATCAATCTGAGTTCCATAATGACAATCTGGTGATGTCCATGGGTAGAATCTTAGCTTATGTTACTGGAAGAAGGTGTTTGCTATGACCAGTCTGTTCTCTTCACAAAGCTCTGTTAGTTTTGCTCTCCTTTATTTTGTACTCCAAGGCCAACATTGCCTGTTACTCCAGGTATCTCTTTACTTCCTACTTTTGCATTCCAGTCCCCAAGATGAAAAGGACATCTTTTTCTTTTTTTGGTGTTAGTTCTAGTAGGTCTTGTAGGTCCTCATAGAACCATTCTCAACTTCAGCTTCTTCAGCATTATTGTTTTGGGCATAGATTTGTATTACTGTGATATAGAATGGTTTGCCTTGGAAATGTACAGAGACCATTCTGTCATTTTTGAGAATGCACTCAAGTTCAGCATTTTGGACTGTTTCATGTACTATGTGGGCTACTCCATTTCTTATAAGAGATTCTTGCCCACAGGAGTTGATGTAATAGTCATCTGAATTAAATTTGCCCATTCCAGCCCATTTTAGTTCACTGATTCTTAAAATGTTGAAGTTCACTCTTGCCATCTGCTGTTTGACCACTTCCAATTTACCTTGATTCATGGACCCTAACATTCCAGATTCCTATGCAATATTATTCTTACAGCATCAGACTTTACTTCCATCACCAGATACATCCACCACTGGGCATTGTTTTTGCTTTGGCTCCTTCTCTTCATTCTTTCTGGAGTTGTTTCTCCACTCTTTTCCAGTAGCATATTGGGCACCTACTTCCCTGAGGAGTTCATCTCTTAGTGTTATCAATTTTTGCCTTTTCACAATGTTCATGGGGTTCTCAAGGCAAGAATACTGAAGTGGCTTGCCATTCCCTTCTCCAGTGGACGATGTGTTGTCAGAACTCTCCACCATGCCCCGTCTGTCTTAGATGGCCCTACATGGCATTGCTGCCCTCCAAATAAATTCATCAGTGCCATCTTTCTAGATTCCATATATGTGCATCAGTATACAATGCCTTATCTTTCTATATCTGACTTATTTCACTCTATATTAGGCTCTAGGTTCGTCCACCTCGTTTGAACTGACTCAAATGTGTTCCTTTTTATGGCTGAATAATATTCCATTGTATATATGTAGCACAGCTTCTTTATCCATTCATCTGTTGATGGGCATCTAGGTTGCTTCCATGTTCTAGCTATTGTAAGCAGTGCTGCAATGAACATTTTGGTATGTGTGTCATTTTCAATTTTGGTTTCCTCAGGGTATATGCCTAGTAATGGGATTTCTGGGTCACATAGTGGTTTTATTCCTAGTTTTTTAAGGAATCTCCATACCATCATCCATAGTGGCTATATCAATTTACATTCCCACTAGTAATGCAAGAGGGTTCCCTTTTCTCCACACCCTTGCTGGCTTTTATTGTTTGTAGACTTTTTGATGATGGCCATTCTGACTGGTGTGAAGTGGCATCTCATTGAGGTTTTGACTTGCGTCTTTCTAATAATGAGCAATGTTGAGCATCTTTTCATGTATTTGTTAGCCATGTGTATGTCTTCTTTGGAGAAACGTCTGTTTAGGTCTTCTTCCCACTTCTTGATTGGGTTGTTTGTTTTTCTGGTGAAATTTCTTGGTCAGCACTATTGAAGATGAAAATCTCTGCAAGATAGAGACTCCTGCTCCTTTCACCAAAAGAAAATGGCCTGGCTTGAAACAACCTTTTCTTTTCTTTTGCCAATATTTTGTTGTCTTATCCACCTCCTGTGTATGAAGTCTTCCATTTTGTACAGCTTCTCAGAGCACCTACTTACTACTTGAGATTCTGTCAGTTCATGAATCTTTGAATAAAGCCAATTAGATCTTCAAATGTACTCAGTTGATTTTTTTTTAATACCATAAATGAATTATGGTGTGACTCATCATAATATTTATTTTTACTTTCTGACAAATATTTAAGTATTTATTAAAGTTGTCTACATTAAATATTTGTGAATTCAAAGTAATGAAATGTACTGATTAATATAAATAAAGAACTTTCATTATTTTTAAAATAGACCAGGCTTGACACACAATATTATATTAGTTTCAGGTATACAATATTTGATATTTTTTACATTATGAAATGATTACTATATACTTCTAGATACCATCTGTCACCATAAAAAGTTGTTACAATATTACTGACTATATTCTCTATGCTGTACTTCCTCATGACTTATTTATTTTATAGTGGAAAATTTGTACCTCTTAATCCCCATCACTTATTTTTTCAGTCCCCCACCTCTCTCCACTCTGGTAGCTACGTTTGTTCTATGACAATTTCTGTTTTGTTTTTTAGTGAAACATATAAATGAAATCATACAGTGTTTTGCTCTGACTAATTCACTTAGTATAATACCCTTCAGACCTATACATGTTGCTGCAAATGGCAAGATTTCCTTCTCTCTTATAGTTGATTAATATTCCATTATAAATGTATTCATATTTTGTTAAATGTGTCTATATGTATGTATATGTGTGTGTAGCACATCTTCTTTATTCATTCACCTATTGATAGATAGGTGATTCCATACCTTGGCTATTATAAACAGTTCTGCAATGCCCATATGGGTACATCTTTTTGAACAGTGTTTTCATTTTCTTTGGATAAATACCCAGAAATGTAATTGAGGGACTGTATGATTTTTGCTTTTTTGGAGAAATTTCTACACTGTTTTCCATAGTGGCTGCACTATTTACATTCCTACCAACAGTGCAAAAGTGTTCCCCTTTCTTCACATCCTTGCCAACACATTGTTTCCCTTTTTGATAACAGCCATTCTGACAGGTGGCTTTGATTTGTATTTGATTATTGATATTGAGCATCTTTCTATTTGTCTGTTGAACATCTATAAGACTTCTTTAGAAAAGTCTATTCAGATCCTCTGATCATTTTTTAATCAAACATTTTTTTTTTCACTGAATTGTATTAGTTCTTTATACATGGTAGATATTACACTTTATTAGATATATCATTTGCAAATATCTTCTTCATTTTGCTTTCCCTTCATCACACAAAAGGTTTTTAGCATACCATATTTTTATTCATCTTTGGTCTTGTTGCCCTTGCCTGAAGCATGCGGGATCTAACTCCCTGTCCAGGGATGGAACCCAGGCCCTCTGCACTGAGAGCACAAAGACTTAGCCACTGAACCACCAGCAAAGTTCCTAAAGGTCTTTCAATTTAAAAGTGAAACTGGCTTGTAACCACAATTCTGCCTTTCCTAAATATGCTTCAAATTATTACTAAAGTCAAAAAAAGGAAAAAGTAGTAAACTCAGGCCAGAAAAAAAAAGATGGAATAAAAAAATCACACTTTACATGTATGAATAAAACTCTAAGTAGAAATTTAAACAAAATATTCCTTAAGAACTTAGACTGCAAAATTCCATCAACAAAAGTTACACTAAGACTTTTCTTCCATAATTTTAAATTACTGAATAAAAGGGAAATTTCTAATGGATTATGAAGGAGAAATATTTTAAACCTAGAACTTTATATTAGCCAACTCTATTTTCTCTATAAGAGTAGTAGGCTTATAGTTTTGGATATAAACCATCTTATTTATTCTTATTAAATTGTCATTCAGTAGAGTGAGTCATTAATTGAAAATGAAAATCTGGGACGACCCAGAGGGATGGTATGGGGAGGGAGGAGGGAGGAGGGTTCAGGATGGGGAACACATGTATACCTGTGGCAGATTCATTTTGATATTTGGCAAAACTAATACAGTTATGTAAAGTTTAAAAATAAAATAAAATTTAAAAAAAATAAATAAATAAAATCACAGATGCCATCTAAAAAAAAAAAAAAGAAAACGAAAATCTAGTCTGTGAGAGTTATAATAAAAAATATCTGGTATTCTCTTAAACCATCATTAACACTGCCATGTAGAACAGTATATCATGAATAACACAAGATGAGGAGTTGATTTCAACTCTATAATTTTAAACAAATTACTTATCTTCACAATGATTTATGCAAGCAGTAGATCAGTACAATCAGCCTCTGTATCAACAGGTTCTGCACTCACAGGTTCAAGCTATTTTGGATTGAACTGAATTCATGGATGGTGAACCTGGGTGCAAACAGAGGGTCAGTTTCACTACTCCATTTTATATGAGACTTTAGCCTCCACCAATTTTGGCATCTGCAGGAGTCCTGAAACCTATAACCCCTGATGCTGAGAAATGACTGTTTTATAACCCCTGATACTGAGGAATGACTGTATCACCTTTTTTCTAAGTCCTATTTCAATGTGAAAGAGAGTTAAAATGCTATAAAGATAAATATATTTAAAATGTCAATAAGTAGCAATGATTGTTATAAGTAATTCATATAATTAACTTATTTAGTACTAGAACAGCACTGTAAGGCATGTAGTATTTTTACTGACTACTTTGCAGGTAACAAAAACTCTGGTACAGAAATATGAAGTCAGCGAGCATTTAATTGGCAGAGCCAGTTTTCAGGCTTAGGCATCCTGGACCTATATTCTGTGTTTTGAGTCATTATAGAAAGATATTCTTAATACTTACTTAGAAATTTGCAAATTATAAAGTATTCTTTATACTTTGGTATTTTTTCAGCTTTTTAACCTAGATTTTATACACTTATTTACTTCTTTATAAATGTAGTTGGCATAGTATAAGTTTCTCTATAAACTACTCTGTTAGATTAAACTAATAAAACAACTATATTGCATATTTATGAAAAACTAAACTTTGTCTTTTTCTCAAATTTTAACCTTTGATCTTTTTCTCAGATCTTTTTTTTTTTTTTTTTTTTTACTGTTCAGAATCTGATCCCAAAACATCTCTAATTTCCTTCTCTCTGTAATATAGAATATGTAGGCTTCTTCTTTTTTCTATGTCTCCCCTATGTCATAGATAGAATTCTCAAATGAACATGGAAACTCACATCTTCTGATGTACAAATTCTGATAATTTCTCCCCTTTGAGTTCAGGAAGAAACTGCACATATTATGGGATACTGTGCTTGTGATTCAGTAACCTTATTATAGCAAAGATGTATCAATATTGCACATATAATAAAAGGCACTAATATATTGACTTTCTGGATATCAAAGATATCTAAACAGTAAATCCTAAAGAAATCAACAATGAATATTCACTGGAAGGACAGATGCTGAATCTGAAGCTCCAATACTTTGGCCACCTGAAGCAAAGAGCCTATTTATTGTAAAAGACCCTGATGCTGGGAAACTGAGGGCAGGAGGAGAAGAGGGCATCAGAGGATGAGATAGTGGGATGGCATCATCAACGCAATGGACATGAGTTTGAGCAAACTCAGGGATAGAGTGAAGGACAGGGAGGCCTGCTGTGCTACATCCCTGAGGTTGCAAAGAACTGGACATGACTTAGCAACCAAAAGTAACAAATATATTGACTTTAGGTTAATCAAAAGGGTCATTTCCTGAGTGGGCCTGATCTAATCAGGTGAGTACTTTAAAAGATAATCTAGAGGTTAGCAATGGAAAGAATCAGGGAGAGCTGAAATGAGACATTCTCCTCCTGAATTTGAATCAATAACCTTTCAAGTTTCAAGAAAACCAGGCAACTGGACTCCAAGGGTAGTATCTAGGCTCTGAGAGTGAGGTCCAGCTAATAACATGCAAGAAAATGTTGACTTTAGATTTTCAACTGCAAGGGAATGAATTCTGCTAACAACCCAGATCAGCTTGCCAACAGATGTTTCCCCAGTGATGCCTGCAGATGAGAAGACTTTGATGTCAGCCTTGTGGGACTCTGAATGAAGGATCCAGATAAACTGTGACCAGACTTCTGAGCCATAGAAATTATATGGTTATAAGTTTTTGTTCTTTTAAGCTTCTAACTTGGTGGTAATTTGATATTCAGCAAATAAAAAGTCAATATATTCTATATTTGTTGCTTTCTTGAAGCCCTGTTAAGTTCAACTGTTTTTTGGTACTGATTGTCTACTATTTTTATAAAAACTGTCCATTTTATACCCACTGTTCAATTTTCCTCCACTCAAAAGCCTTTCCTGATAATTTCAAATCTCTGATCTTCCACAATCTTCTTGTAACTTAACAATCTGACATACATAATTATATATTATGTAATGCTTTTTCCATGATGCAGCAGATGTTGGCAATTTGATCTCTGGTTCCTCTGCCTTTTCTAAAAGCAGCTTGAACACCAGGAAGTTCACGGTTCACGTATTGCTGAAGCCTGGCTTGGAGAATTTTGAGCATTACTTTACTAGCGTATGAGATGAGTGCAATTGTGCGGTAGTTTGAGCATTCTTTGACATTGCCTTTCTTTGGGATTGGAATGAAAACTGACCTTTTCCATTCCTGTGGCCACTGCCGAGTTTTGCAAATTTGCTGGCATATTGAGTGCAGCACTTTCAAAGCATCATCTTTCAGGATTTGAAATAGCTCAACTGGAATTCTATCACCTCCATTAGCTTTGTTCGTAGTGATGCTTTCTAAGGCCTCTTGACTTCACATTCCAGGATGTCTGGCTCTAGGTCAGTGATCACATCATCATGATTATCTGGGTCATGGAAAAAGCAAAAGAGTTCCAGAAAAACATCTATTTCTGCTTTATTGACTATGCAAAAACCTTTGACTGTGTGCATCACAATAAACTGTGGAAAATTCTGAAAGAGATGGGAATACCAGATCACCTGATCTGCCTCTTGAGAAATCTGTATGCAGGTCGGGAAGCAACAGTTAGAACTGGACATGGAACAACAGACTGGTTCCAAATAGAAAAAGGAGTTCATCAAGGCTGTATATTGTCACTCTGTTTATTTAACTTATATGCAGAGTACATCATGAGAAATGCTGGACTGGAAGAAACACAAGCTGGAATCAAGATTGCCGGGAGAAATATCAATAACCTCAGTTATGCAGATGACACCACCCTTATGGCAGAAAGTGAAGAGGAACTCAAAAGCCTCTTGATGAAAGTGAAAGTGGAGAGTGAAAAAGTTGGCTTAAAGCTCAACATTTAGAAAACGAAGATCATGGCATCCGGTCCCATCACTTCCTGGGAAATAGATGGGGAAACAGTGGAAACAGTGTCAGACTTTATTTTTCTGGGCTCCAAAATCACTGCAGATGGTGACTGCAGCCATGAAATTAAAAGATGCTTACTCCTTGGAAGGAAAGTTATGACCAACCTAGATAGCATATTCAAAAGCAGAGCCATTTCTTTGCCAACAAAGGTTCGTCTAGTCAAGGCTATGGTTTTTCCTGTGGTCATGTATGGATGTGAGAGGTGGACTGTGAAGAAGGCTGAGTGCCGAAGAATTGATGCTTTTGAATTGTGGTGTTGGAGAAGACTCTTGAGAGTCCCTTGGACTGCAAGGAGATCCAACCAGTCCATTCTG
Source organism: Bubalus bubalis (assembly GCF_019923935.1). Taxonomy (NCBI): domain Eukaryota; kingdom Metazoa; phylum Chordata; class Mammalia; order Artiodactyla; family Bovidae; genus Bubalus; species Bubalus bubalis. Next base: position 154,499,724 of record NC_059159.1, on the reverse strand, counting down.
AAGGAGATCAGCCCTGGGATTTCTTTGAAAGGAATGATGCTAAAGCTGAAACTCCAGTACTTTGGCCACCTCATGCAAAGAGTTGACTCATTGGAAAAGACTCTGATGCTGGGAGGGATTGGGGGCAGGAGGAAAAGGGGACGACAGAGGATGAGATGGCTGGATGGCATCACTGACTGGATGGACGTGAGTCTGAGTGAACTCCGGGAGTTGGTGATGGACAGGGAGGCCTGGTGTGCTGCGATTCATGGGGTCACAAAGAGTCGGACATGATTGAGCGACTGATCTGATCTGATTTGATCTGATGTAATGCTAGTTCTATTTTCTACTTTTCTCTATTGCAAAATTGAGAAATTTTTTTATTTTATATGAATTTTATTGACAGCTACTTTCAATCTGTGTAAGGCTAATAATGTTCACTGAACACTGTAATAGCATAGACAGTTTTACTGTAAAGTGTTTTAGTGATTTTCACTGTATAAACTATAAACTGCATTTTTATTAATAAAAGAGGCAGCTATTAAACTTACTATAGTTCAATTATAAAAACATAGAAGGGAATGTATATGCATGCACATGAATAAAAGAGATGCTGAATGAATTATCAACAAACTGTTGCTAACAGTTATCAGTACAATGAAATTTTAGATGATTTTTATTTTCTTCTAAATGATAGTAAAGTTCAAATTATTTATGATAAACCATATATTACTTTATAATTAAAGCAGTTCCCTTGTGAAAAATAGAAAGGGAATTGTGAGAAAATATGTACTAAAATATTGACAGTGAATATCCTTGATTGATGAGAAAATGGTGTTGTTTTCTATTTTTATTATAGCAATTTAAAATTATAAGTTGAATATATACTCTATATAAACAATTTAAACAACACAGGGTACATAGAGTAGAAATTGAAAATATTTACCATAACACTTGCATTTCTATACTCAATCCTAATGTAATGCTTCTTTCAATTTAAATACACTTTTTTTTAAAAAACAGTTTCATCCTCTCACATAAAATAGTTGTGGGGGAAAGAATAGCAAATAATCTATATCCTGAGAGGTGGAGAAACAATTTAGTACTATCTTTACATATTTGTTATATAATCAGTTTCTTCGTATTCATCTAGGTCCCAAAAGAAAGGTTGAAAGGAAAAGAAACTCCTAGCCAAAGCATGCAATTTGATGCATTTTGACATGTATATACATTTGTAAAATCACTGCTGACATGAAGGTACAGAATATTTTCATCACCAAGTGTTTCTTTGTACGATTTTGCAATCTTTGCATGCTGTTTACTGTCATTATAAGTTGATTTTCTTAAAGTTGATTTTAAGTTGTCATTATAAGTTGATTTTATATAAGTTTATATATATATATATATATATATATATATATATATATATATATAAATCAGTGATCATTGACTTTTATTTCTGGCTTTCTTCACCCAGCATAATGATTTTAAGATTCATCATGTTGGGTTTTTGCATCAGTAACATGTTCATCCTTAGTGCTAAGTAGCATTCTTTTGCATAGACATTTCACGTTTTGCTTAGCCATACACCAGTTGATGAACATGTGCTGTTTTCAGTTTTTCACTACCATGGATAATAGTTGCTATGAATATTCTTATGCAGTTCTTTGTTAAAAAATGTTTTCATTTCTCTGGAGTATATCTATAAGTTGAATGGCTGAATTTGTGACAGGTGAATATTTAACTTTTAAAGAAACCACTGAACCAGATTTCCAAAGTGGTTGTACTATTTCATATTCCTACCAGCAGGGTATTCTCCAGCAAGTTGTTCTCTATCTTCACCAATTTTGGTACTTAATTCTTTTAATTTCAGCCATTCTAAGAGTTGTACATTAGTATCACATTGTGTTCTTAGATTGTAACTCCCTCATGACTAATGATGCTGAGAATGTGTGCTTATCAGACATTTGTATACACTCTTTTATTAAATATCTGTTCATATCATTTGTCAATGTTTCTACTGGACTGATTCTTATTATATAAAAGTTCCTGAATATTAAGGATACATGTCCAGTCTTTTGTAAGATTTATTAATAATATTTTCTTCAAAACTGTGTCATGCTATTTATTTTCTTCATGAAATTCTTTCACAGTCAAAGGTTTCAACTATGATAAATTCTGATTTATAACTTATTGTTTTAATTTTATGCTTCTTCCTTTATACTACTACCTAATAAATATTTGACAATGTTAGTCATAAGGGCTTCCCTCATAGCTCAGTTGATAAATAATCTGCCTGCAATGCAGGAGACCCGGGTTCGATTCCTGGGTCGGAAAGACCCCTGGAGAAGGAAATAGCAACCCACTCCAGTATTCTTGCCTGGAAAATCCCACAGAGGAGCCTGGCAGGCTACAGTTCATGGGGTTGCAAAAATCAGATGTGATTTAGTGACTAAATAATCAAAGTCATAAACATTTTTATAGAAAGTTTGTAATTTTAGCCTTTATATTTAGAACCATGGCTCATTCTATGTTTATTTTTGTGTAGCTGCTGCTGCTGCGTCACTTCAGTCGTGTCCGACTCTGTGTGACCCCAGAGACGGCAGCCCACCAGTCTCCCCCGTCCCTGGGATTCTCCATTCTCCATTCTCTATTTTTGTGTAGAGTAATGAGGTAAAGCTTAAGGTTCTTTTTTATTCATATGGCTTTTCAGTTCTTCAGGCACCAATTATTTCCAAATCTTTCCATTCTCCATTTAATCACATTGAAATCTTTAGGGAAAATCAATGAAAGATCCATCCCAATTCTATTTCTATACACTCTATTTTTCTTTTGATTTAGCATCTATCATCTTGCCAAACCACCTTCTCTTAAACAATGAAGTTTTAGAATAAGAATTGAAGTCAGGTAATATAAGCTCTACAACTTTTTCTTTTTCTAAAAATACCTTTGAGAGACTTCTAGTCTGGACAAGTTCATGTAGAACCATTTTTCACCCCCTCTGCTTATCAAATATAACTATAAAATCCTAGAAATGACACAAGAAATAAACATACGAGAATTCTGAAGATAGTAACAGAAAGGTAAGGAGTTGGCTGACCACAGGAATGGAAGAATAGCATTATTTCAGTGTGTCTGGTGTTTCCCAACAGAGGGAAGCAGTATATTAACAGGTGTCTCCCACACCCAACTTAGCAACAGAGGCAGCCCAGGTAAGCTCATCCTTTCCACCACCAAAGACAATTCCCTATGGCAACATCAGGCAAGCTTCACATAACTGTCAAGGGGTGCCAATTGAGAGATCCAAATAGAAGTGCCCAGGGGAAGCATTCTTGATCCCACTGAGCCTTAAACACTCTTTATTGTCAAGAGATAAAAAGGTGGGAGCCTGGACTTGGCAAGAGAATCAGCCACACCAGACTTTGCAGCAATTCACAATCTTGGTATTCTCCTCCCCTGCCCGGGGACATAGGCAGAAAAAGAAACTGTGCCTTAGTCTGGGAGGCCCATTTATTTCCACAGGTTAAAACTTTTTCTCCCAGCTGGGGATATGAGGGCAGCCAAGAAGCACTTATCTCCATACATGCCTTCTCCACCAAGAGATACTCCTGGTGATTCTGGAAAACCTGTTTTGCCTACTCATGCAACATCAGCAGAGACCAGTTTATCTGGTACATAAGCAGTACCAGATGAACGGAACAGACCAAAATAAGATTTCAAAGGCTTTCAAAATTAAGCTCCCACTGAAAACACAGCCTCCTCTACTCAAATACATAATTTTAAGACTCCAAAGAAAAGCATGGTATAATGATTCTAAATGTATACACACCAAACAATGGAAACTCAAATGGCATGAAGAAAAGCTGATAGAGTTGAAAAAAGAAACAGACAAATCTGAAATTATACTTGGGGACTTTAATCCACCTACCCCCATCTTCAAAAACTAAAGGAACTCTTAGAAAATCAGCAAACACATAAAGGACCTTAACAATGCCAGCAACCAAATTAATATATTATACATATATAGCATATCACCCTTAACTGCATAAGACTGCACATTTTTTTCAAGTGCTCTTGGAACATTCAACAACCTTAGCCCTATCCCAGTCCATTAAAAAAAAAAAAAAAAAAAAACTTCAATACATTGAAAACATACAAAAGTGTTCTCTAACCATAATCAAATCAAATTAAAATTAATTAAAAAAAAGACAAATGTGAGATGACTTTATATCTTGATTATACTGGTAATTAAAAGAATCCACAAGGGTAGTAAATTTGCATATTTTTATGCACATATATCAAGCTTAAATACTTGAGTATAGTGTTAAATAAGTGGTAGAACAGGCATCATTGTCTTGTTTTTAATCTTACAGGAAAAAACATTAAATATTTCAACATCAAGTAATTATGAGCTTTATATTTCTCTTAAGTGCTGCTGCTGCTGCTAAGTCGCTTCAGTCGTTTCCGACCCTGTGCGACCCCATAGACCGCAGTTCACCAGGCTCTCTGTCCCTGGGATTCTTCAGGCAAGAATACTGGAGTAGGTTGCCATTTCCTTCTCTAATGCGTGAGAGTGAAAAGTGAAAGTGAAGTCGCTCAGTCGTGTCCGACTCTCAGTGACCCCATGGACTGCAGCCTACCAGGTTCCTCCGTCCATGGGATTTTCCAGGCAAGAGTACTGGAATGGGTAGCCATTTCCTTCTCCAGAGTGACTTTTACCAAATTGAGAGTTTCTTTTTGTTTGCTGAGTGCTTTTTTTTTAAGAATTAATAAGCAGTGTTGAATTCTGCCAAATTATTTTTTCTGCATTTATTGAAATAGGTGTTATCTCCTTTGCTAATGATGAATTATATGGATTAAGTACATTCAAATGTCCTTCTATTCCTATTTGCTCAAAAAGTACTATCCTTTTAATTATTGTTGGATTCAATTTGACAATACTATTAACGATTTTTTTGTTTATATTCATGGTGGATATTTGTCTGATTTATTTATTTATTTATTTATTTTTGGTATAATTTTATTATCAGGATGTATATTCAGAGTTGTGAACATGGTAAGTCGCTTCAGTCGTGTCCCATTCTTCTTCCCTCCAAGCAAGATTACTGGAGTGGTTTGCCATCCCTTCTCCAGGGGATCTTCCCCACCCAGGGATCTAATCCTGGACTCTCAGTCTCCTGCATTGACAGGCGGGTTCTTTACCACTAGTGCCACCTGGGAAGCCAGAGTTCAGTTCAGTTCAGTCGCTCAGTCGCGACCCTATGAATCGCAGCACACCAGGCCTCCCTGTCCATCACCAACTCAGGAGTTCACTCAGACTCACGTCCATTGAGTCAGTGATGCCATCCAGCCAGCTCATCCTCTGTCGTCCCCTTCTACTTCTGCCCCCAATCCCTCCCAGCATCAAGGTCTTTTCAATGAGTCAACTCTTTGTATGAGGTGGCCAAAGTATTGGAGTTTCAGCTTTAGCATCAGTGCTTCCAAATAACACCCAGGATTTTCTTTAGAATGGACTGGTTTGGATCTCCTTGCAGTCCAAGGGACTCTCAAGAGTCTTCTCCAACACCACAGTTCAAAAGCATCAATTCTTCGGCACTCAGCCTTCTTCACAGTCGAACTCTCACATCTATACATGACCACTGGAAAAACTGTAGCCTTGACTAGAGGGACCTTTGTTGGCAAAGTAATGTCTCTGCTTTTCAATATGCTGTCTAGGTTGGTCATAACTTTTCTTCCAAGGAGTAAGCGTCTTTTAATTTCATGGCTGCAGTCAACAGCTGCAGTGATTTTGGAGCCCAGAAAAATAAAGTCTGACACTGTTTCCACTGTTTCCCCATCTATTTCCCATGAAGTGATGGGACCGGATGCCATGATCTTTGTTTTCTGAATGTTGAGTTTTAAGCCAACTTTTTCACTCTCCTCTTTCACCTTCATCAAGAGGCTTTTTAGTTCCTCTTCACTTTCTGCCATAAGGGTGGTGTCATCTGCATGTCTGAGGTTATTGATATTTCTCCCGGCAATCTTGATTCCAGCTTGTGCGTCTTCCAGCCCAGTGTTTCTCATGATGTATTCTGCATATGAGTTAAATAAGCAGGGTGACAATATACAGCCTTGACGTACTCCTTTTCCTATTTGGAACCAGTCTATTGTTCCAGAGAGGGAGGGTTCCATTCTCTTCTGCTTTATCAGAAAAAAGAAAAGAAAAAAATCAGGATTGAATGTTTGTTGGAACTCTCAGTGAAAACATCTATCAAGTTTTCTTTGTGAGAATTTTTTTTTTTATAATTCCCTTTTTTTTACATACATATATATGGGGGAAAGAGAGAGGGAGGGAAGGAGAGAGAGGAGGTCTGCTGCTTCTAAGTCACTTCAGTCGTGTCCAACTCTGTGTGACCCCAAAGACGGCAACCTACCAGGCTCCCCCGTTCCTGGGATTCTCCAGGCAAGAACACTGGAGTGGGTTGCCATTGCCTTCTCCAATGCATGAAAGTGAAAAGTAGAAGTGAAGTCGTTCAGTCATGTCCAAACCTCAGTGACCCCGTGGACTGCAGCCTTCCAGGCTCCCCTGTCCATGGGATTTTCCAGGCAAGAGTACTGGAGTGGGGTGCCATTGCCTTCTCTGGAGAGGAGGTCAAAGATCTGCAAAAGTCAGAATTTGAGCTAGCGAAGATTGATTGCTTGTTAACCATCTGTTGGCAAGAACATGACTTGGCTCTTTCAGCAGCTCCTGGAGCATGTGCAACCACTGATTCTCTGGGATTGTTAAGTACAGCAACCTGGAGACTCATTAGCCACAAGTCTTGCTGGGATGAGAAAAATGAATTCTGAAAGTTTCCCGAGCCCACCATCATAAAAACCAGTCTCCCAGTAGTTTCAGAAGGGCCACAAAACAAATCAGGCCCCCAAACCTCAGCAACCAACAGTGGCTAATGAGGTGTGCAGGAAGAAAACCACTATAAGATATTGCTCAGTTGGAGAGACCATGAAAATACTGTAGCCAACCCCAGCCAGCCTGCCTCTGAAGAACCTCAAGGATCACCACCGGTCGCCAGGCCTCCATGCCTGCTGCAGCAACAGCTCTGCCATCTACCCACTTAGGTTCCTGAAAGGTGCCAGTCTTCATCCTTTGCCTCGAGCCCTCAATATTGCTGGGGTCCAGCCCCAGTAGGATCCAAGGATACCCTCAGGATGACGGCGTCGGACATAAGAGAGAAAAAGAGAGAGAGAGAGAGAGAGAGAGAATGACACGGGGAGACCAAGCTTCGGTGAGCGAGGCCCATAACTTTATTTTCAAAAGGAACTTTTATACTTTGACTTGTACATAGAGGGAAATGAAAGATGCAAAGTCATACAGAGTCAGCCCAAACATTACATCTGTTTTGTCTTTATCGAAACCAGGATTTTTTCTGCATACTTTCCCACAAACGATGTTGTGTACATTATCTTCTGGCCTTGGAGGCCTGTGGACATTTTATGACCCTTTTTTGATAAAGGCTGCTCAACCAGAAAACTTATTTTCCTTTGAAGTGTTTTTTCTTTATATTTCTAATCTATGTCAGCCTCAGAAAGTACTAAACAGAGTTACATTCTCACAGAGCAAAGGTGCAGTGAGTTACAAGAAAGAAAGAACCAATTAGCTCAAAGGTCTGATGTGGTTAATTCCAAGGCTACTACTTGTTTTTCTTACATTCCAACTATGTTAACTACTGCAGTCCCAGGTGCACAATGGATAAGGGATATGGGCACTTGGCAGCAAGCATTGGCTCAACAGTGAAATCCTACACCAGCACTACTCTAATAGTTTTTAACTCTTCGAAAGGCTCTATATCTTTAGAATGTTTTAGGCTTCCCATGTCTCTCATGGTTGGGAGGCTGTGAACAATCACATATGTAGCTGCAAGAATCTAGATAAACCCATCAGAGTCTAGAAAGCCATCAGAGGGGTTTTAATTGAAGCACTCCTATCATGCCCAGGAGACTTATTAATTAAAGCCCTAAGTTGATTTTTACCAGAAAAAGTTGGTCGGGGATAGCCCCCTGTTAATGTCAGAAGAGTTGGTGAAAGGCACAAAATAGTAAGACAGACAGATTCTGGTTTTGGGGTAGATGCTCAAGCAGATCCAGGGAATCCCTCGAGGCCCAATCCGCCTTTGCCTGTCATGTTCTTTCTGCATGACGTTTGTCATGGGTGGGATCTCCCGTGGTGGCTCCCGGCACAACATTACCTTCATGGAGGCCAAGCTAAGGAAGCAATTGCAACTCTGGCAGCCAGCCTTGGCAGGATAGCTGCCTTGAGGCTTCTGTGAGGCTGCAAGCCTCATCCCCAGGCCACATAGTGACCAAGAGGCCCGAGGGGGCCCAGGCTCTGGGAAGACACATCCCTCCCCTGTTCTGTAGGGAGCCCACCTCTGTCCGGGGTGCGAGCCTCTTGGAGGCTGGCCCATGTTCCCTGGAGAGGCCAGTCAGACGTTCGGTACCTGCCATCTGTGCCCACCGGCTGTGGCATGAACCTCAGCAGATTCAAAGGCTCAGCTCTGCCTCACGGTCTCAAACAAAACATGGGTGAACTTCCACATGATTCAAGCGCAGCTTCAACTGGAAATGGGGGGTCCCCGACTGACAGGCCTCACATCCTGAAGCAAGCCCTGTGGAGGTACTGGAGGAGGCCTGGAGCCGAGATCCAGTGCAGCCAGCTCATAGCAGCTCTGTGCCCTCAGGTCTTTGCACTCCAGTCAGCAGCTGTCAACTGCTCGGGTGGGGTTGGGGAGGGCACGTAGTGTCTTCGGTAGCTCTGTCCTCCTACCTCAGATTTTCTGAGTAAAAAAGACAGCTTTTCTCCTTTTTTAATTTTGTATAGAATCTTCCCTTTCTGTTTTATTCATATGTACTTTTTTTTAAATTTTATTTTATTTTTAAACTTTACATAATTGTATTAGTTTTGCCAAATATCAAAATGAATCTGCCACAGGTATACATGTGTTCCCCATCCTGAACCCTCCTCCCTCCTCCCTCCCCATTCCATCCCTCTGGGTCGTCCCAGTGCACCAGCCCCAAGCATCCAGTATCGTGCATCAAACCTGGACTGGCAACTAGTTTCATACATGATATTTTACGTTTCAATGCCATTCTCCCAAATCTTCCCACCTTCTCCCTCTCCCACAGAGTCCATAAGACTGTTCTATACATCAGTGTCTCTTTTGCTGTCTTGTACACAGGGTTATTGTTACCATCTTTCTAAATTCCATATATATGTGTTAGTATACTGTATTGGTGTTTTTCTTTCTGGCTTACTTCACTCTGTATAATAGGCTTCAGTTTCATCCACCTCATTAGAACTGATTCAAATGTATTCTTCTTAATGGCTGAGTAATACTCCATTGTGTATATGTACCACAGCTTTCTTATCCATTCATCTGCTGATGGGCATCTAGGTTGCTTCCATGTCCTGGCTATTATAAACAGTGCTGCAATGAACACTGGGGTACACGTGTCTCTTTCCCTTCTGGTTTCCTCAGTGTGTATGCCCAGCAGTGGGATTGCTGGATCATAAGGCAGTTCTATTTCCAGTTTTTTAAGGAATGTCCACACTGTTCTCCATAGTGGCTGTACTAGTTTGCATTCCCACCAACAGTGTAAGAGGGTTCCCTTTTCTCCACACCTTCTCCAGCATTTATTACTTGTAGACTTTTGGATCACAGCCATTCTGACTGGATGCAAATCAAAACCACTATAAGGTACCATTCATATGTACTTTTATCTTCATTTTATTTTTCATTTCTACTTTTAGTTTACTTTTAGTTTTTATTTTCTTATTTTTTTAAATGCAGAATTTTGTGTTATAAAACCACTGTTTATTTTTTGCCTGCAACGCTTGGCCTGGGGGATCTTAGATCCCCTACAAGGATCAAGCCTGCACTCTAAGCAATGGCAGTGCAGAGGCCCGACCACTGGACCACCAAGAAATTAATTCCCTTGTCTCCTTAAGTTTTGTATGCTGTATTTTATATACCATTAAGATGAAATTATTCTATAATATCTCCTCTGGTTATTGTTGGTTTATCTGATGGGTTTTTTAAAATGGATTTAATTGTAAATATTTAGTTTTCCCACATATGGTTAATAATATCTAATTTAATTATATTGTGATAAGAGTTTTTTTCCCATGTGATTTCAATTCTATTAAGTTGATTTAGACTTAGGGCCCAGTTTATGGACCATCTTGGTGAATATGAGGGCTTAAAGAATGTGTATTCTGACATTGTCATATGTAATATTGTATAATAACTTTTAGAAACAAGGTTGTGGATGTTGATTACATTAAAGTTTGTTTGTTTGTTTGTTTTTTGGCCAAGTTCAGTCAGCTGTTCAAGGGGACTGTTAATTCCAAAGTTATAGTAGCAGATTTTATCTAGTTTTTTCTTTAATACTGTAGGTTTTGCACCATGAACATTATCTTATCTCATATTAAAATATGTAATCCAGTCTTCTTATGCTTATGGTTTGTACTATACATAATTTCTACACATTTACACTCACTCTATCTGAGCTTCATATTTAAATTTCATCTCATATTTAACATAAGTTTTGCTTTTAGTAACTAACCTGTAAATCTGTGCCTTTTAATTAGGGGTTCATCAATAAACATTGTGTGTCATTACTGAAGTCATTTGGTTAGGTTCACCATTTTATTAGGTAATTTCTGAATATATTTTCTATTTTATTACTCTTTTGTGATTTTCTGTTTCTTTAAGTGAATTTTAGAATTCCACTTCAGTTCAGCTCAGTCGTTCCGTCGTGTCCGACTCTTTGCAACCCCATGAATCACAGCACGCCAGGCCTCCCTGTCCATCACCAATTCCCGGAGTTCACTCAGACTCACGTCCATCCAGTCAGTGATGCCATCCAGCCATCTCATCCTCTGTCATCCCCTTCTCCTCTTGCCCCCAATACCTCCCAGCATCAGAGTCTTTTCCAATGAGTCAACTCTTCACATGAGGTGGCCAAAGTACTGGAGTTTCAGCTTTAGCATCATTCCTTTCAAAGAAATCCCAGGGCTGATCTCCTTCAGAATGGACTGGTTGGATCTCCTTGCAGTCCAAGGAACTCTCAAGAGTCTTCTAGAACACCACAGTTCAAAAGCATCAATTCTTCAGTGCTCAGCTTTCTTCACAGTCCAACTCTCACATCCATACATGACCACAGGAAAAACCGTAGCCTTGACTAGATGGACCTTTGTTGACAAAGTAATTTCTCTGCTTTTTAATATGCTGTCTAGGTTGGTCATAACTTTTCTTCCAAGGAGTAAGCGTCTTTTAATTTCAGGGCTGCAGTCACCAGCTGCAGTGGTTTTGGAGCCCCCCAAAATTAAGTCTGACACTGTTTCCACTGTTTCCCCATCTATTTCCCATGAAGTGATGGGACCAGATGCCATGATCTTAGTTTTCTGAATATTGAGCTTTAAGCCAACTTTTTCACTCTCCACTTTCACTTTCATCAAGAGGCTTTTTAGTTCCTCTTCACTTTCTGCCATAAGGGTGGTGTCATCTGCATATCTGAGGTTATTGATATTTCTCCCGGCAATCTTGATTCCAGCTTGTGTTTCTTCTAGTCCAGCATTTCTCATGATGTACTCTGCATAAAAGTTAAATAAGCAGGGTGACAATATACAGCCTTGATGTACTCCTTTTCCTATTTGGAACCAGTCTGTTGTTCCATGTCCAGTCTAACTGTTGCTTCCTGACCTGCATATAGGTTTCTCAAGAGGCAGGTCAGGTGGTCTGGTATTCCCATCTCTTTCAGAATTTTCCACAGTTTATTGTGATCCACACAGTCAAAGTCTTTGGCATAGTCAATAAAGCAGAAATAGGTATTTTTCTGGAACTCTCTTGCTTTTTTGATGATCCAGCAGATGCTAGAAATTATCAATTTGGATTTTTTATTAGTAATTGATCTAGGATTAAGTCTTTACAGTGTATATAGATTTAATATTTTACTACCTCAAATGATACATAGAAAACCTACAACCATGTGGATCCATTTAGCATAAATTCATCATTCTATGTATGTTAATTATAATTAATGCTAAAAAATGTTATACACAGAAAAGACACTGTAATATTTTTTGCTTTAAATAGTCATGTGTGTGTTAGCTAAACTAAGAGAAAATCACATTTTATCAATATATTTATTACTTATGTTGTTCTTCCCAGAGAGTCCCTAGTTTATTTTCCCTCTAGGATTTTTTTTTTCAACTGCAAGAAATTATTTAAGTATTTCTTTTAGGTGCAGTATTGGTGTAAAAGTTTCTTATTATTTTATTTGAAAATGTCTTTATTTACCATCCATTCTTTGTTTTAAACTTTTTATTTTTAAAAAATATATATTTATTTATTTTAATTGGAGGTTAATTATTTTAAAATATTGTATTGGTTTTGCCATGCATCAACACGAATCTGCCACAGGTATACACGTGTTTCCTATCCCGAACTCCCCTCCCACCTCCCTCCCCATACCATCCCTCTGGGTCATCCCAGTGCGCCAGCCCCAAGCAGCCAGTATCATGCATCAAACTAGGACTGGCGATTCGTTTCATATATAATATTATACAAGTTTCAATGCCATTCTCCCAAATCATCCCACCCTCGCGCACAGAGTCCAAAAGACTGTTCTATACTTCTGTGTCTCTTTTGCTGTCTCGCATACAGGGTTATTGTTACCATCTTTCTAAATTCCATATATATGCGTTAGTATACTGTATTGGTGTTTTTCTTTCTGGCTTACTTCACTCTGTATAATAGGCTCCAGTTTCATCCACCTCATTAGAACTGATTCAAATGTATTCTTTTGAATGACTGAGTAATACTCCATTGTGTATATGTACCACAGCTTTCTTATCTTCATCTGCTGATGGACATCTAGGTTGCTTCCATGTCCTGGCTATTATAAACAGTGCTGCGATGAACATTGGGGTACACGTGTCTCTTTCCCTTCTGGTTTCCTTGGTGTGTATGCCCAGCAGTGGGATTGCTGGGTCATAAGGCAGTTCTATTTCCAGTTTGTTTGTTTTTTTTTAAGGAATCTGCACACTGTTCTCCATAATGGCGGTACTAGTTTGCATTCCCACCAACAGTGTAAGAGGGTTCCCTTTTCTCCACACCCTCTCCAGCATTTGTTGCTTGTAGACTTTTGGATAGCAGTCATTCTGACTGGCGTGAAATGGTACCTCATTGTGGTTTTGATTTGCATTTCTCTGATAATGAGTGATGTTGAGCATTTTTCATGTGTTTGTTAGCCATCTGTATATCTTCTTTGGAGAAATGTCTATTTAGTTCTTTGGCCCATTTTATGATTGGGTCATTCATGGATTGGAAGACTCAATATAGTGAAAATGAGTATACTACCCAAAGGAATCTATAGATTCAATGCAATCCTTATCAAGCTACCAATGGAATTTTTCACAGAGCTAGAACAAATAATTTCACAATTTGTATGTTTTAAACTTTTTAATTACATTGGTGTACAGCTAGTTAACAGTGTTGTGGTAGTTTCAGGCGGATAGCAAATGGACTCAGTCATACATATACATGTATCCATTCTTCTCCAAACTCCCCTCCCATTCAACCTGACACATAACACTGAATAGTTTCCTGTACTATAGTGTAGGTCCTTGTTGGTTACCCATTTTAAATATTGAAGTGTGTACTTGTCATTCTAAACTTGCTAATTATCCCTTTCTCCCAGATAACCACAAGTTTGTTCCCTAAGTCTGTGAATCTGTTTTGTTAATAAGTTCATTTCTATTTAGATTCTTCATATAAAGGATAGCATACAATATTTCTCTTTCTTTGTCCTACTTTCTTCTCTCAATATGAAAATATCTAGGTGCTTTCATATTGCTGAAAATGGCATTAATTCATTCTTTTTAATGGCTGAGTCATTCATTCAGTCAGTTCAGTCGTTCAGTCATGTCCAACTCTTTGCAACCCCATGGACTACAGCACTCCAGGCCTCCCTATGTAACACCAACTCCTGGAATTTACTCAAACTCATGTCCGTTGAGTCGGTGATGCTATCCAACCATCTCATCCTCTGTCATCCCCTTTTCCTCCCACCTTCAATCTTTCCCAGCATCAGGGTCTTTTCAAAGGAGTTAGTTCTTTGCATCAGGTGGCCAAAATATTGGAGTTTCAACATCAACAACAGTCCTTCCAATGAATATTCAGGACTGATTTCCTTTAGTATGTACTGGTTGGATCTCCATGCTGTCCAAGGGACTCTCAAGAGTCTTCTCCAACACCACAGTTCAAAAGCATCAATTCTTTGGCATTCAGCTTGCTTTGTAGTCCAACTCTCACATCCATACATGACGACTGGAAAAGCCATAGCTTTGAGTAGATGGACCTTTATTAGCAAAGAAATGTCTCTGCTTATTAATATTCTGTCTAGGTTGGTCATAACTTTTCTTGTAAGGAGCAAGCATCTTTTAATTTCATGGCTGCAGTCACCATCTGCAGTGATTTTGGAGCCCCCAAAAATAAAGTCTGTCACTGTTTCCCCATCTATTTGCCCTGAAGTGATGGGACTGGATGCCAGGATCTTAGTTTTCTGAATGTTGAGTTTTAAGCCAACTTTTTCACTCTCTTCTTTCACTTTCATCAACAGGCTCTTTAGTTCTTCTTTGCATTCTGCCATAAGGGTGGTGTCATCTGCATATCTGAGGTTATGGAAATTTCTCCCATAAATCTTGATTCCAGCTTGTGATTCATTCAGTCCAGCATTTCTCATGATGTACTCTGCATAAAAGTTGAATAAGCAGGATGACAGTATACAACCTTGACATACTCCTTTCACAATTTGGAACCAGTCTGTTTTTCCATGTCCAGTTCTAACTGTTGCTTCTTGACCTGCATACAGATTTCTCAGGAGGCGAATCAGATGGTCTGGTATTCCCATCTCTTGAAGAATTGTCCACAGTTTGTTGTGATCCACACAGTCAAAGGCTTTGGCACAGTCAATAAAGCAGAAATAGATGTTTTTCTGGAACTCTCTTGCATTTTCTATAATCCAACAGATATTGGCAATTTGATCTCTGTTTCCTCTGCCTTTTCTAAACCAGCTTCAACATCTGGAAGTTCACAGTTGACATACTGTTGAAGTCTGGCTTGGAGAATTTTCAGCATTACTTTGGTAGCCTTTGAGATGACTGCAATTGTGCAGTAGTTTGAACATTCTTTAGCATTTCCTTTCTTTGGGGATTGGAATGAAAATTGACCTTTTCCAGTCCCGTGGCCACTGCTGAGTTTTCCCAATTTGCTCACATATTGAGTGCAGCAATTTCACAGCATCATCTGTTAGCATTTGAAATAGCTCAGTGGACTTCCATCACCTCCACTAGCTTTGTTTTTAGTGATGCTTCTTAAGGCCTACTTATCTTCACATTCCAGGATGTCTGGCTTTAGGTGAGTGATCACACCACTGTGATTATCTGGGTCATGCAGATCTTTTTTTGTATAGTACGTCTGTGTATTCTTGCCACCTCTTCTTAGTATCTTCTGCTTCTGTTAGGTCCATATCATTTCAGTCCTTTATTATGCCATTTTTGCATGAAAAATTCCCTTGGTATCTCTAATTTTCTTTAGGAAAACAGAAGACGGCCAGAGTGAACATCGACATTTTAGGAATCAGAGAACTAAAGTGGACTGGAATGGCTGAATTTAACCCAGATGACCATTGTATCTACTTCTGTGGGCAAGAATCCCTTTGAAGAAATGGGGTAGCTATCATAGTCAACAAAAGAGTCCGAAATGCAGTTCTTGGATGCAATTGCAAAAACGACAGAATGATCTCTGTTTGTTTCCAAGGCAACCCATTCAATATCACAGTAATCCAAGTCTATGCCCCAGACCAGTAATGCTGAAGAAGCTGAAGTTGAATGGTTCTATAAAGACCTACAAGACCTTCTAGAACAATACTCAAAAAAGATGTCCTTTTCATTATAGGGGATTGGAATGCAGAAGTAGGAAGTCAAGAAATATCTGGAGTAACAGACAAATTTTGCCTTGGGGTACAGAATGAAGCAGGGCAAAGGCTATAACAGTTTTGCCAAGAGAACACACTGTACATAGCAAACACCCTCTTCCTATAATAAAAGAGAAGACTCTACTCATGGGCATCACCAGATGGTCAATACCAAAATCAGATTGATTATATTTTTTGCTGCCAAAGATGGAGAAGCTCTATACAGTCAGAAAAAACAAGACTGGGAGTTGACTGTGGCTCAGATTATGAACTCCTTATTACCAAATTCAGACTTAAATTGAGGAAAATAGGGAAAAACACTAGACCACTCATGTATGACCTAAATCAAATCCTTTACAATTATACAGTGGAAGTGAGAAATAGATTAAAGGTACTGGATCTGATAGAGTGCTTGAAGAACTATGGATGGGGGTTCATGACATTGTACAGGAGACAGGAATCAAGACCATCCCCAAGAAAAAGAAATGCAAAAGGCAAAATTGTTGTTTTAGGAGGCCTTACAAATAGCTGAGAAGAGAAGAGAAGTGAAAGGCAAAGGAGAAAACAAAAGATATACCCATTTAAATGCAGAGTTCCAAAGAATATCAAGGAGAGATAAGAAGGTCTTCCTCATGATAAATGCAAAGAAATAGAGGAAAACAAGAAAATGGGAAAGAAGAGATCTCTTCAAGAAATTTAGAGATACCATGGGAAATTTTCATTCAAACATGGCACAATAAAGGACAGAAATGGCTGAGTAGCATTCCAGTTTATATATGTACTGCATTTTTTAAATTTATTCCTCTGTTGATTAATGTATAAGTTGCTTACATGTCTTGGCTATTATATTTACTAATCATGCTGATTGATATTTATACTTCATAGAAAATTCTGTACTTATCTGTTTTCTGCCTTCTTGCCTCCGTAACTTCTGATATGGAGTCTGTGGTGATATGAATTATTCTTTCCCTGTGTATAATATGACATTTTTGAGTTAATTTCAAAATTTTATCTTTCTGTTTGATTTTTAGCAAGTTGATTTGTCTTTACTAATATTTAGTTTTATTTATATTATTCTACTGTGGATTTACTCAGCCTCTGGTTTGTATAAAAGTATGTCTTCCATACATTTGGTAAGTTTTTATCCATTATTTTTCCTTTTTTTTTTTCCCTGTCTTGATGTCACTTAACTAAAGCTTCTTTTGCTCAAATTACATATAATTTATACTTTTGACATGTCCCACAGGTTCCTGAAGCTCTTCATTTTTTTCCAAACATGTCTTGGCATTCTGAAGATTGTATTATACAGTGGAAGTGAGAAATAGATTGAAGGGATTAGATCTGATGGTGTGCTTGAAGAACTATGGATGGAGGTTCAAATCAGATCGACCTTTAAGATTATTGATTCTCTACTCTATCATCTGTATTCTGCATACCCAAAGATTGTTTTATGTAGATATATATTTTTCTGGAATTTTTATTTTTTTTTTAATAATCTTAGATTTTCTAGATTTTTATGAGTACTTCTTCTTCATATATCACACACATATACCTCCCTCAACACACACACACACACACACAAACATACACATGCTAGCTGCTTTAAAAGTCCTTCTATGATAATTCCAATATCTGGATAATCTAGGGGTTCAGATATGTTGATCATTTTTTCCTGTAAGAATGAGTACCACTTAAAAAAATATTTATTTGGCTGCACCAGGTTTTAGTTAAGACATGTGTGATCTTTAATTGTGTCACGTGGGATCTAGTTCCCTGACCAGGAATTGAACCCCAGCCCCTACACTGAAAGCATGGAGTCTTAGCCACTGGGCCACCAGGGTAAATCCCAAGAATGAGTAACACTTTTAATTCCTCATACATGGGTAATTTTGACTATATCCCACTAATTGTGAATGTGATATTATACATGTGATATATTTGCATTTGGTTATATTCTTAAGAATGGTGATACTTGTTTTGTTTTACTAGGCAATTGGTTTGATTACGTTTAAATTTTAAATATTACATCTCAACTCCAAGTTCAGTTATTTTAGAATCATCACAGCTACTTTGAGTCTGCACCATACATTTATGGGTTAGGAGCCAGGCAGTCTTGAGTAGAGCTTATACTCATAACTTGGGTTTCCTCCTCTGTGACATTCTCCTTTCCAGAGGTCTCCTCTCAAGTTTTTCAAAACACAGTTGCTTTGAAATATGTTTTCTGGTTTTTCAGGTGAGGAAGTCTGCAGAATTTCTCTAAGAATTATAGTCAGTTCACACATTGAAAATGTTTGTCTAACTTTAAAGTATAATAAAAGCCAGGAGAAAAAAGCCACATATTCACACAGTACCATTCTTTTTTGACAAGTGTCAGTTCAGTTCCTGAATGTACCTGCATTTGATTACTCTCCATTGCCTTCTAGACATTCTTTATTTTGTTTTTGTTTTTTTTTTTTTTTTTTGTAGTTTGTCTGGATTTTATAGTTGTTATACACAGGAGGATTGGGTTCAGTAGGAGCTACTTAATGATGTTGGCAGTGATAGTCCTTGTCTTAATTTTTTTTATTATTTCTTATTCTTTTTTTTATTATTATTTCTTATTTCATACCTCCATGCAGGGAAACAGGAAAAGAGGAGCCAGAAGTTTCAAGAACTGGGGCTGGCATGAGTTTCCTACAGTGAATGATATGTGTCCTCAATTTTGGGCAATGCCGATATATTTGCCCAGATTTCAACAGTTGCATTATACGTGTATGTGTGTGTGTATCTGTGTGTATGTATGTATGTATATAGGAAAGGAGTTCTGAATTATATCTTACAACATCTCTTTATAACTTTTTATCCTCAATATATATTAATATTATCTCCTGTTCTAAGTGAGAGTAATAGAAGTGTTGTAATTTGAATGTATTTAAATGTTCACAAAATAACAAGGCTTCAAATCAATTATTTTATTATCTCATATTTTATTCCACTATAATAATTAAGTTAATCATGATATTATTCCATTATAACAATATAATGGAATAATAATTATAATAATATAATTTTAAATCTTCACTAAGCTCTAAAAATATGGAAATATCTTCAGTGGCAGCATATTCTGGTTATGTCCAGAAAAATAGCTTGGATTAATTTAGATCTGTAGAATCATCAGCAGAAAACTCAAAATTGTTTTCATAAGTATTCCAGGGGAAGTAAAATCTACATATAATCTTTATATTGCTATTTTATTCTTCAGAAATGTCATATGCTTACTAATGTAAGATCAAGTAGACACCTTAAACTTATTTGTAAGGGAAAATAGCATCTCGGTGTCAGTTCCTACGGTGATTGATTGACGAGCACAAATTAAAGCTCGTATCTGTATTAATTAATGACTTGCAATGAATCAATCAAAGATGAATAGGTCAACCAAATAAATTTTTCTAAATATACAGCCATTGGTATGTCATTAGGAAAAAAAATCGCAGCTATCAAAAATAATTGGTTCAGACTTCAAATGCTTATTGAGTTATTAAATATTCAAAGATACATCCTCATTTTCAACTCTTAGATACAGTGAGGCAACTCCATAAAATTTGAAAATGAGGGAATTAATTTTCATGGACCTCTGAATAGTTAAATAGTGAACAAACATTTAATAGGGGAATTTAGTAAATTCTTAAAGATTTAGGAAAAGTTTATGGATTTCTGCTAGTCAAGCTGTCAGAGTATAGCTTAAGGCCAAATTGCTCTGTAGAAGCAAGACAAATTTAGGTCATAGAAAATGACATTAATAGTCACAGAGGGAAAATCAATAGCCAGAGAAGATAAAACAACTTAAAGGAGTCTATTTACTGAATATTGAAATATTCTAATAAATGTTGAAAATAATTGTTTTCAGTTTCATTGAAATTGCAATATTCAGTACATATTGAGCATGGTCAGTGTGAAATCAGAAAGTCAAAGAAGCTATTATCATTTGTATTCTTATGTAGCTGGAAAAAACAGTAAAACAGGTAATAACTGATATGTGTATTTAGTGCTCATTATATTTCAGGCTTCACATGCTTTATCTTTCAATGCTAATGGCAATGCACTGTTTTTCAATTGTTGTTGCTCAGTCGTGTCCGACTCTTTGCAACCCCGTGGACAGTAGCCCGCCAGGCTCCTCTGCCCATGGAATTTTCCAGGCAAGAATACTGGATTGGGTTGCCTTAGCTTTGTGTAAATTAATAAATTGAATTTATGTTGCCTACTCTGATATTATATACATATATTAGTTTATATTTGTTAGGTTAGGCACATAAGGGACAGATTTTTTTCTGGGCATTGAACAGCAAGCCTGAACTTTCAAATAACTTTTATAATAGTGAACATGTCCAAAGTAGTTGAGATAATATTTATTGTTGCTGTTTAAATTCATCATTCTACCTCTTGCTCTTTAATTCAGTGACATTAATTCTTATGTAAAAATATATTAAAAGGTATATAAAGCTTAAAATATGTATATTACTAATAAGCATAGTATGCATTTCAAAAAACATGACTATAATAAAGTATAATTTGCCTCTCACAGAATAAGTTAAATGGTGAGTTATGGAACTGCAATAATAGCCAAAGTCATCAGCAGTACTATACAGAATAGGCAAATTGAAATTAATGGAGGACAGAAAATGTCACGGTGTTGGAGCAATGAAAATAACAAGAATAAAACATAAAACTGGACATATGCTGAGCTGTTAGCCCAAGAAAGAGATTTTGAAATGCAAGGCAGTAAGCCTAAACTGGCTCATGATGGAAGATAGAGGAAAGGAGCTTGGCTGGAAAAAAGGGTGAGATTCTGGGTATTGCATTCAGGTTAGAAACTTGTTTCCTTTAGCAATGAATGATTGTTTCTCTTTCTGGGTAAATTTAGGATTTTTTTTTGTCATAAGGAATAAAAATTTTCCAATTAGTTAAATATACTATAGCATATACAAAAATTTTATTCATGTAGAAGGAAGAAGCTTACTTATATGTTTCAATGTTTCCTGTTTGAATAAGTACAAACTTCTATTACTGCTGCTAGATAATTTAAAATTCATCCATGAAAAATAATATTTTTTCATATTTTATATTTATGCAGGTGTGTATATTTATTCACTGTAAGAGAGATTGATTTCTCCCAGGTTACACACTTATCTAGAATTCATATTGAATGCTTCTGACTTTGTCTGCTTTTCACTTCTTTATAATGTATTTGCAGTGTTAGGTTGGGTGGTCCTTGATTAGGAGATAAAGTATATGTCCCTTCCAGGCTTGAATTCTTAATTTTTTATATATATATCTTATCAGAGGGCTTCAGTATTTATAATTTCGTCATCTGCAAAAAGCAGGTACTGTTATTGCTAATCTTTTGAGTATTTGAGAGAATTTTTATTTCATGCTGGAAAAATATAGTTGGATTTATATTACTGGTTTGTAATATATTCATATCAAGGTATATTAACATGTATTTCATTTTATTTTTGACTTTAATGTTGTAGAGGCAAAGTCTGAAGCCAGTTTAACAGCTGTTGCTTTTTTGCATGTGACTTGTTTTTAGGACATATTTAGTGATATTGTTAGTTGATTGGTTGTTTACCTTGCTTTGTTCCTTTTCTTTTTGTCTTGTTTTTATTTTTCTGATTTTGCCCTCATTTCTCCTTAAGATTATAGTGCTTGCATTAAACCTTCATAAATTTCAGGACAAGTTTCAGTTGGTACTCAAGTGTAAGTGAATACATTACATACAAAATAAATAAATTAATTAATTAAGTAAAACAAACCTCTCTGAAATTAAATTGTTTGCAGTTAACACATAGATTCCTTACACTTTGTCCCAAATAAAAAGTTGTTGATAATCAGGAATTATACCAAACCATTTAAAATATCTCAAGAGCATTGTTCTTAATTAATGTATTTGTGTATCTATGTATGCATACATAATCTAATTTAAAATAATTGAAAATGTAAAAATATTCTTAAATACTTCAGGAGTTGTGCTATTGAAAGAGATTAGCTGACTCTTTTGTGATTCAAAGTGAGAGAGGAATATAAAGCGGGCATAGGTTTAACAGTAAGTTATTAACAAAGGTACAAATAAAGAATTATGGATGCCCAAAGGAGAGATTGCTATTTACTTAAAATGAGTAATTAGTTGCATGTCTTCCATAACTGTTTTAATATTCCCAAAACAAAAGGTCCTTCATAGGAAATCCATATAATCCATTTACCTATTATAAAACTTACATATTACTATTCTAGAACTAATAATTTTTATTTGTATGTCAATT
The DNA here is from genome assembly GCF_019923935.1 of Bubalus bubalis. Classification (NCBI taxonomy): domain Eukaryota; kingdom Metazoa; phylum Chordata; class Mammalia; order Artiodactyla; family Bovidae; genus Bubalus; species Bubalus bubalis. The sequence goes on along the minus strand of NC_059159.1, from coordinate 154,477,429 downwards.
AAAGATTTAGGTTAATTACTATAATTTGAATGATCTGTATTTTTGGTTGAAAATAAAGATTATATATGTGTTATTTTAACTTTTTTAAATGGAAATTTTAAATAATGCCATAGAGAAGGGATGTATATTAAAGTTTCCTCCTTCAAAATAAATCCTCCTATAGAGAAAAGAGAAGGAAAGGAGGAAATATTTTCTTCTTTTCTTCTTAGTTTAGGTCCTCAATCTAGTCATACTAGCCTGGTCTCACAAGACGCTATTGCTTATATGTAGGCACAAGTATCATCTTATTGGTAGAACTAACTCAGAATTTAATATGAATTCATATATTTATTACTTTAAAAATTTTCCTCAGTTCTTTAATTATTATCATCAATTTATTAAGAAATTACATTAAAGTATATGATGAATATAAATCTAGATGTTTTCTTTGTCCCTAATACATTAAGTCTGGTTCCAAATAGGAAAAGGAGTATATTTTGCTTCTAATATACAGGGCTATATATTGTCACCCTGCTTATTTAACTTATACACAGAGTACATCATGAGAAACACTGGGCAGAAAGAAGAACAAGCTGAAATCAAGATTGCTGGGAGAAATATCAATAACCTCAGATATGCAGATGACATCCCCCTTATGGCAGAAAGTGAAGAACTAAAGAGCCTCTTGATGAAAGTGAAAGAAGAGAGTGAAAAAGTTGACTTAAAGCTCAACATACAGAAAACAAAGATCATGGTATCCGGTCCCATCACTTCATGGCAAATAGATGGGCAAACAGTGGATACAGTGTCAGACTTTATTTTTGGGGGCTCCAAAATCACTGCAGATGGTGATTGCAGCCATGAAATTAAAAGATGCCTACTGCTTGGAAGGAAAGTTATGACCAACCTAGACAGCATATTAAAAAGCAGAGACATTACTTGGTCAACAAAGGTCCATCTAGTCAACGCAATGGTTTTTCCAGTAGTCATGTATGGATGTGAGAGTTGGACTATAAAGAAAGCTGAGTGTTGAAGACTTGATGCTTTTGAACTGCGGTGTTGGAGAAGACTCTTGAGAGTCCCTTGGACTGCCCGGAGATCCAATCAGTACATCCTAAAGGAGATCAGTCCGGGGTGTTCGTTGGAAGGACTGATGCTAAAGCTGAAACTCCAATACTTTGACCACCTGATGCGAAGAGCTGACTCATTGGAAAAGACCCTGATGCTGGGAAAGATTGAAGGCAGGAGGAGAAGGGGACGACTGAGGATGAGATGGCTGGATGGCATCACGGACTCAATGGACATGAGTTTGGGTGAACTCCAGGAGTTGGTGATGGACAGGGAGGCCTGGCATGCTGCAGTTCATGGGGTCACAAAGATTCGGACATAACTGAGCAGCTGAACTGAACTGAATACATGAAGCCAAATGGTTAAGATAAAATGTTTATCCTCATTGTAGTTCAATGAAAAACAAAGTATAGAAAAGTGGTATATAGTACCGAATGTATATTCTGTACCCCAGTTTCCAGGGAATGTTTTCCCACAATAAGCTAAGCTCTGATAGCATCTGGGTGTCCTGTGAATTCATTCACCATGTCTGACTTTATGAGACCTCATGGACTGTACCCTGCCAAGCTTCTCTGTCCATGAGATTTCCCAGACCAGAACTGGAGTTGGTTGCTATTTCCTCCTCCAGGAAGTCTCCAGACCCAGGGATCAAACCCACATCTGCTACATCTGCTGAATTGACAGGCAGATTCTTTACCACTAAGCCATGTGAGAAGCGCCCGTGGTGTCCTACAGTGCAGCTCAATTCTGGCATTGCATCCCAGAGATAGCATAAGATCCCACAGGTTAAAGACTGCCCCTTAGGTTGCAACCTGTCTTAACCAATGGACTATAAATCAGAAGTTCCTATAACTTCTTCTTTGGATCGATTAAAGTAGCACACAGAACTCAGAAGTATTTTACTTACTAGGTCTTAAGTGTATTATAAAATAATACAATTCAGAAACAGGTAGATGAAAGAGATGTATAGGGAAAAGTATGTGGGAAAGAACTCAAAGCTTCAATGCCTCTCAGCATCTTTCTCCCTAAATCTGCACATATTCACCAACCCTAATATATGCAGAACCTAGTCCTTTTAAGTTGGAAGAAACACAAGCTGGAATCAAGATTGCCAGGAGAAATATCAATAACCTCAGATATGCGGATGACACCACCCATATGGCAGAAAGTGAAGAGGAACTAAAAAGCCTCTTGATGAAAGTGAAAGTGGAGAGTGAAAAAGTTGACTTAAAGCTCAACATTCAAAAAACGAAGATCATGGCATCTGGTCTCATCACTTCATGGCAGATAGATGGGGAACCAGTGGAAACAGTGTCAGACTTTATTTTTCTGGGCTCCAAAATCACTGCAGCTGGTGACTGCAGCCATGAAATTAAAAGACGCTTACTCCTTGGAAGGAAGGTTATGACCAACCTAGATAGCATATTCAAAAGCAGAGACATTACTTTGCCAACAAAGGTTCGTCTAGTCAAGGCTATGGTTTTTCCTGTGGTCATGTATGGATGTGAGAGTTGGACTGTGAAGAAGGCTGAGTGCCGAAGAATTGATGCTTTTGAACTGTGGTGTTGGGGAAGACTCTTGAGAGTCCCTTGGACTGCAAGGAGATCCAACCAGTCCATTCTGAAGGAGATCAGCCCTGGGCTATCTTTGGAAGGAATGATGCTAAAGCTGAAACTCCAATACTTTGGCCAGCTCTTGCAAAGAGTTGACTCATTGGAAAAGACCCTGATGCTGGGAGGGATTGAGGGCAAGAGGAGAAGGGGACGACAGAGGATGAGATGGCTGGATGGCATCACTGACTCGATGGACGTGAGTCTCAGTGAACTCTGGGAGTTGGTGATGGACAGGGAGGCCTGGCATGCTGCGATTCATGGGGTCACAGAGAGTTGGACATGACTGAGCGACTGATCTGATCTGATCTGATGGAGAGTTGTATTACATTGATATTTCGGATTAAATCACAGGCCTTTGGTGATTGATTCAACCTCCAGCCCTTCTCCACTCCCAGGAGATGGAGGTGATGATGGGGAGACTGAAAGTCCAAACCCTCTTGTCATGATAACATGGTCTGCTGTCCAAGTAACCAGCCCCACCTCATGAAATACTAAAGATACTTTTCTGGTCTTGTCACTTGGAAAGTTATAGGAGTTTTGGGAGCTCTGTGCCCAAAATGGAACTGAAGGTCAAATATATATACATATATATATATATTAAATTATATATATATATAATTTTTTACTACAAATCAGAATATTACAGTACTATTTCAGCATTCTGGCTACAGATGTGTAGTAGTAAAAGCATGTGTTAGGAGCCAGACAAACTATGATTTTAAGGTCATAATTTACTTCTGTGACCTTCAGCTTTCTTACTTCTGAAGACTAGCTTCCTGAATATGCTGTTGTATTGATTAAAACTATTAAAAATAGAGTGATTAGGAGAATGAATTAGTAGTATTCTGAATGCTTCAATTATAGAGCAAGGCCAAATCCACTGTGAAAAATGGAAGTTCTTTTAGACTTTAAAAAAAGAAAGTATTCATAGATTATTGATACTAATTATTTGTTACCTTCAGGAACATTTTAAAAGTTTTTGTGGAGTCATTTAACTTGTATTTGTTTAGCTGGAACTCTATCAACAAAAGAAAAATCTACTGTAAATGGTGCAACTGATTTTCCATGCTTCTTTTATGGAAAATATGAGCCAATCTGTCATCCACTTATGGTAGATATGAAGGATATTAGGTTTTTGTTTATGCTTGATGCTTTAATCCTGGCTTCATCTGCTAATCCTCTGTCATGGTGGTGAGATATTTAAGCCACTTAAACTCTGCTCCAGTTAGCTTAAGCTGCATGAACTTAAGTTACCTTAAATCCCTAGGTCTGATTTTCTATGTGGTAGAATAGAGTTAAAGGTATCTACTTGAAGAGGTGTGTGAGGATCAAAATATATGATGTATACAGAGTACATGCTAAAGTGCCAAAATTATGCTAAAATTAGATAATCACTATTGCAGACAAGCAAAGGCTCACTACTCAACTGGAATAGAAGCCAATGCTATGGTACCAGCTTTTAAGATATTAAAAAGCTTTATTTTGAGGTCAACTGACAAAGACATGGAGAGGGCAGAGCTAATATCTGTCTCCTTGCTCTGGCTTTTGGTCAAAATTAAATGAATTAGGGCAAGAGAGTGGAGACGTAATAGCACTGGCAGGGCAAGCTTCCATTGGAGAGCTTGGGAACTTAGCCATTTATAGTAAGATATGACAATACCATTATACAGTGGAAGTGAAAAATAAATTCAAGGGATTAGATCTGATAGAGCACCTGAAGAACTATGGAAGCAGGTTTCTAACACAGTATAGGAGGTGGTGATCAAAACCATCCCCAAGAAAAAGAAATGAAAAAAAGGTAAAATGGTTGTATGAGGAGGCCTTACAAATAGCTGAGAAAATAAGAGAAGCTAAAGGCAACGCAGAAAAGGAAAGATATACCCGTCTGAATGCAAAGTTACAAAGAATAGCAAGGAGAGATAAGAAAGCCTTCCTCAGCGATTAATGCAAAGAAATAGAGGAAAACAATAGAATGGGAAAGAAAAGCGATCTCTTCAAGAAAATTAGATACCAAGGGAACATTTCATGCAAAGATGGGCACAATAAAGGACAGAAACGGTATGGACCTAACAGAAGCAGAAGATATTAAGAAGAGGTGGCAAGAATACACAGAAGAATTATACAAAAAAGATCTTAATAACCCAGACAACGATGATGGTGTGATCACTCACCCAGAGCCAGACATCCTGGAATCTGAAGTCAAGTGGGCCTTAGGAAGCATCACTATGAACAAAACTAGTGGGGGTGATGGAATTCCAACTGAGCTATTTCAAGTCCTAAAAGATGATGCTGTGAAAGTGCTGCACTCAGTATGTCAGCAAATTTGGAAAACTCAGCAGTGGCCACAGGAATGGAAAAGATCAGTTTTCATTCCAATACCATAGAAAGGCAATACCAAAGAACGTTCAAACTGCCACACAATTGCACTCATTTCACATACTAGCAAAGTAATGCTCAAAATTCTCCAAGCTTGTCTTCAAAAGTATGTGAACCAAAAACTTCCAGATGTTCAAGCTGGATATAGAAAAGGGAGAGAAACCAGAGATCAAATTGCCAACATCAATTGGATCATAAAAAAATGCAAGATAATTCCAGAAAAACATCTACTTCTGCTTTATCGACTACATCAAAGCCTTTGACTATGAGGATCACAACATAATGTGGAAAATTCTTTGAGACTGGAATACCAGACCACCTTACCTGCCTCCTGAGAAATCTGTATGGAGGTCGAGAAGCAACAGGTAGAACCGGACATGTAACAATGGAGTGGTTCAAAATTGAGAAAGGAGTATATCAAGACTGGATATTATCACCCTGCTTATTTAACTCTTATGCAGAGTACATTATGTGAAATGCTGGGCTGGATAAAGCACAAGCTGGAATCAAGATTGCCAATAACATCAGATATGCAGACAACATCACCCTTATGGCAGAAAGCGAAGAGGAACTGAGGAGCCTCTTGATGAAAGTGAAAGATGAGAGTGAAAAAGCTGGCTTAAAACTCATCATTCAAAAAATGAAGATAACGGCATCCTGCCCCATCACTTCATGGCAAATAGATGGGTAAACAATGGAAACAATGGCAGACTTTATTTTCTTGTACTCCAAAATCACTGCAGATTGTGACTACAGACATGAAATTTAAAAATGCCCCTTGGAAGAAAAGCTGAAACAAACCTAGACAGCATTTTTAAAAGCAGAGACATTGTTTTGTAGACAAAGGTCCATCTAGTCAAAGCTATGGTTTTTCCAGTAGTCATGTATAGATGTGAGAGTTGGACCATAAAGAAAGCTGAGGGCTAAAGAACTGATGCTTTTGAACCATCGTGCTGGGGAAGACTCTTGAGAGTCCCTTGGACTGCAGGGAGATCCAACCAGTCAATCCTAAATTAAATCAATCCTGAATATTCATTGGAAGGGTTGATGCTGAAGCTGAAGCTCCAATACTTTGGTCACCTGATGGATAGAGCCGACTCCTTGGAAAAGACCCTGATGTTGGGAAAGATTAAAGGCAGGAGGAGAAGGGGACAACAGAGGATGAGATGGTTGTATGGCTTCACCAACTCAATGGAAATGAGTTTGAGCAATCTCCCAGAGATGGTGAATAACAGGGAAGCCTGGCGTACTGCAGTTCACGGAGTTGCAAAGAGTCAGACATGACTGAGGGACTGAACAACAACAATGATAATCAGACTTCAACACTGGAGCTTCCCTGGTAGCTCAGTTGGTAAAGGCTCTGCCTACAATGCAGGAAACCTGGGTTCAATCCCTGGGCTTGGAAGATCCCCTAGAGAAGGGAAAGGCTACCCACTCCAATATTCTAGCCTGAAGAATTCCATGAACTGTACAGTCCATGAGTCACACACAACTTGGCAAATGGTGCCATAATAATTATGGCATCACTGATGTAATGAACATGAACTTGGGCAAACTCCTGGAGATGGTGAGGGACAGGGGAGCCTGGCATGCTGCAGTCCATGTGGTCTCAGAGTTGGACTTGACTGGGCAAGTGAACAACAACAGTGATAATTATGTATATTTTAGCAACTTATTAATTTATATTCTTATATTTGTTTTTATGTAAGAAACCCTATATTCAAGAACTAGTTAAGACATAAATGAATAAATAAACTCAATGTTGCAATGATTTTACTTCCTTCAGTTTGACATTACTCTAATTTTGTTAAGTTAGTCATTTCTCTTTTACCTTCCCTATATTATTGTTCCTAATTTCAGATAAAAAACATCAGAGATCAGGTTTTTTTTGTTTGTTTGTTTTTTTAGCTCAGCATCCAAGCCTTCCCTGATCCCTCTGCTCTCTAAATTTGAATAAGGCAAAAATTTCTTTCTTTTCTTTCCAAGTATTGAAAGCTAAATCTCGGAATGAAAGAAAATGGAAACTAAATGAAAAGCCAAACTAATTTTACTTAAGCAGTTACAGCTTTCACAGTGAATGATTTGAAACTCTTCAGTGTTACTTAGTGAATGTAATCACATGTATTTGTCTTGTTGAGAATTATATTGTGACATATGCATGGTAAGCAGGACTGCTATTATATAAATTTCCCACGATTTATCGCTTGCAGTTGCAGAGTACAAAGTGAAAGCCTGCTTGAAGTTTTCTTGACAAAAATATTTTCATTATTTAAAGAAACCTTGTGTATGTAAGTTGTTAACTAATTAATAAGACTAATAATCTCATTAAATTTCAAAATTATTTGAATTCAGTGATAGAAATGCCTAAAATGTTTAGTAAGTGAAATAGAAGGGGAAAATGGGATGGTGTTCTGAAGTGCAGGCTGCTGCTGCTGCTAAGTCGCTTCAGTTGTGTCCGACCCTGTGCGACCCCATAGACAACAGTGCACCAGACTCCTCTGTCCCTGGGATTCTCCAGGCAAGAACACTGGAGTGGGTTGCCATTTCCTTCTCCAATCTGAAGTGCAGGACAGCATTCCAAGTTCACTGGTAGCAAAATATAATAGTCTATGATATACTTTTCCCTTCTTTTTTCCCTAGTTGTTTTAATTCATCTTTTTTTTTTTTCCCCAGCATACACTGTTACGTGTCTTCTTATATTTTCTTCTTATTGCATTTCTCCTATTAGGATTACATTTCTTTTCAGTTGATACTTCAGTATTATTCCTTTTGTCTTCTTGAAATGGCAGCTTTGCATGGAAACAGAATGAGAGGAATGTCGTGAGGTGAATGATTTGGATTGCAGTAAACAGATAAGGGTGCTTCCCTGGTAACTCGGCTGGTAAAGAATCCTCCTGCAATTCAGGAGACCCCGGTATGTTTCCTGTGGTGAAAAGTTCCCCTGGAGAGAAGGGATAGGTTACCCACTCCAGTATTCTTGGGCTTCCCTAGTGGCTCAGATGGTAAAGAATCTGCCTGCAATGTGGAAGACTAGGTTCGATCCCTGCGTTGGGAAGATACCCTGGAGGAGGGCATGGCAACCCACTCCAGTATTCTTGCCTGGAGACTCCCCATGAACAGAGGAGTCTGGCAGGCTGCAGTCCATGGGGTCACAAAGAGTCAGACACAACTGAGCAACTAAGCACAGCACATCACAGACACATAAGGAGATAGCATATTACAAAGCAGAGACATCACTTTGCTGGCAAAGGTCCCTATAGTCAAAGCTATAGCTTTTCCAGTAGTCATATACAGATATGACAGTTGGACAGTAAAGAAGGCTGAGCACTGAAGAACTGATGATACTGGAGCAGACTCTTAAGAGTCTCTTGGACAGTAAGGAATTCACACTAGTCAATCCTAAAGGAAATCAACCCTGAATATTCATTGGGAGGATTGTTGCTGAAACTGAAGCTCCAATAGTTTGGCCACCTGATGTGAAGAGCCAACTTATTTGAAAAGACTCTGAAGCTGGGAAAGATTGAAGGCAAAAGTAGAAGAGGACAGCAGAAGATGAGATGGCTAGATTAAATCACTGACTCAATGAATGTGAATTTGAGCAAACTCTGGGAGATGGTGAAGGACAGGAAAGGCTGGTGTGCTGCAGTCCATGGGGTCACGAAGACTTAGTGACTGAACAATAGCAAACACATAAGGAAAGAAATTCTGCTCAAATCCATGTTTGGTAGAAACCCTAGGATACATAAATCAGGAAAAAGGCAATGGTGAAAAGAGGCCTCTATTTATAGTCTTTCAACTGATTTATGTTTTCTCCAGTGGTTAAATATTTGCCATTACTGTTCATCAGTGCCACAGTTGGTTCCATAATTATTTGAAGAATATCCAGAATTCAGGTAAGCAATGAGCACTAGCTTTATATTTTTTTAAACTAATATTGTGATTAAAGAAAACATTTCTGTTTTATTTTACTCCCAAATAATTTAAATGAGTAATTAAGAATCAGTAAATACTTAACTAACAGTAAGATATTATCCTGAAACTGAGTTTATTTCTACATTTTGGCTAGTAAATTCTTGGGTTCATTCATCCCATATAAATTCTCCATAATTTAATAAGAGTGTAGCTTTAGGATATCTACTGCTTAGGGGAAACAATTTCATTGTTAATATTATCTTAGAATAGAAATTAATTTCTAACTATGTACTGAGAAACAATTCCTTAAAAATCCTCTGAAATAAGGTCAATATTATTTTCAAAGATGAAGCTTTAATTGCTGCTTTGTCATTTAACCTATTTTATTGGCAAGACTCACTGTATATGAATTGAATGATTATAACATTTTATCTGTTCTCTATTTCATACTCATAGGCACCCTATGTTCAAGATAGGCTAGTAATATTATTTCTACTTTTAATGTGAGCAAATAATATCTTAGTAGCCCACTAGCATAAATCTAAAATATTCAGTTCAGTTCAGTCACTCAAACATGTCCAACTCTTTGTGAAACCATGAATCACAGCACGCCAGGCCTCCCTGTCCATCACCAACTCGCAGAGTTCACTCAAACTCATGTCCATCGAGTTGGTGATGCCATCCAGCCATCTCATCCTGTCATCCCCTTCTCCTCCTGCCCCCAGTCCCTCCCAGCATCAGAGTCTTTTCCAATGAGTCAACTCTTCGCATGAGGTGGCCAAAGTATTGGAGTTTCAGCTTCAGTTGGTAGGCTATACATAAAACATAGGTCTTGTAACACAAAATAATACGTATGTCTTTCCTAGCAAAACATACTTTGTCTATTAGCAGGGATTTGTTTTCATTTTAGAAGATACATTTTTCAGCACTCTGTTTAAGAAATCAGTTTATGGTTGTATTTGTACACATTCTGCAAACCAGTTGGAAATACATCAAATGGTCACTTTTATAATGTGAAATTATTTTTTAAAATGTTCACCATTTTTTATTTTGCTATTTACTTGCCATGTGACCTTAAACATTGCTTAACAGCTCAGAGTCTGTTTTCTCATCCCCCCGAAAATGGAAATAATAATTTTACTAACCGCAGATAGTTTCTTGGTAGATTATATGAGCCAATATATTTAAAGTACTTAGCATAGGCCCTGGCACACTGTAAATGCTATATAAATGTTACTTATTAATAGCATCATCATCATTAATCCTTTTTAAAATATGGCATCAATAGTTGGATGAGGAATAAAATTTGCCAGTGTGTTTACATGATCTTTTAAGACAAAGAATAAATGTCAAAGTTATGTAAGTAGTGAACAAAATTGGTTCTAGGAAAAGAATAAGAAAAATTATAATTAAGGAGTAAATCTAGGTCTCAACTTTCTGTCAGTAAATCAAAAGTAGGAAACATAAATTGTATGTTTATTGATAACTGAATAATACAACAAAGTCTAGATTTAAAATATAGCTATTAAAGAAGCTATGTGAGGACTATTACACAGTAATTATTGGAGATTTTCCTATGTATGTTAATATTGGTTGCCTTCAAATGTCACCTGAGATGAACAGTTATTAATCAGGATATTAATAGGAAAATGGTAACTCAGTATCGTGCTTCAAACACTGATCCTCATTCTTACTGTGATATAGTGTTGTAGCTAGAGATGCAGAAAGTGGTATGCTAAGCTAAGTCATTTCAGTCGTGTCCGACTCTGTGCGACCCCAAAGATGGCAGCCCACCAGGCTCCGCTGTCCCTGGGATTCTCCAGGCAAGAACACTGGAGTGGGTTGCCATTTCCTTCTCCAATGCATGAAAGTGAAAAGTGAAAGTGAAGTCGCTTAGTCGTGTCCGACTCTTAGCGACCCCACGGACTGCAGCCTACTGGGCTCCTCCGTCCATGGATTTTCCAGGCAAGAGTACTGGAGTGGGGTGCCATTGCCTTCTCCGAGAAAGTGGTATAGTTGATCTTAAATCTATAAAATAATTAAAAGATTAGCACAGTTCAGTTTAGTCACTCAGTCATGTCCGACTCTTTGCGACCCTATGGACTGTAGCACACCGGGCTTCCCTGTCCATCACCAACTCCTGGAGCTCACTCAAACCCATGTCCATTGAGTCAGTCATGCCATCCAACCATCTCATCCTCTGTTGTCTTTGAAAATGAATAAAGAGGATTATAGACTTCAGTGTTCAGTTAGAATGTAGTCATAATCAGCTGTGGCCTCTTTTTCAGCTGTAGCTACAAAGTGGCCTTGAAAGTTTATCTTCTTGGGCACATGACAATGATAATAAAAATTCCCAGTAAATTAAGTCCTGTGGCAATAGTTGGATTAGGTATAAACCTTTGCAACTTCAGTAGTTTTGTGGAAAGGAATTCAGAGATATGGTCTGCAACTGTTCAAGAAATTCCCAGCTTAAGGAGCAGTGTAGAAGATCCTAAGTGAGTGAAGAGGTACAGTAAAGAAAATAATTACAGTGAAGTTGAGCAGAATTCAGTAGGAAATCTTAAATAATACAAAAAACAAAATGTGCATGAAGAGTTCTTAACCCTGACTTTCCAGAAAAGAAAAAAAAAAATCTTAATTCTAACTATGGGCTGTCTTAACAGTTAATTTATTTTTCAGATTATTTTCTCTAAATATTACAGATAGATCTTTAGGGAGATAGGTACAATTGATATTCTCTGAGAGTTGCACATGTACCTTCTCTTGAGTTCAAGAAAACATCTTGTATTCATAGCTTTTGATCTATGATCTTCCCAATTTTGATTCCTTTTCTAGTAACCAGATCAAATATTTTAGTGATGTTATTCAGAATTTTGGCAAAGTTTTAACTATGACATATAGAACTCTGCTTAATTTTTATGTTCCTCTTATGAATTAAAGTGAGACCTAAGTAAGGCAGATAACAGCATTCCAGTAATCTGTGGATAAGGATAATCAGATTTTCTAAGTTTATATCTAGTTCTTAGTATTCTTTTTCCAACGTTTAATGCTTTTAATAAAGTGAAAACTGTCTTATTGTAGTCTGATCTCTGACATTGACATTGTAGTAAGAGGTTTGCAAATCTTTAAGAAAACTTTTGGTGATACTGAGAACATAATATTGATCAGAATGAACAAAAATAAAAAGTTCTGTATTTTCCCTTTAAAAAGATTTGGGTAGTTATTTCTTTAATTCATGGCCAGGTAGAATATTCCAACTGTAATAAAGGTGGCCTGAAATATGTTTTAAAAGGAGGATATTAAGATAGTCTAAGAAAGTACAATTTTTATAGTCAAGAAAATATTTTTCAATAGTATTTGCCTTTATTACACATTATTTCCCTGGATATGTACTCATAGGTAAAAAATGTTTTGGTTCTTGTTCTCTATCTGCTCAGGGCTTTGCAAACATTTTAGTGATTTATATTTTTTTAGACATGAGTGAGATTGAAAACTTTCCTGCAGTACTTCTACTGTTTTTAGTTCCAGTTTTCCATATATTTCCAGTTGATCAATTTATTTAAGAAGTTTGCCACCTCTCCAAATAAATGGATTTTCAAATATATCAACAAGTATTGCTTCAATTTCCCAGAAATAATCAGACAGGGAAAATACACAAAGCATGTTTTAGCAATCAATGCTCACACACACACACATGATCATATATTTGTCATATATATTATGCATGTATATATTTTACACATAATTCAACAGAGTAAATAATGTATTGTTTATTATATAGGTGTTTCATAAATCTGACTAAACAGCAGCATTCAAAACCAGTTATAACTCTTCCTTTAAATTGGTCATTGGACATTATATTGGTCTTGAAATAGCATATATATTTCATATATGTGGCTCATATTTCTCTTCATTAGTAGCACATACAAAGATATGAACCCAATCACATTAATAGTAAAAATTCCATTAAAATAATTCTTTATTCACTGTGTATTCTTTGTTTATGCTCATGACCGTTCATTATTGGAAAGGAAGGAATTAGCACTAGGCCTACAATCTCTTTATTCTCTATTTGGAAGACCCAGGAAAGAGAGAGAAATGAGTTCTAAAATCCAACTTAATCATTCTGATTACAGAAGTTCTGATAAGTATACCATTAGGGCTTAGTAGAAGGAATGAGCTTTTCTATGAAATGCTTTTAGCAGTATGTACCTGTCTGCATGTATCTTACCTGTCAAACTTTGAAACCCTTCTGAGTTATGAAAAGGAAGAAGCATTAGCAAGTATGCTGTTATTGGTCACCCTGTGGGTGACCCATATATCTGAGCTAGAAAAGCCCTACCATGGTGGGAAGTATGTGGATCCAGAGAAGGGATAAATTGTGGAAAACAAAGGATGTTCATTAGTGAATCATGAACTTAAATAAGAATACAATCAAATTATTTACACAGGAGTACCTCAGAGCAAGAGAAGATTGCTAACTATCTCTGTCCAATCTGGCACTCACTAGTGGCAGATACTGGAAGAAACCTCTGGATCCGTTTTCCCCAGAAAAGAAGAATCAGGCTCTTGATGATTTATTGACTTTGCCCCAAAACTCCACCTAGATAATTTGGTGAAAAGAAGTGACATAGTACCCTTGATAACTCAGCTTATCACTAGCCACCTACTACCATTTGATTCATGGTTTATAGTCTATATTTGCCATTCTGGTTATTTTTCTGATTACCCAGGGAAAATACTACCAATGAATCAAAGAGGGTGGAGAATACTGAACAGCAGAGCTTCTGTCATTTTGTGTGGCTGTTAATCAAAGTGATACATTGCTGAGACAGCTGCCTGGGTGTGACAGAAAGCAGATTGCTCTGCCTTCTCAACATGTCAGAAGTTTGTTTGCTACTTTGAATATATGGAATGTCAATGTCAGTGGAATGCATTTAAAGAAGGTATAAATGGAACCTGAAGAGCCTCAAGAGAGTTTGCATGTGCTTTGGTCTCCTAATTATACCAACAATACCCTCTGGAGTTATATAAGGGATATTTACATGATACCTTATATCACAGAAGTTGGGGATACACTAGGGGGTCAATATATCTAAGAGTTTCACAAGGCACAATGTTTTAGGGAATGTAGTTACCAAAAACAATAAACAAAATGTAGTGAACAAAAACAATAAAATATAGATAGCAGTAATATATATTTTAGATTGATAGACCTGACCATCCAGCCTAAGATAATCTGTGAAACATTTAAGGAGTTAATCTTGTAATACTAAGTGTGGCCAAAATGACACTACTAAGATTTGTCATTAGGTGCCAAAGACTTGCTAAAACAAATAAGAACACTAGTGAGAACTAGAGGGATCTCTATTTCAGGAGAATGACCATGACTGGAAGATTTAATAAAGATATAAGCAAATGGATAAATTGAATAATAATTCTCATGGAAAATCAATAGCAATGTTGGAAGAAATCTTGTACTTTCATATAGAAAGGACATGTGGATATTCTAATATTTATTAGAATATAGTATTTTTAAAAGTCAATGGTTGAGAGTGCTAGAGGGGAACAGGAAGTTGTATTAGTGGGATATGTTGCAAGTCTAAATTAAGGCATGTTGTCAGTGGAAATTGTGGCAAATACTATTCTCTGATGCCATTGTTCACAAAATAGCACTGAAATTTTCTTCTCTATGATGAGTTGATTGGAATTAGGTAGATCAAACAATGGCACTTTTTCCCTATTACAATATTGCATTTGGAAGCCAGTACTTGTAAAACCTATATGATAGATTTGGAATATGGTTATGACCAACAAAAAGATGAAGTCCAGAATTTACTGAAATAGGAATGTACCAATTAATGAGGGTTTTGATACATAAGAATCTCTGTTGCAAAGAATAATTATGCTATATATTTTTTCTTTTAATGAAACCATTGGGGAAAGGGCAGTAAGTCCTGTAAAACACAGTACAAAGATGAAGACAAATTGTCCCTAGAGAGAGAATTAAAAATAACCTCTATAGTCAATAGAGAAGGGAAGGAAACCAGCTGTGTTCATATCATTAGACATCTCCTACCACTGGGGAAAGGTTAGAAACTATGAAAATCTCAACTTCTTAGACCCAGGGAGATATATAGATATATAGGTATAGATAGATATATGGAGAAGGAAATGGCAACCCACTCCAGTATTCATGCCTGGAAAATCCCATGGACCGAGGAGTATGGTGGGCAATACAGTCCATGGGGTCACAAAAAGTTGGACATGATTGAACGACTTCACTTCACTTCATATATATTCATATATATATATATATTTTTTTTTTTACATGTTTGCTATCACCATCTTAGCAAATCTGAACTGTCAAGAACTTAGCTGAACCTGTTAGAGCTGAGCTGCCAAGAGTCAGAGTGGGCAATACAGATAACAAGCTGGAATGAAAGTAACATTGAAGTCCTTAATCTCTTACTGCAATAGTGTAGAAAGAAGTTAAACTGGAGAAAGCAGTTCCCTGTTCCATGTCCTCATATGGAATGGCTCAGCTGCTGAAAGTTGAGTCAGCAAAGATATTTTGGCCATCTCACTATAGGGTAGGGACCCTGAACAAATAGTGCTTGCAATTTGATGAACCTGAATCCTAGAAGAGGGATAGAGAAAAGGGCTAGAAGTGGATAAATACTGAGTCAGAGCAGTGTCTTTAACATTTCCTTTCTTTCCCTAATAAAGAGGCCTCAAAACAGGCTTTAGGAAGGTGTTTGCCAAATGGCTCAGGTAAAGAAGCTTCTTATGAAACAAAACTAGTGGAGGTTACAAAATTCCAGCTGAGCTATTTAAAATCCTAAAAGGTGAAGCTATTAAAATGCTGTGCTCAGTATGTCAGCAAATTTGGAAAACAGCAGTAGCCACAGGACTGGAAAAGGTCAGTTTTCATTCCAGAAGAGCAATCTCAAAGAATGTTCAAACTACCATACAATTGCGCTCATTTCACAGGCTAGCAAGGTTAGGCTTGAAATCCTTCAAGCTAGACTTCAACAATACATGAACCAAGAACTTCCAAATGTACAAGCTGGGTTTAGAAAAGGCAGAGGAACCACAAATCAAATTGTCAACATTTGTTGGATCATGGAGAAAGCAAAGAAATTGACTTCATTGCTTCATTGACTATGCTAAAGCCTTTGTCTGTATGGATCACACAAACTGGAAAATTCTTCAAGAGATGGGAATACTAGGCCACCTTACTTGTTTCCTGAGAAACCTGTATCAGGTCAAGAAGCAACAGTTAGAACCAGACATGACTCAATGGACTGGATCAAAACTGGGAAAGGAGTACGTCAAGGCTGTATATTGTCACTCTGCTTATTTAACTTATATGCAGAGTACATCATGCAAAATGCCAAGCTGGATGAATTATAAGCTGGAATCATGATTGCCTGGAGAAAAAGTCGTTAGAGTTGTTACATACCATCTTACAGAAAAATCCAAACAAATTTTTTGGCAAACCCAATGATTAAATAGCAGAGATTTCTTTTTTTGGCTTTCTCTTGAATCTGAAGTTATCAATATTTGCCCTTACTTTAGAAATAAAAAGATTCTTGAAAAAAAAACTAGAAATAAAATACTCTTGATAAAACAAAAGATGAAAAACGATATTACTAATATAAATCAATAAAACTACTGAGAAAATGCATTCAAAACAAAAAATTCACTTCTATGAATTTTCCAGGTTTAAAGAGTAAACTATAGTGCTGAAAGGAATGGTGCTAAAGATCTTAAAAGTATATCAGGAATCTCAGTTTTGCTATGTAGACATTATAACCCTCAACTTGCAAAACTTTGCCAGCAAAAATACTTAATAGATTTAAAATCATAGTTACAATCAGCTTTAAGAGTATGAAACACTCCTCAAAGAACAATTCTTTTATTCATGACACTTAAAAAGCAATTTATTTTCCTGTAAAGATATGAGCAGATCACTCAAGCCTTTTATATACGCAGAGTTTCAAAGTTGGTATACACATTGTCACCCTACTAATTTTAGCATGATGGTAGTGATGATTCCCAAGTGGTGCAGTGGTAAATAAAGGAATGCAGGAAACACAAGAGACACAGGTTCAACTCATAAGTTCAGAAGATCTCCTGGAATAGGAACTGGCACCCCACTCCAGTATTCTTTCCTGGTAGCTCAGTTACTGAGTTACCAGTGATTGAGCAGGTAGCTCAGCCGCCTGCAATGCAGGAGACCCTGGTTCAATTCCTGGGTCAGGAAGATCCACTGGAGAAGGGATACACTCCCCACACCAGTATTTCTTGGGCTTCCTTGGTGGCTCAGCTGGTAAAGAATCTGCCTACAATGCAGGAGACCTGGGTTTGATCCCTGGATTGGGAAGGTCCCCTGGGGAAGATAATGGCTTCCCACTCCAGTTTTCTGGCCTGTAAAATTCCAAGGATTTTATAGTCCCTGGGGTTGCAAAGAGTCGGACATGACTGAGCCACTTTCACTTTTTCCAGTATTCTTGCCTGGGAAATTTGATAAGCAGAGAAGCCTGGTGGGCTACAGTCCATGGGTCCACAAAAAGTCAGGCACAACTATCTGAGCACAGAGCACAGAGTTGATTTACATTGACAGTATTGACCAATTTGGTCCTGAGAATTTTCTTTAATGTTACTTCATTTAGTTTTTCTTTAACAAGGAAGAATAGGAGTTAGTCACCTGCCATGTGATGTTGGAGAAGACTGGAAGTTCCCTTGGACTGCAAAGAGAGTCAATCCTGAAAGAAATCAACTCTAAATATTCATTGGAAGAATTGATGCTGAAGCGCCAATACTTTAGCCACCTGATGCGAAGAGCCAACTCATTAGAAAAAACCTTGATGCTGGGAAAGATTGAAGGCAGGAGGAGAAGGGGACAACAGAGGATGAGATGGTTGGATGGCATCACCAACTCAATGGATATCAGTTTGAGCAAACTCTGGGAGATGGTGAAGGACTTGGAAGCCTGGCATGCTGCAGTCCATGGGGTTGCAAAGATGGAAGGACTGAACAACAACAACAACAATAATAATCCTCATAAAAGTTAACTTTCCTATCAGTGTCTTCTTCCCAGGAAACTCAACCTAAGATAATTGATATCAGAAGTGGATCAAAAAAACTAGGTGATAGGGTGATGTGTTATGGCTGGATTGCTTGCTTCCAGACCGGCAATAAGGACCTTTCACTGATGATTCCTATTAGTGGACACAGATCCTGGCACAAGATAAAAAGTGCAGCTGTTAAAGTTTTCATTTTTGGCAAACTGCAATGGTATTCTGCTGAGAAGAAATGTGCTAGTTATTATGAAGTATGCAGCATTTGAAAATATAAGAAAAATAGTAACTGTAAGGTCAGTGGTATTAGGTAGTTATTACTAAGCACTGTTAATGTTGCAAGTGATCAAATGATGAGAGAAATTTTTAGGCAAATAAAATTTACATGTAAAAGTCAGAGTCTCTGTAGTTTAATTTTGTATGTCCATCATCCCTTTCAAGGGAGAGCAGAGAAAACTGAAGACTTGGGTCAGGGATAAACCACCAGATTAGCTGAGCTTCCAATGAGATAGGTCTGATATGCCAAGGCCAGGGTCCTGTTTGGGGTAGAGAGGGACCTCGATCCATGAGATAGGAAATTTGAATTGGTGCACTGAAAAGTCTGAGAAGTCCATGTTCTTCAGACCCTCTGACCTTGTATAAATGGCCCAGTGCATGCATGCTCTCAGTAAGTTGTGTCTGAGTCTGTGACCCCGGGGACTGTGGCCTGCCAGGCTCCACTGTTCATGGGATTTCCTAGGCAAGAATACTGGAGTGGGTTGCCATTCCCTTATTCAGGGGATCTTCTCATCCTAGGGATTGAATCCACATCTCCTGTATTGGCAGGCAGATTCTTTACCACTGAGTCACAAGGGAAGCCCCAAATGTCCCAGTATTTCCTGTTAAATTCTATCACTGAGACTTGGTTGAAGAGGTCAAAGAAACTTCTCCCTAAGAAAATATGCATCTTTCAAGATATGTACTCGGTTTTGCACCTTGACTAAATACCAGTAAAAAGAGTTGAATTACAACTGGTTTATTTAAGGATAAGCAGGGTGTCATTAAAAATGAAAGGAACTATAACTTCAAAAAGTTAGACTTAGCTAGTGCATACTAGCAGAAGCTGGGAGAATGTGCAGAGGATATATTTCTGAGTGTGTTTGATCAAGGGATGTTGAAACTAAAGTTGAATTAAAGCTTATTAGCCTATGGGTATCTTCTGGAATACAAGATTTAATATACTAACAGAACCCTAGGAAATTATATAAACGTGCTACTAAGGTGGCTTTTAAAAGAATGAGAAAAATGGCCCTGTAACATAATTCAATTATTAGTTTTGCCAGGTTATTTTATAGATTAACTTGGATTTTCTACCTCCACATTTTATGTAAATAATGATAATAACTGCTATTATTGTTAATTGATATCCAAATTATATTTCATGACCCATCAAATTTATCATGAGCTTGTCAAGACTAAATTCTCTTTACTGTCACTCTAAATTATTCATCTTCTTCATGTTGTTTGAATTGGGATTCCTAATGTCCTAATTCTTCTGTCTCATCTAACTCCTATCTTATATTTCTAACTTAACTTCTCTTTGTTTCTGTTTGTTGTTGTTTAGTTGCTAAGTCATATCCTACTCTTTGCAACTCCCATGATCTGTAGCCCGCCAGGCTCTGTCCATGGGATTTTCCAGGCAAGAATACTGGAATGAGTTGCCATTTTCTTCTGCAGGGGATCATTATCTAAGGCTAATTATATCATATTAGAAAAGGCAGAGGAACCATAGATCAAATTGCCAACATCCGCTGGATCATCAAAAAAGCAAGAGAATTCCAGAAAAACATCTATTTCTGCTTTCTTGATTATGCCAAAGCCTTTGACTGTGTGGATCCCAATAAACTGTGGAAAATTCTGAAAGAGATGGGAATACCAGCCCACCTCACCTGCCTCTTGAGAAACCTATATGCAGGTCAGGAAGCAACAGTTAGAACTGGACATGGAACAATAGATTGGTTCCAAATAGGAAAAGGAGTACGTCAAGGCTGTATATTGTCACCCTGCTTATTTAACTTCTATGCAGAGTACATCGGGAGAAACGCTGGGCTAGAAGAAGCACAAGCTGGAATCAAGATTGCCAGGAGAAATATCAATAACCTCAGATATGCAAATAATACCACCCTTATGGCAGAAAATGAGTCTCTTGATGAGAGTGAAAGAGGAGAGTGAAAAAGTTGGCTTAAAGCTCAATATTCAGAAAACTAAAATCATGCCATCTGGTTTCATCACTTCATGGCAGATAGATGAGAAAACAGTGGAAACTGTGGCTGACTTTATTTTTTCTGGGATCCAAAATCACTGCAGATGGTGATTGCAGCCAAGAAACTAAAAGATGCTTACTCATTGGAATGAAAGTTATGACAAACCTAGATAGCATATTCAAAACAGAGACATTACTTTGTCAACAAAGGTCCGTCTAGTCAAGGCTATGGTTTTTCCAGTGGTCATGTATGGATATGAGAGTTGGACTATAAACAAAGCTGAGCACTAAAGATTTGATGCTTTTGAACTGTGGTGTTAGAGAAGACTCTTGAGAGTCCCTTGGACTGCAAGGAGATCCAACCAGTCCATCCTAAAGGAGATCAGTCCTGGGTGTTCATTGGAAGGACTGATGCTAAAGCTGAAACTCCAATATTTTGGCTACCTGATGCAAAGAGCTGACTCATTGGAAAAGACCCTGATTTTGGGAAAGATTGAAGGCAGAAAGAGAAGGGGACAACAGAGGATGAGATGGTTGGATGGCATCACTGACTCAATGGACATGAGTTTGGGTAGACTCCTGGAGTTGGTGATGGACAGGGAGGCCTGGCATGCTGCGGTTCATGGGGGTGACAAAGAGTCAGACACAACTGAGTGACTGAACTGAACTGAATCATATCATATGCTTGGAACATATTGCTTCTTGCATAGAGATTACCTCCTCAGTCTTCTGAATATTCAACTATTGTTTCTGAAATGAATATTTCCCTTTGGGTTTTCAGTACCCTTAGCACTCTGCCCTTTGAAAAGAAAATTTTAAAATAATAAAATTTTATTTCTTCTATTGTACTACCATCTCAAGATGATATCCTTTTTTTTTTAATATCTTTTCCATTCTAGCAAAATTTTAACAAGTATTTGAAATATTACCTCCACTTATTTGTTATTTAGTCCGTCTTAAAACTACTATAATTCTAATTCAAAAATGTATCATCTACACAAATTGTTCATCTCAAGTCAGCAATAAGCTCTTATGTAACTAAATACAGTAGACATGCTTTATTATTTATCCTTATACAGCCTTGATACTTGAAACTTTTTCTTCCATGACTTAAATAAGAAACCAATCTCCTACTTTTCCTCTTGTCTTTCTAGAAGTGTGTAATTCTTTATTCAGATGTGAAATACTTGAGTTCCTCAATACTAGTCTTCTGTTCTATCCCTCTTTCCTTACGTGATATCCCTTGGAAACCTTATTCATATCCAAGATGAAATTGCCACTTATAAAAAGAAGCCATCATAACTTCCATGCCCTCGATCTATCACTTCTCTGAGCTTGAGTCTTATATTTAATTGTTTACTTGAATTCTCCTTTTGGATCCTTAAAAAGCAGGTAAAATTCAACATGTCTAAAATTGAATTTTTGAGTTTCCCATCCAATTAATAGAGTTATTTGTATTGTTCTTAAAGTTAACTAATGGCACTGTCATCCAACTATAATGCATATAAGTTATGCAAATACAGGCATTATTCTATCCACCTACCTACCTCTCCCATAACCAGTGTATTATATATAAAACTTTGGTAGATTGGATTATAGTTCCAATTCTTCAGTCCAGTAGAATAGGGTAATTTGGTCATGCTATTTCTCATTTTATTTCTAACATTTGCCTCCAATTTCCCCACTCTACAGATATGATTAATTTTTCCCTCTTGTACTTTTGTGAACACAATTAAAATAGCATGTTCCAGGCAGCTGTACCTCTTTATCTCTAGCCTCGGAGGAAAGGCACATAAAACAGATATGAACCCAGCCAGTAGACCTGCAGTCCCTTGTCTCAGACAAATCCAGTTGAGATAAAATAAATGCTGGTTAATTTGCTAGCCTGCAAATCTATAATCTATGAGCATGAAAATGTTTGTTGTAAGCCAGAAAGATTGTCAAGCTTTTTTTAAAAATAATATTCCATAGAACCTGATGATTATCTGCCGGGAGCCAGCATATTGCATATTGAGTGCAGCACTTTCCACAGCATCATCTTTCAGGATCTGGAATAGTTCAACTGGAATTCTATCACTGCCGGGAGCCAGCGTGAGGAACTCCGCCCATGACAAAGGTCATGAGGAGGGAGGCTCGGCATACGCAAAGGCGGGATCGAGCCTCAGGAGTCCCCCTGAAAATTCTCGAACATCTACCCCCAAAACCAGAGTCTGCCTACTTTCTGCTTTGTGCTTTCACCTACACCTCTGACTTTACCAGGGGCTGTCCCCCACTACCTCTCTCTGAAAAAAGAGTTAGCTTACAGCTCCAGTTAATAATTCCTGGGTGTGATAGTGTTTCAACCTACAAACTCCTTTGGAAATCCTCTAGCCTGCCTGAATAGGTTTTTATGGCCACATGTGATTGCTCAGAGCCTCCCAACTGTGAGAGGCAGGAGATATTCTAAACTGTCTAAACACAGATTCCTTTGAGTAGTTAAAAGATTGATTAGAAATTGTATTGGTGAAGGGTTTTTCACTTATTGGGCCAATGTTTGCTGCTAAGTCTCCATACCCCTTACCTACTGTGTCCTTGGCAGTGTATTGATTGATATAATGGGTGTACAGAAATGTAAGTAGTAGCCTCAATGTTTGTAACCTTGGACCCTTGAGTTAATTCTTTTCTTGATTGAGCCCACCTCACCTTTGCCCTATAGGAATGCAGCTTTGTCCAGTGCTTTTTTGGAGGCTGGTGCCTGACTTTGGAATAATCACCTTTAGAGAAAAATAAGTTTCTTAAAATGTTAACAGGCCTCCTGGCCAGAAGATGATGTAAATCACCTGAACTTTAGCATATGATAAGTTTGAAAGCCTGGCTTCTATTAGAATCAGGAACTGCTGTCCTTGCATGACTCCACCCCTTCCCCCATTATCCTCTATGCATAATTTAAGGTATAAGAACTACTTTGGAAAATAAAGTGCGGGCCTTGTTCACTGAAACTTGGTCTCCCCATGTCGCTCTCTCTCTCAAATTGTGGCTGAGTCTCCATCTGGAGTGCGGCACCCGCCATGCTTGCTAATTATGCCTGGGCTTCTAAGATCCGACCGGGGAGGCCTCAGTGTCTCCTCTCCTTCGGGAGAATGGAAGGATGCCTGCGGCCTACGTAAGTGGTGCAAACTTCTTGTCTTGAAGTTTTATTGGTCTCCCATGTAAACCAAGCTACTCAGCCTCTTTTCTCCACTGAATTTTCCTACTGAGCTATCCTCATCCTATTACTCTTTATATCTTTGATAAAATATTTAAATAAATAGATCGCCTATGACGTCTCTCTTTCGAATACCCTGGATCAGCCAGGGCTGGACCCTGGCAATTATCAGTCTTAATTGTACCTCTTCAATATCTCTTGAACTGATTTAATTTCTGCATTTCTTTCCTCTAATCAATTACTATTATCTCTTAAATACTAAAATGATTTCCTAATGACTCTACCTGTGTTAACTGTCTCATCAAGTACTTTCATAACATTGTTCCCAGTGCTATCCTTTGGAGATATGAATTTGATCAAAATACCTTCATTTTCTTCCAACACTCCTTTATACTTACACACGTATAATGGTGTTTTTCTTCCTTTTAATAAAAGAGACAAAATTTTTGAAAGCCTTTTATAATCGGGCTTGTTGGTTACATTTTCTCCCAGGATGCCCCACCCCTTTACTTCAAACTGACTTTGTTTTGTTCCTTTATACTCACATTTTACTGGCATTGGAATTGTACCATGTTTTTTCTTCTGACTGGCATATTTATCCAGTTACTATTTTTCTAGTTAACTCTTTGCTTCTGTTCAGATTTCAAGTAAATTATCCTTTTTTTCAAAAAAATAATCCGTGTATTTCCTGACCAGATCAAACTATATCATACCCTCTCGTTACATTTTATAGTGCCTTTAACACTTGAAACGGAGAAGGCAATGGCACCCCACTCCAGTACTCTTGCCTGGAAAATCCCATGGACAGAGGAGCCTGGTAGCCTGCAGTCCATGAGGTCGCTAACACGACTGAGCGACTTCACTTTCACTTTTCACTTTCATGCATTGGAGAAGGAAATGGCAACCCACTCCAGTATTCTTGCCTGGAGAATGCCAGGGACGAGGGAGCCTGGTGGGCTGCCGTCTATGGGGTCGCACAGTGTGGGCACGACTGAAACGACTTAGCAGCAGCAACACTTGAAAATGTATATTTATGTATCTTATTTTTATTTCTATTTTATCTGAAAATGTAAATTATTGAGAGCATGATTTATGGACAATGCCTGGCCAATAGGACAATGCCTGGTGTATAAATTTCCTCATTGAATACGAATAAGATTTTGTTTCAAACATTGCCTCCAGAAGGAGTCATACCAAAACTTACTGCTAATAGCTTTTTCATTGATGTCTCACTTAGCCACATCTCACTTATTTTGAACTGAGACATCTTTGTTGAAATTGTTGCTTGGTTTGTAGACATATATAGTTGCTGCATCTGATCTTGCATATATGCAATCAAAGTTTTTTCACTTTGCAAATCAGTCAATTATATTTTATTGTTGCCATTGATTGTGTTAGATTACTGTTACTCATTTTTAAAAAGATTTTTTTTTAATCTCTTAAAATATGGCTCAGAGTGAATGCTAAAATGAAGTTAAAGCCTGGTTTATTCTATTTCTGTACTTGTCTCTAAATAAGCTTTAACTTCTAAAATGAGGACTTTTTAACTTTATTATTTCTGACATTTTTGAGCCTTGTTATAATTTCATTCATAAGAGAAAACAAATTAAAAAGAAATTAAGAAAATTTGTGAAGAACATGCTATTAAATGTGAATATTCACTAAGGAGATATATATATATATATATATATATATATATATATATATATAATGAAATCTATTCAAATTTTTAAGTAGATGCCCTGTAATTTATTTTTTGTCTTTTCACTTGTTCAAAAAATGGTTAAACCTTCTGGAGAAGGGTTACTATAAGCCATTTAGCTTTGACTGCCATTTAAAATTATTTTTTAGTTCCCAGCAAAAATTAATGTCCATTTTTTTCAGATAAGAGGTTCAAAATTACTTTAGCTCACTTGAGCATAAGAGTCCATCTCCTCATTCTTGCAAACTTGAAAAATCACTGTTGTTATAAACTATAGGATAGGGAAAATCATACATGGTGTAAAATGTCCCATTAAAACCAGAAGAGGAAGGAGAAATTCCATTTTTTTCTGATCCAGAAAGAATGGGCCAGAATGAAAGGAAATAGAACAGGGGCAAAGAAATAGAGCATGGATATACCCACCTCTTTATTTTATTTTATTTTAAATTTTATTTTATTTTTAAACTTTACATAACTGTATTAGTTTTGCCAAATATCAAAATGAATCTGCCACAGGTATACATGTGTTCCCCATCCTGAACCCTCCTCCCTCCTCCCTCCCCATTCCATCCCTCTGGGTCGTCCCAGTGCACCAGCCCCAAGCATCCAGTATCGTGCATTGAACCTGGACTGGCAACTCATTTCATACATGATTTTTACATGTTTCAATGCCATTCTCCCAAATCTTCCCACCCTCTCCCTCTCCCACAGAGTCCATAAGACTGTTCTATACATCAGTGTCTCTTTTGCTGTCTCATACACAGGGTTATTGTTACCATCTTTCTAAATTCCATGTATATGCGTTAGTATACTGTATTGGTGTTTTTCTTTCTGGCTTACTTTACTCTGTATAATAGGCTCCAGTTTCATCCACCTCATTAGAACTGATTCAAATGTATTCCTTTTAATGGCTGAATAATACTCCATTGTGTATATGTACCACAGCTTGCTTATCCATTCATCTGCTGATGGGCATCTAGGTTGCTTCCATGTCCTGGCTATTATAAACAGTGCTGCGATGAACATTGGGGTACTCGTGTCTCTTTCCCTTCTGGTTTCCTCAGTGTGTATGCCCAGCAGTGGGATTGCTGGATCATAAGGCAGGTCTATTTCCAGTTTTTTAAGGAATGTCCACACTGTTCTCCATAGTGGCTGTACTAGTTTGCATTCCCACCAACAGTGTAAGAGGGTTCCCTTTTCTCCACACCCTCTCCAGCATTTATTACTTGTAGACTTTTGGATCGCAGCCATTCTGACTGGCGTGAAATGGTACCTCATAGTGGTTTTGATTTGCATTTCTCTGATAATGAGTGATGTTGAGCATCTTTTCATGTGTTTGTTAGCCATCTGTATGTCTTCTTTGGAGAAATGTCTATTTAGTTCTTTGGCCCATTTTTTGATTGGGTCATTTATTTTTCTGGAGTTGAGCTGTAGGAGTTGCCTGTATATTCTCGAGATTAGTTGTTTGTCAGTTGCTTCATTTGCTATTATCTTCTCCCATTCTGAAGGCTGTCTTTTCACCTTGCTAATAGTTTCCTTTGATGTGCAGAAGCTTTTAAGGTTAATTAGGTCCCATTTGTTTATTTTTACTTTTATTTCCAATATTCTGGGAGGTGGGTCATAGAGGATCCTGCTGTGATGTATGTCAGAGAGTGTTTTGCCTATGTTCTCCTCTAGGAGTTTTAGAGTTTCTGGTCTTACATTTAGATCTTTAATCCATTTTGAGTTTATTTTTGTGTATGGTGTTAGAAAGTGTTCTAGTTTCATTCTTTTACAAGTGGTTGACCAGAGTTCCCAGCACCACTTGTTAAAGAGATTGTCTTTAATCCATTGTATATTCTTGCCTCCTTTGTCAAAGATAAGGTGTCCATATGTGCGTGGATTTATCTCTGGGCTTTCTATTTTGTTCCATTGATCTATATTTCTGTCTTTGTGCCAGTACCATACTGTCTTGATAACTGTGGCTTTGTAGTAGAGCCTGAAGTCAGGTAGGTTGATTCCTCCAGTTCCATTCTTCTTTCTAAAGAAATCAAAATTTGCATAGAAACGAATGAAAATGAAAACACAACAACCCAAAACCTGTGGGACACGGTAAAAGCAATCCTAAGGGGAAAGTTCATAGCAATACAGGCACACCTCAAGAAACAAGAAAAAAGTCAAATAAATAACCTAACTCTACACCTAAAGCAAATAGAAAAGGAAGAAATGAAGAACCCCAGGGTTAGTAGAAGGAAAGAAATCTTAAAAATTAGAGCAGAAATAAATGCAAAAGAAACAAAAGAGACCATAGCAAAAATCAACAAAACCAAAAGCTGGTTCTTTGAAAGGATAAATAAAATTGACAAACCATTAGCCAGACTCATCAAGAAACAAAGGGAGAAAAATCAAATCAATAAAATTAGAAATGAAAATGGAGAGATCACAACAGACAACACAGAAATACAAAGGATCATAAGAGACTACTATCAACAATTATATGCCAATAAAATGGACAACGAGGAAGAAATGGACAAATTCTTAGAAAAGTACAACTTTCCAAAACTCGACCAGGAAGAAATAGAAAATCTTAACAGACCCATCACAAGCACGGAAATTGAAACTGTAATCAAAAATCTTCCAGCAAACAAAAGCCCAGGTCCAGACGGCTTCACAGCTGAATTCTACCAAAAATTTAGAGAAGAGCTAACACCTATCCTGCTCAAACTCTTCCAGAAAATTGCAGAGGATGGTAAACTTCCAAACTCATTCTATGAGGCCACCATCACCCTAATACCAAAACCTGACAAATATCCCACAAAAAAAGAAAACTACAGGCCAATATCACTGATGAACATAGATGCAAAAATCCTTAACAAAATTGTAGCAATCAGAATCCAACAACACATTAAAAAGATCATACACCATGACCAAGTGGGCTTTATCCCAGGGATGCAAGGATTCTTCAATATCCGCAAATCAATCAATGTAATACACCACATTAACAAATTGAAAAATAAAAACCATATGATTATCTCAATAGATGCAGAGAAAGCCTTTGACAAAATTCAACATCCATTTATGATCAAAACTCTCCAGAAAGCAGGAATAGAAGGAACATACCTCAACATAATCAAAGCTATATATGACAAACCCACAGCAAACATTATCCTCAATGGTGAAAAACTGAAAGCATTTCCTCTAAAGTCAGGAACAAGACAAGGGTGCCCACTTTCACCATTACTATTCAACATAGTTTTGGAAGTTTTGGCCACAGCAATCAGAACAGAAAAAGAAATAAAAGGAATCCAAATTGGAAAAGAAGAAGTAAAGCTCTCACTGTTTGCAGATGACATGATCCTCTACATAGAAAACCCTAAAGACTCCACCCGAAAATTACTAGAACTACTCAATGACTATAGTAAAGTTGCAGGATATAAAATCAACACACAGAAATCCCTTGCATTCCTATACACTAATAATGAGAAAACAGAAAGAGAAATTAAGGAAACAATTCCATTCACCATTGCAATGGAAAGAATAAAATACTTAGGAATATATCTACCTAAAGAATCTAAAGACCTATATATAGGAAACTATAAAACACTGGTGAAAGAAATCAAAGAGGACACTAACAGATGGAGAAATATACCATGTTCATGGATTGGAAGAATCAATATAGTGAAAATGAGTATACTACCCAAAGCAATCTATAGATTCAATGCAATCCCTATCAAGCTACCAATATACCCACCTCTTTAAGCCAAAGTCATACATGAGAAATATATTAGAATCATGAGGAGAAAACTGAAAGTAGAACAGATTTTCATCTGTTCCTGTTTGGAACCCTAAGAAGAAAATCACTGCACAAGGAAGTCTCTTGTCTACATAATACTAGTGAAGAGTCATAAAAGAGCAACAGCAGAGGAGGAAAGCTGGATTATCAGTGTTGCTTTTTGGTGTTTAGGGGATCAAAACACCTCTTTGCACTCCAGTGAGAGGAAAGAGAGGTGCAAAGAAGGTTATTAGACAGTCAAAGGTGTAGTGTACATCCAGGTTTTAGTCTTAAAATCATGTTTATAACCTGAGAACACCTATTATTAGCAATAGACTTGATAAATAATTTGAGTAGTTTGCATTTAAAATGTAGCAAGACTTCCAGTTTCAGCCTGACACATAAATAACATAGACTTCATTACTCCCTTCCTCACAAGAAAAACCTGAACAAACTGAAAATCAAAAACTCTTTTTTGATCCATCACATAATTAAAGTCACAAAGAAAATCACTATCCCCTAAACTAAAAAGATAGATGAATACAGAGAATCATGTCTTAAGTTGAGCAGCTGCTGGAGCCAAAAACTTATAGGAGCACTTAAAGATAATTTCTAATTGCTGGAAAGTGAGGCCTGTCAAGTTTGAGAGAGGAAACACCTGAAAGCCCAACTTTAGGAGGAAGTCAATATTATTCATGAGTTTTAATTCTGGAAGCCCCACCATGTTCTCAGAGTGAAGGTTGGAGAAAAATCCTCTCTACCCTCCAAGAAAAGGAGGAGAAAAGTAACTTTTTTTAAAATTAAATTTATTTATTGTAATTAGAGGCTAATTACTTTACAACAGTGTATTGGTTTTGTCATACATCAACATGAATCCACCATGGGTGTACATGTGTTCCCAATCCTGAACCCCACCTCCCACCTCCCTCCCCAGCAGGATACAGGAAGCTTGGGGCTGGTGCACTGGGAAAAGTAACTTTTTGAAATATGCTCAGATACTTCTGTCTCCTAAACACCCAAAGGCTGCCATTAGAAGAAATTGTGTTACCAGGGCCCAGCTATCTTGGGAGAAAGGAAATATCTGACTACAGCCTCCTCTCACTTTAAATATAGAGAAGGAGAAAACCCAGCTCCAATTTTACCAAGCTTTCCTATTTCAACTAAAGGGAGGGAAAAAACAAAACAAAACTGAAAAGCATTTGTGAAGGTCCATAGCCTGGTGGCACAGACTTACTAGATACTAAGATTTAATTATAGAATTTTAGAATGCTTCACCTATTCCATTCCTTACCATCACATTAATACTGTTTCTTTATAATGTCAGGGGTTAGAAAGGAAATAACTGCAAAGCTCAGACCTTATTTAACAAAGAGTCTCTTGAGAAACCAAAGACCATAGGGAAGACAAAAACTAGAAAATTTTAGAATTTGATACTATATCTAAAACAAACATGAGCCACAGTCTAACTTCTAGGCTAACAAGCATAAAATATCACACTGAAGACCTGTGTATATGCATTGAGTGCATGCTCAGTTGTGTCTGAATTTTTGTGACTCCATGGACTGTAGCCCACCAGTCTCCTCTGTTCATGGAATTTTCCAGGCAAGAATACTAGAGTGGGTTGCCGTTTCCTACTCCAGGGGATCTTCCCAACCCAGGGCTCAAAGCAGCATCTCTTACTTCTCCTGCAGTGGCAGGCAGATTCCTTTCCATTGGGCCAACTGGGAAGCCCATAAAGACCTGCTTACTTCAGTTTTTTTTTTTTTTTTTAAACCAGTGTATCATGTTGAATTTACAGTGGAAAATCACAAGACATAATGAAAGACAAAAACACAATCTGAAAAAACAAGATACAGCACTGAATATATATATATATATATATATATATATATATATACAGAGATTTTGGAATTATCACAAAAGGATTTAAAGCAACTGTGATACAGAGGATGAGGTGGTTGGATGGCATCACTGACTCAATGGACATGCTGCTGCTGCTGCTAAGTCGCTTCAGTCGTGTCCAACTCTGTGCGACCCCATAGACGGCAGCCCACCAGGCTCTGCCGTCCCTGGAATTCTCCAGGCAAGAACACTGGAGTGGGTTGCCATTTCCTTCTTCATTGCATGAAAGTGAAAAGTGAAAGTGAAGTCGCTCAGTCGTGTCCGACTGTTCAGGACCCCATGGACTGCAGCCTACCAGGCTCCTCCGTCTATGGGATTTGCAAGGCAAGAGTGCTGGAGTGGGTTGCCATTGCCTTCTCTGTAATGGACATGAGTTTAAGCAAACTCCAGGAGACAGTGAAGGACAGGAAAGCCTGGCATGCTGCAGTCCATGGGGTCACATAATTTGACATGACTTAGTGAGTAAGCAAATGATTAAAATGTAAAGAACTATCATGGAAAATGTAGATTTACAAGAACACATAGGCAATGTAAGCAGAGAGAAGAAAACTCTAAGGAAAGAATCAAATTGTAATTCTAGAAATGAAAAAACCTGTGACATAAATGAAAAATGCCTTTGATGGTTTTATCAGTAGACTGGACACAACTGAGACTCAGAGAGCTTGAAGACAGGTCAACAGAAACTTCCATACTGAAAAGAGAAGTGAAAAAGTACAAGAAAAGCAATAGAATATTCAGGAGCTGTGAGATAGTTACAAAATGTTCCATGTGCATAGAGAAAACACAAGAAGAAACAGAAGAAATATTTGAACTTGTAGTAGCTGACATAATTTTTAATTTTCTTCCAAATATATGACAGACAACAAGCCCCAGATGCAAGAAGCTGACAGATCACAGACTAAGGTAAATGTAAAACAAAAACAAAAACCTAAAAGAAGGCATATCATATTCTAACTGTAGGTAATCAAAGATAGAAAAGTTGAAAAAAAAAAAGCAGTAAAAAGAAACACCTTACCCTATAGAGAAACAGAGAAAAGAATTAGGCCAAATTTCTCATGACAAACCATACAAGCAAGAAATGAGTGGAGTGAAATATTTAAATATTGAATGAAAAATTAACCTAGAATTCTCAATGAAATTCTAGTTCAAAAGTGAAGAAGAAATAAAGACTACATCAGAAAAATAAAAATTAAGAGAATTAGTTTTCATTAGACTTGCCTTGCAGGAAATACTAAAAGCTTACTGAAAAAGAAAATTACATAGGTCAGAAACTCAAAGCTACATGAAGAAAAGTGTTAGAGAAGGAATATATAAAGGTAAAATAAAATATTTTCTTATTCTTAATTGATATGCAATTAAATTTGTTCAAGTTAATAATAGCAATGATGTATTTGGGTTTTTATAACCTATAAAAAGTGAAATGTGTGACAATACTGTTATAAAGTATCAAGAGAAACAAATCAAAAATGCTTTTCTCTAAGGTGCCTGCATTAATGTGAAGTGATATACTATTATTTGAAATAGACTCAGATTTATTTTAAGTGTATATTACAAATTCTATGGCACCACTAAGAGAAAAAGAGAAAAAATATGTGCTAACAGAGGAGAATCTGTTCATTGAAAAAGCAAGAGAGTGTCAGAAAAAACATCTACTTTTGCTTTATTGACTACGCCAAAGCCTTTGACTGTGTGGATCACAACAAACTGTGCAAAATTCCTAAAGAGATGGGAATACCAGACCACCTGACTTGCCTCCTGAGAAATCTGTATGCAGATCAAGAAGCAATAGTTAGAACTGGACATGGAACAATAGACTGGTTCCAAATCAGGAAGGGAGTCCATCAAGACTGTATATTGTCACCCTGCTTATTTAACTTATATGCAGAGTACATCATGTGAAATGCTGGGCAGAATGAAGCACAAGTTGGAATCAAGATTGCCAGGAGAAATACTAATAACTTCAGATACACAGATGACACCACTTTTATGGCAGAAAGTGAAGAATTAAAGAGCCTTTTGATGAAAGTGAAAGAGGAGAGTCAAAAAGTTGGCTTAAAACTCAACATTCAGAAGACTAAGATCATGGCATTTGGTCCCATCACTTCATGGAAAATAGATGGGGAAACAATGGAAATAATGAGAGACCTTATTTTTGGGGGCTTAAAAATCACTGCGGATGGTGACTGTAGCCATGGAAACTGCAAAGAGATCCAACCAGTTCATCCTAGAGGAAATTAGTCCTGAATACTCATTGGAAGGGCTGATGCTGAAGCTGAAAGTCCATTTCTTTGTCCACCTAATACAAAGAACTGACTCCATGGAAAAGACCCTGATGCTGGGAAATAGTGAAGGTGGGAGGAGAAGGGGACAGCAGAGGATGAGATGGTTGGATGGCATCACTGACATGATTGACATGAGTTGGAGTAGGCTCCAGGAGTTGGTGATTGACAGGGAAGCCTGATGTGCTGCAGTCCATGGGGTAACAAAGAGTTGGACATTATTGAGTGACTGAAGTGAACTGAACAGAGGACAAAATATGGAATTATGTAAAATGATCAGTCAAAATCAGAGAAGGCATATAAAGATCCAAAACAAAAGGAAACAAAGAACAAGGATAGTTAATAGAAAACAGTTACAAATATAACCAGGATTAGTTCAACTAAGCACTTTAAATGTGAAAGGTCTAAATATAAAAATTTCAAGTTACTGTCTAATAGGATAGATAAAAACAAATGCAAATATGTCTCACAAAGCTCATTTAAAATATAAAGATGCAAAGGTTAACAGGAAAGGGATAGAGAAAATGATAGAGACAGATATACCATGAAAAATAAAAATAATCTGGACTAACTATTAATTTCAGATAAAACTGATTTCAGAACATGACAAATTGTCAGGGATGAAGATGGCATTAAATAGTGATAAAGGATACTTTACTTGAAAACATAGCAATCCCTAATGTGAATGTGTCTAACAAGGAAGTGTCAAAATACATAAGGCAAAATCTGAGAAAAGAAGTAAGGAGAAACAGAAGAATTCACTATTATTGTTTGTGACTTCAACAATCAGCAATGTACAGGTCCATCAGGCAGAAATAATACAGAAAATACATGAGCTAAACGACACCATGAAATAATTGGATATTATTGACATTTACAGAATATGTTATCCAAGAGAAGCAGAATACACCTTTCTTAAACTCACAGAAAAACATTTGCCAATATAAACCACAGTCTAGAACACAAAACACAAAATGCCTATTTAAAGGAATACAAAGTATTGCAAAGTACACACTCAGGCTACAATGGGATTAAAGTAAAAATCAAGAATAGAAAGATATAAAATATAATTAAAAAATAAGTAAAACCCATTTAAATAATACATAGGATGGGGAAGAAGATATAAGAGAAATTTAAAACATATTTAACTAAATAAAAATGAAAAGTTAATTTATCAAGATATGTAGGAGTAAACAATCAGTGCAATAGTCAATTACTTTATTAGAAAAAAAACTAAAATAATATGTGCTTCCACCTTATAAAAGAAGAGCAAATGAAACAAACATAAGCAGAAGAAAAGAAAAATGAAAAAGATGAAATCAAGAAAATTGATAACAGGAAATCACTAGAGAAAATCAATGAAACTAAACAGTGGTTCTTTGAAAAGAACAGTAAAAGTAATAAACCTCCAACCAAACTAACCAAGGCATGGGGGGCCGGGGGTAGGGAGGAAATATATAAGTTAGTAATATCAGAAATGAAAGGGGTGTCATCACTACTGATCTGATAGATATTAAAAGGTAAGAAAAGAATACTATGACCATCTCTATGCCCACAACTTGGTATCTTAGTTGAAATATACCACTTCCTTGAAAGATACAGCACTGAAACACACACAAGCAAAAGTAAGGTACTCCCAATAGGACAGAAGGAATGAAGAGGCTGAGTCAAAGTGGAAATGACACCCAGTTGTGGATGTGTTTCGTGGTGGATGTAAAGTCCAATTCTGTAAGGAACAATATTGCATAGGAACCTGGAATGTTGGGTCCATGAATCAAGGTAAATTGGTAGTGGTCAAATAGGAGACAGCAAGAGTGAACATGGACATAATTATAATTTAGACATGAATAAAGCAATGTACATGAATTGGAAGAATAAATATTGTAAAAAAAATTTTCCTCCAAATTATGCATAATTTTATTGCAATTACATCAAACCCCAAGTAAATTCACTCTGATATTTTCTTTGGTCACTGATATATTTTGATTCATATTTTTTATCTTAATATTTTGTGCATAAGTCTGTTGCAGAAATACAATTAAACCAAAAATCCTCCCAACCCATAAAGCCTCTTCAGGAAAGTAAAAGAATACGATTTTATTGTTAAATACTGAATCAGAAAGTAGTATGCATCACAGGCAACCTACTAAAGGAGTGCAGACAGAAATGTCACCCATTTATACAGTCAAGTAGATATAACTCCTTGCACACATGTTCTCAAGATCAACAATAACTAGCTCACAAGTACGAATGGTAGTGGTGGTTAAGTCGCTAAGTTGTGTCCAAGTCTTGCAACCCCATGGACTGTGGCCTGCCAGGTTCCTCTGCCTATGGGTTTCTCCAGGCAAGAATATTGGAGTGGGATGCCATTTCCTTTGAGGACTTTAATAGCACCATGTGTCACATATAATTCATCCTAAATGTATTTGGTAGTTGAGGTGATCATCTGTATTAGCTAATTTTCTTTATCCAAGAAAGAAAGCTTTTCACAACTTGAACTGAGGCCCACTGAAGTTAGGCTGGTACATACACTCCTGCACAAACTGGAGATGGGACACTATCCTTAATATTTGCATTTCAAGATGGTTGCTAGATGCTTAAAGAAAATAATCCTGGGTTTCATAGCTGTCAAGAGACTAATTCGGCTTCTTAAAAGGTTTATAAGATTTCAAAAATAGGAAGAATTTAACTTTTCTGAAATAAATACTCTAAGGCAAATGGGATAAATAGGGATGGAGGGTGAGTCTCTTCCCTTGTTTTCAAGGGAATTGTCTTATATTTAAGTTGTATTTGCCCTTAAAATATCCTTCCTGCATTAATGTAAAATAGTAACATTACAATTTTGAAGCTATCTCCATTGTTGTTTCTACCTTTCCCTGGCTAAATCTGAGCCATCTAAATATCCAGTAGGTCCACAGTAAAGAAAAGCAACTATCAGAATTATCAGTTCAGTTCAGTTCAGTTCAGTTGCTCAGTCGTGTCCAACTCTTCATGACCCCACAGACTGCAGCAAGCCAGGCTTCCCTGTCCATCACCAACTCCCAGAGTTTACTCAAACTCATGTCGAGTTGGTGATGCTATCCAACCATCTCATCCTCCGTCGTTCCCTTCTCCTCCCACCTTCAATTTTTCCCAGCATCAGGGTCTTTTCCATTGACTCAGTTCTTTGCATTGGGTGGACAAATAATTGGAGTTTCAGCTTCAGCATCAGTTGTTCCAGTGAAAATTCAGGACTGATTTCCTTTAGGATGGACTGGTCAGATCTCCTTGCAGTCCAAGGGACTCTCAAGAGTCTTGTCCAACACTGTAGTTCAAAAGCATCAGTTCTTTGGTGCTCAGCTTTCTTTATAGTCCAACACTCACATCCATACATAACTACTGGAAAAGCTATAGCTTTGACTAGACAGACCTTTGTTCGTACAATAATGTCTTTGCTTTTAATATGCTGTCTAGGTTGGTCATAGCTTTTCTTTCAAGGAGCAAGCATCTTTTAACTTCATGGCTACAGTCACCATCTGTAGTGATTTCGGAGCCCAAGAAAAGAAAGTCTGTCACTGTTTCCATTTGTTTGCCATGAAGTGATGGGACTGGTCACCCTGCTTATTTAACTTACATGCTGAGTACATCATGAGAAATTCCAGGCTGTAGGAAATACAAGCTGGAATCAACATTGCTGAGAGAAATATCAATGACCTCAGATACGCAGATGACACCACCCTTAAGGCAGAAAGTGAAGAGGAATTAAAGCACCTCTTGATGAAAATGAAGGACTGTGAAAAAGCTGGTTTAAAACTCAACATTCAAAAAACTAAGATCATGGCATCTGGTCCCAGTCGGTCTCAGTCAGACATGACTGAGCAAATGAACTGAACTGA
This sequence comes from Bubalus bubalis, assembly GCF_019923935.1. NCBI lineage: Eukaryota > Metazoa > Chordata > Mammalia > Artiodactyla > Bovidae > Bubalus > Bubalus bubalis. Next base: position 154,440,460 of record NC_059159.1, on the reverse strand, counting down.
ATGTTGGGCTTCCCTGGTGACTCAGACAGTAAAAAATCTGTCTGCAATACAGGAGATCTGGGTTCAAACCCTGGGTCAGAAAGATCCCCTGGAGAAGGGAATGGCAGTGAAATCCAGTATTCTTTCCTGGAAAAACCCATGTCCATGAGGTCGCAAAGAGTTGGACATGACTGAGCGACTATCACTTTTTTTCTTTCACCAATATTAATTACTCTAGGAAACTTAGATTTTAAGACGTTAGTAGGAAACACAGTCTAGTCTTCCTGAGGTGCTGACTTCACATGAGAAACATAAAGCCTGATGTTATTTTGTCTGCCTTTTTTTTTTTTTTTTTTCTGGTGATCGGCAGTTCTCTCAGTTAGTGACAGACTTCCTTCCTGCAGAACACTTTTATATTGATGAAATATTTTAGTTAGTAGCAGTAGCAGACTTTGTTCCAGAAAGTCCTTTCAGATTCTTACTATGTTTTATGTCTCAGAATTTCCAGGGAACAGAGAAGCTCTTTTATGTATTGAATATGATTATGAGAAAGTGAAAGGTGAAAGTGAAAGTTGCTCAGTTGTGTCTGTCTCTTTAAAACCTCGTGGACTATACAGGGATTCTCCAGTATTCTGGAGTGGGTAACCTTTCCTTTCTCCAGGGGATCTTCCCAATCCAGGGATCGAACCCAGGTCTCCCACATTGCGGGTGGATGCTTTACCAGCTGAGACACAAGGGAAGCCCATGTGAAGACTCACCATGGTCTCAGACTCAAATTCACAAGCCTGTCATGCACAAATATAAAAGGTGACATTCCATGCTTGTTTCTTTAAAAAAATTATTGAGGTATAGTTGATGTGCAATGTAAGTTTCAAATGTATAACATAGTAATTCAAATTTTTAGAGATTATATTGGCTATGGAGTATAATATATTTTATAACTATAAAATATTGGCAATATTCCCCTGTGTTGTATAATTTATCCTGTAGCTCATTTATTTTATGTATAGTAGCTTGTACCTTTTAACCTCCTACTCCTAACTTGCCCTTCCCTGCTTCCCTCTCCCCACTGATAGCCACTAGTTTGTTCTCTTTATCTGTGAGCCTCTTTTTTCTTATAGTCACTACTTTTAGTTTTTACATTCCACATGTATGAAATATCACACAGTATTTGTCCTCCTCTGTCTGAGTTGTTTCACTAAGCATAATACCCTCCAAATGCATCAGTGTTGTTGCAAATGGCAAAATTTCATTCTCTTTTTATGGCTGTGTGGCATTTCATTGAGTGTATTTATGTATCTCTTTAAGCATTCATCTCTTAATGAACACTTAGGTTGCTCCTATATATTGGCACTTGTGAATAATGCTTCTGTGAGCATCGGGGTGAATATATCTTTTCAAATTAGTGTTTTCATTTCTTCAGACATACACCCAATAGTGGAATTGCGGTTTTAATTTGCATTTCTCTGGTTATTAACGATGTTGAGCATTTTTGTTTGTTTGTTTCACTTGCTTGTTGGCAGTCTGTATGTCCTATTTTGAGAACTGTCTATTCAGGTCTTCTCATTTTTATTAGGTTGTTTGTTTTTTTGATGTTGGGTTGCATGAGATGTTTATATATGGATGTTAACACATTATTGGTCATATCACTTCATATCATTTGCAAATATTTTCTCTTACTAAGCAGACTGTCTTTCATTTTGTTGATGATTTCCTTTACTGTGCAAAAGCTTTTAAGTTTAATTAGGACCTGTTTGTTTGTTTTTGCTTTTATTCTTTTGCTTTGGGAGACAAATCAAAGAAAATAATGCTATGGATTTTGTCAAAGAGGGTTCTGTCAGTTCTTCTAAGAGTTTTATGGTTTCCAGTCCTACATTTAGGTCCTTAATCCATCTTCAGTTTATTCAGAATTGCAGAGTTGTGTTCATCTCCCTACCTTTAACATGAGGGGAGGAAGATGTAGCCACATAATGTTTTTTCTATTGCAGTGATTTTCTCATGGTTCCAGTTTTAGTTGACCTCAGAATAATTCAGTTTCCTTTGTCTGAGTCTCTTGCTTCTTCAGAAATATAAATTTAGATCCCATGACGTGTGAATCTCAGGTTTACATTCCACTCTGAAGACACAAAGGATTTCTGAGCTATGACAGGTTTCCCAGACACTTTCTAAGCTGGTAGAGATTTTTATTTTTTGTTTATTTATTTAAAATTATTTCTTTACAAAGTCAAGTCAGCCTTTTTAAAAGGTGCCAGCTAAGGATCTTTAGTTCCATCAATATGCTTTACTTGAGTTTAATTCCATCATTTCTATGTTCTAATGGGAATTATGGTCTATCTTCTAGTGTCATTGTTTGAGCTTCCTGGGACACCATAGAGTCAAATAAGTTAACACTGACTTTCAGCTCTCTTCATTTATGGTAACTTGAGATGTCCTTTCCTTTTTTTCTCCTCCAAATCTAATTGTGAGTTAAATGTTTTACCTTTAATTTGTGATTTAAATGTGTGTGTGTGTGTGTGTGTGTGTTTACAGTGAGGATAGTAGGAGAAAAGGGGAAGGATGTCTATAACATCTTGATAGGTCATGGAGTTAGAAGAAACTGTAAGCCATTTTCTGTAATGTTGTTGTTATTCAGTTGCACAGTTGTGCCCCACTGTTTGTGCCATCCTGGATTGAAGCACGCCAGGCCTCCCTCTCCTTCACTATCTCCTGGAATTTTCTCAGATTTATGTCCATTGAGTTGGTGATGCCATTCAACCATCTCATCTTCTATCACCCCCTTCTCCGCCTGCCATGAATCCTTCCCAGCTTCAGAGTCTCTTCCAATGAGTCGAATCTTCAATTCAGGTGGCAAAAGTTTTGGAGCTTCAGCTTCAGCATCAGTCCTTCCAATAAATATTCAGGGTTGACTTCCTTTAGAATTGTCTGGTTTAATCTCCTTGCTGTCCAAATGACTCTCAAGAGTCATCTCCAGCACCACAATTCCAAAGCATCACTTCTTCAGTACTCAGCCTTTTTATGGTACAATTCTCCCATCTGTACATGACTACTGGGAAAACCATAGCTTTGGTTATATGGACCTTTGTTGGCTAAGTGATATCTCTGCTTTTAATACATTGTCTAGATTTGTCAAAGCTTTTCTTTCAAAGAGTAAGCATCTTTTAACTTCATGGCTGCAATCACTATCTGCAATGATTTTGGAGCACAAGGAAATGAAAATCTGTAACTGTTTCTACTTTTTCACCACCTACTTGCCATGAAGTGATGGGACCAGATGCCATGATCTTAGTTTTTTGAATGTTGAATCTTAAGCCAGCTTTTTCACTCTCCTTTTTCACCTTCATCAAGAAGCTTTCTAGTTCCTCTTCTACTTCTGCCATTAGAGTGGTATCATCTGCATATCTGAGATTGTGAATATCTCTCCTTGATTCCAACTTGTGATTCATCCAGCCCAGTATTTTTCATGATATACTCTGCATATAAGTTAAATAAGCAGGGTGACAATATACAGATTTGATGTACTCCTTTCCCAATTTGGAACCAGTCCATTGTTCCATGTCCAGTTCTAATTGTTGCTTCTTGACTTACATACAGGTTTCTCAGTAGGTAGATAAGGTGGTCTGTATTCCCATCTTGTGAAGTATTTTCCATAGTTTGTTGCGATTCACACACTTAAAGGCTTTGACATGGTCAATGAAGCAGAATTAGATCGATTTCTTGAATCCCCTTGCTTTTTCTATGATCCAACAGATGTTGGCAATTTGATCTCTTATTCCTCTCCTTTTTCTAAATCCACCTTGTGCATCTGGAAGTTCTCTGTTCATGAAGACACCTAGCTTGAAGAATTTTGAGCATTACCTTTCTAGCATTTTCTATATAACATGAGATAAAGCTTTAGAACTCCTGTGGAGGGGACTGGTTCTTGATACTTGAGGGATAAGTGAAGGTCTGTTAAGCAAATAAAACAGAAACTATTATTAAAAGGGGATGAAGGAGTATGCTTGTAAGGATTTAAATGTTTTGTGTAATAATGAAATTGCTTGAATATGGTGTGTTGGTGTTCTTTACATACTATATACATTTCCTCAGAAAAAATACTTCTTCAATAGCATAGACTTTAGGTTGTTCTCTGCCTGTGACAATATACAGCCTTGACGTACTCCTTTTCCTATTTGGAACCAGTCTGTTGTTCCATGTCCAGTTCTAACTGTTGCTTCCTGACCTGCATACAAATTTCTCAAGAGGCAGATCAGGTGGTCTGGTATTCCCATCTCTTTCAGATCTGATCTGATGTGCCTGTGAAGTCATATTTATTTTTCTGGAGAAGTATTTGCTTTGTGTCATTTTGTTTATGAACACGTTCAAAAGACTGCAGAATAGTGCAGCAGGTCTTATTTCTGAGAGAATCAAGTTGGAAAGATTTATTGAAGTATCTGGACGGAACTTAATAAGTTCTGTCTTGGATTTAACAGATAGTTTTCTGAATTTTATTTTACATGGGTTTTTAAAGAATGGGACATGTACCTGGGGTTTCCAGTCAATAATTTGGAAAGAGTTTTAGATAGATACTATTATCTTGTCCTTCAAAAAAAAAAAAAAAACACAACATAATTATATGTAGTTTATCCCCTTGGATCTTCTTGCTAATTTAGAAACTAGATCGTTACAGAAAAAAAAATCATTCTTTCAAATATTTTTGAGATAGGATATATGATCTGGGAAGTTGGTCAGTCTTTTGAGTTGAGAAGTAAGTCTTTTCCCTTCTAATGCTTCATTCTCTGAACTGGATTCTGAGCATATAATATATGCTCAAGAGCACCCTGAGGTGAATCTGAATTTTGACACAGAAAGAGTGGCAGGAAGAAAGGAAACTTTTTGACTTGTTAGAAAGGCATCTAGGAAAGTCTTCTTGCTCAAAGCATGGTAAGGAGATCCGCAGCATCACCAGGAACATGTGGCCTACCTCAGACTTACTACACAGTCTCTATCTAGATAAGTTTCCCAGATGATTTATAATGAACATTCCAGTTTAAGAAGCCTTGTGGTTAATGAATTGAACAAGATGTGTCAGAGCTACATATTTTAATTTCTGTCATATCTGTTTGCTAATTTTAATTATTTGTATAATCTATTTAATACTATCCATTTATTATCCTTGAATCTTTAGTAAAGAGCTATTGAACTATTTCAATCTAGTCTGTTTACAGAAGCAAATTAAGTCATGCATGTGAATCTGCTTTGGGGCAGAGTGACAAAATAGAAATAAGTGCCCTGAGAGGTCACTGTGATAAGAAACACGAACTTTAACACTTTAAGTGTTAAGTACTCCAAACTGCAGAAGATACTGAGAGGCTGCATGGTTAGTAGCCTATAGATAAATTAGCTCTTGCGATTCACAGGTAGTGGCGCAGACAAGATCTGATTTGACTCTACACTGTGTCAGTGGTTGGAACTGGATAAATATTTGTTGAATTAAGTTGAATATAGTGAATAAAAGCTTCTTGTCATGTGGATTATTTCATTATTTATTCATCAATGTAATTATGTTAAGCCTACCTCTCTGAATCTTCTGCAAATTAATCTTCATTCTGCCCTCTAAAACTTTATACAAGGAACTTATGTTCTTATATAAAAGCAGCCCTTCAGTATTTGAAGCTCTCTGTTATGATATTCCAAGCTCAAGTACCCAATACTTTATCTCTTCTGCAGGCTAACCACACACACATTTTTCAAATATCTTCCCTTGGATTCATTTATCCAGACCCTTCATCATTGTAAGCACAGTACTCTTATCAAGCATTAATGTTTTTGTGTCTCTTTTGAAAAAGAGATACAAGAATTAGATAGGCAAGGGAGAGACTGTTTTCCTCTTCATATCCAAAGTATATTCTGAGGATGTCAGAGTTCTAAAGAGTTGAAAGAATTAAGCTGAAGAAATCTCATCTGAAGTGTTTGAATAGACAAAAATCAATGACTGCTGGTTAAATGAGAGGCACATAGAAAATACACTGTAAAATGAATTAAATGGTAATTGAAAATACCTTCAGAAAATCTGATTAGAATCTGGGGAATCTCAAAAGTAGCTAGATAATAAGAAATGCATTTCCAAAGCCCATTTAATTCTGTCAGTGTACCTTAGTCAGTAAATTTGCAGTTAGTTTCATTAAATGAATTAATTTACATACATCAAACTTTTCATATTAAAGGTAGTGTTGCAGAAAACTTTTGCATGCACCTGGAGTTATCTCCCAAGTGGCTCTACAGGGATAGGTTGTTTTAACTAATTTTTAGAAGTTTAAAAATGTTTTATTAAACTCAGTCTTCCATACTTTGCAAAATTTATAAACTTAGAATGCCATTTATTCTACATGAATTCAAGTTATAAACCTATAGATGTTTCAGGCATAATATACTTTCTCCTACACTCTAGGAGAGTATTCCAAAATATTATCTTGAAGTTTCATGTTATTATATCATTTTAGTTTGTCAAAAGGAAGAATCAGTTTTTGTAAAATATAAATTCAAGTGTGTATATAAATCAATAGAAAGAACTTTTAAAATATTTAGGCATGAAATAAGAAAGGCAAGGATTGGAGAAGTAGCTGAGAACTTCCAATATATTGGGTTGGTCATAAAGTTCATTTGGATTTTTCTGCAACATCTTACTTTTTGATCAGTCCTGTACTTGGATATAAGCTAAAATAAACTAGCCAATATATGTTAGTAAATCTATTTTTATATGCTCAGTGAGAATATTATTAGGACTCAAATGATCACAAAATAAAATAATTGTTTCCAACATAATGAAATTAAAGCTTATTTGATGTAATAATAAACCCTCAAGGACAGGGACAGAAAGAGCAGAATAAACTGAGAATCAGAGACCCAGGATAAAGAATCAAAATTACAATCTTAAGAGACAACATAAAGCAATGTAATAATAACATAGAAGGTTCAAGAAGACAGTTTTTGTAAGTGGTCATTTTTAGATGGATTTGGATACCTGGAAATCTATTATTAGTAGTGAAGATTCAAAGAATGAAAAACAAAATCTTAGAGTAATATATGGATTAATATCTATAGTTGAATTGTGATCAGGTTTAGTAGCCAGCAAATCAGGGTTTACACAGCAATATATAGAGATTAACATTTAGGCTCTAAATGTGGGCACACCTGATTTAGTTGTGAGCTGTGCCTTTAGAGAATACAGGCATGTGGATTAAAGAAAATAATGATTTTGCTTAAATAGTATCACACTGTTCCTGTCACTGTATAGAAGAGGAAGATAGGGCATACAGAACAATGAGGGTGCTACCTATGTTAAATAAATTGCTACAGATTTTAATTGTAATAAGTATAGAAAGAGACCAAGGTAAGCAATTGTTACTGGAAAAAGATAAAAGTTGACTTGGTCATTCAGGGATCTTTGAAGAATGCACTTTCAAGCTGTGTCTCTGTGTGTTTGTTCTAGATAGCTCTGGTATAAATCTTAGCTTGGCCATCTAGATACCTGTGTGGCCTAGGACATGTTACTTAATTTCTCTGTACAACTGCAGAATAAGAGTATAAGTTGTTTTGTCATTATGTTGTAGCTTTCTTATTTCTTTCACTAAAGAATTAAAATATTATATGTAAATAAACTTGAAAATGGTTTTTATTTTTTAATATGTTGATATGTTCTAGTATACACCTGGTTTCAAGCCACAGTCTTTAATTAGTTCTGTAATGACATCAGAGCGCTTCCTTGGTGGCTCAGTGGTAAAGAATCTGCCTACCAACATAGGAGACGCAGGTCCAATCCCTGGGTCTGGAAGATCCCTTTGAAGAAGAAAATGACAACCCACTCCAGTATTCTTGCCTGAGAAATCCCATGGACAGAGGAGCCTGCAGGCTACAGTCCATGGGATCAGAAAAGAGCAGGACATGACTTAGCAACTGAACAACAAATTACATCAGAGAGGATATGATGTAATGTATACAGGGAGCTATAAAAATGAAACACTGCTGTTAATCTTCATCTTGAAACTCTCAATCTCTTATGAATCATATTGTCATCTGTAGTGTCCTTATGAAGTCAAGAACTGTATTCCACAGTAAGAGAAAATATCTTGAAGAGATTTGCTAAAGGTCATTGAAGACTAAGGCTTTTAGCATCCAAGAGGCTAGGATTTAAAAAAAAAAATGGATACAGAGGACTATTTTGAACTCAGATTAAGTATGGTTTATTCTTTGGGAAGAATCTTGTATAATTATGGGCCTGAGATAGAATGCAAACATACGTTTGAGCATGAAATATATTAGACTGCAGAGCAAGATGTTAGGTTACTTGGTTGAGAGAAAATGATGTGATGAATCAGGATATGGTGTGTATTTGACTGTGTGAGTGAGAGTGAGAGAATAATATTTTCTATGATTGTGTCAAATTATTACATTCTATAGAAAGAATGATTCCGTGTCAACCAGAGCCAGTAGGAACAACTTAAATCCCACAAAAGTATTAGTGTAAGCAATAGTTAAAGTTTTGTTTTTACTTAGGTGGAAAATTCCAAGGCTTCAAGCTTGGAAATAGCTAGCATAGAAATAATTTTTTAAAAAAGGTAAAGTATCAATAAGTCCAGGTATTATATAGTACTGGAGAGTCTAAAGGTGGCAATGTAATAGGACAGTAGCTAAGATGAGGGTGAAAACAGAAGCCAGATAAGTTTAGAAGTACAAATTTGGAAAGACATATCTTCCCTGGTGGCTCGGTAGTAAAGAATTTCCTGCAATGCGGGAGACGCAGGTTAGATTCTTGGGTGGGGAAGATCCCCTGGAGAAGGGAATAGCAACGCACTCCATATTCTTGCCTGGAGAATCCCACGGATAGAGGAGCCTGGTGGGATACCATCCATAGGGTCACACAGAGCTGGATATGACTGAAGCTGCTTAGCTCGCACATGCATGCATCACAACATAGAAATTCTTTCATGAGAAAAAGTAGATTCATGTGTCCATACTACAGTTTCCAGCATGATTTGTACTGTAGCAATCTTAGAAATAAAAATGCATTCCTGAGGTTAAAATTTGATTCCTTATATGCAACATTCAGGGACTTACCAGGTGGCTCAGTGGTAAAAAATTTGCCTGCCAATGCAGGAGAAGTGGGTTCCATCTCAGGCTTGTGAAGATCCCCTGGAGAAAGAAATGGCAACCCATTCCAGTATTCTTACTGGGAAAATCCCATGGATAGAGAAGCTTGGTGGGCTACAATCTATGGGGTCACAAAAGAGTCAGGCATGATGTTATTTAGCAACTAAACAACATGCAATTCCCAAGGGACATATATCTGATTCTTTTAACATGAAGATAGAGGCTCTTTAAGTTTGTCTATCTGCTTTTTAAAATTCCCTCTTGATTTCTTTGAATTCATGGATTCCACATTGACATAACTATCATTGCTTATTTTATTAAATTATATTTACATATGGTTTTATATTATATTTTCAACTGATGAATATTTCTAGAGTAGGAAGTGCCTTTTAGAGACAAGCCTAGCAGGGGTTGTGTTAAATTTTCTGTCATTTGTGACAAAAGTTATTTGTTAATGCTCGTCAAAATATCTGTGTTTTTTTAATTGAATCATTAGAGGTAAAACATATATAATATGTGTTTCCAGCTTGTCAAGTGATAATTTTTCTTTCTGCCCCTACATTTAAAGCTTTAAGTTCTGGTATTAAATTTACTTTGTTTAAATTCCAACTCCAATACTGAGTAGTTGCATGACCCTAATTGAATTATTTCTTCTCTCTATGACTCTGTTTTCTAATCTGTAAAGTTGTGTATCTGCTTCAAATGGTTGTTATGAGGATTAAATGGAATATTATTGTAAATTGATTAGAAGAGTGCTTGGCACATAATATGCATACAACAAATGTTTGATATCGTTGTCATTTTGGCAATCAAAAGGAAAAAAATACTCATGAAGTTAAACTAAATATTTTTCACAGTTATGTCAATGTCCTATAAAAAAATTTAAGAAGCCGTAAAAGTGAATGCTGATTAAACTCCATGGCTTACTAAGATTTTCCTTAAATTTTATTTAAAAATTTATACCTTACAATTGCTGCTGTCATATTAATAAATATCATACAATGCTTTGAAGTTTTATATCCCACCTTTACCTTTTGGGCTTCCCTGATAGTTCAGTTGGTAAAGAATCCACCTGCAATGCAGGAGACCCAGGTTTGATTCCAGGGTTGGCAAGATTTGCTAGAGAAGGGATAGGCTACCCTCTCCAGTATTCTTGTGTTTCCCCTGTGGCTCAGCTGGTAAAGAATCTGCCTGCAATGTGGGAGACTCTGATTCAGTCCCTGGGTTGGGAAGATCCCCTGGGGAAGGGAAAGGCTACCCACTCCAGTATTCTGGCCTGGAGAATTCCATGGACTATATAGTCCTTGGGATTGTAAAGAGTCAGATAGGATTGAGTGACTTTCACTTTCACTTTACCATTTGCAAATAGTGAAGGGATCATTTCATGTGGAAAGCAATACAAAACAAAATTTAGATCATGCTTAATAATTTACCTTAACTAAAATTCTCTGACTGTGAAGATAGAGTCTTTTTAGTATTTTCAGAGCTGTAGAACTCCGGGTGGGCAATTTAAAATTAACAGCACTGGCTACAGATACAATTAAGCACAAACTATTACACTTAACACAGTCTTGTTCTCTCTGACATGTATATGCCAGTGCATTTGCACATGTACATGCACACATTCCCTGTATATCCTTCTCCTTTCTCACCTCTTCTAAATATTATCAATCAAAATAAGTACTGAACTAATTAACTATTTTTTCAAGTGATTTTATAATTTACAGTTTTCTTTTCACAGCTGTAGTTCATTGACATATATAGAGCTGTTCACTAATGAAATGTTTCCCTCAGGTTATCTTTGTGTATTCAGGTATAAGCAGCAGTTAGAATTGGACATGGAACAACAGACTGGTTCCAAATAGGAAAAGGAGTATGTCAAGGCTGTATATTGTCACCCTGCTTATTTAACTTATATGCAGAGTACATCATGAGAAACGCTGGGCTGGAAGAAACACAAGCCAGAATCAAGATTGCTGGGAGAAATATCAATAACCTCAGATATGCAGATGACACCACCCTTATGGCAGAAAGTGAAGAGGAACTAAAAAGCCTCTTGATGAAAGTGAAAGTGGAGAGTGAAAAAGTTGGCTTAAAGCTCAACATTCAGAAAACAAAGATCATGGCATCTGGTCTCATCACTTCATGGGAAATAGATGGGGAAACAGTGGAAACAGTGTCAGACTTTATTTTTGGGGGCTCCAAAATCACTGCAGATGGTGACTGCAGCCATGAAATTAAAAGACACTTAATCCTTGGAAGGAAAGTTATGACCAACCTAGATAGCATATTCAAAACCAGAGACATTATTTTGCCAACAAAGGTCTGTCTAGTCAAGGCTATGGTTTTTCCAGTGGTCATTTATGGATGTGAGAGTTGGACTGTGAAGAAGGCTGAGTGCCGAAGAACTCATGCTTTTGAACTGTGGTGTTGGAGAAGACTCTTGAGAGTCCCTTGGACTGCAAGGAGATCCAACCAGTCCATTCTGAAGGAGATCAGCCCTGGGATTTCTTTGGAGGGAATGATGCTGAAGCTGAAACTCCAGTACTTTGGCCACCTCATGCGAAGAGTTGACTCATTGGAAAAGACTCTGATGCTGGGAGGGATTGGGGGCAGGAGGAGAAGGGGATGACAGAGGATGAGATGGTTGGATGGCATCACCGACTCGATGGACGTGAGTTTGAGTGAACTCCGGGAGTTGGTGATGGACAGGGAGGCCTGGCGTGCTGCGATTCATGGGGTCGCGAAGAGTCAGACATGACTGAGCAACTGAACTGAACTGTACTGAAATATTTTGAGAAATTTCTAGTGTGCAATACAAAACAAAATTAATTATCATATTTAACAATATTCATTAAAGGATATATTATATTTAAACCTGGTTAAGTTCTGACATACAATAATACTAATTTACAATTGAAGTTAATCTTTATGTATGAATTAAAGGAAGCATAACAAAATATATGTGATTTTTATTGTGATTCTATTTTAGTTTTTTTCTTAAACTAATAAACTTTATAGGAGTTTTAGGTTGACTGCAGAATTAAGTGAAAAGTACAAAGAGTTGCCTTATATACACTATGAACCCCCCCTCCCCCAACACACACACACAGGATTAGCATCCTACATAGTACTGGTACATTTGTTATAATCAATAAACCTATATTGATACATCATTATCACCCAAAGTCCATAGTGTACGTTAGGATTCACTCTTAGTCTTGCAAACCATTGTAGCATTTTAGTTTTGATCAATAAAAATAACTTTTAACATTCACACCTGTATCTTTATCCATCTTCTTAAGACTTTCTGTATGCCCTGAAAATTTACCCTTCTGCCACCACTTTAGCGAACAAGTGTTGAAATCATATCTATACTTCTCAGGCCAAAGGAACTCCAGTAGGATTACAGTTTTTATTAATCCCAGAACACAAATAAGTAAAAGTAGTAATGTCCATCTAGTCAAGACTATGGTTTTTCCAGTGGTCATGTTTGGATGTGAGAGTTGGACTATAAAGTAAGCTGAGCACTGAAGAATTGATGCTTTTGAACTGTAGTGTTGGAGAAGACTCTTGAAAGTCCCTTGGACTGCACAGAGATCCAATCAGTCCATCCTAAAGAAGATCAGTCCTGGGTGTTCATTGGAGGGACTGATGTTGAAGCTGAAACTCTAATACTTTGGCCACCTGATGCAAAGAGCTGATTCATTTGAAAAGACCCTGATGCTGGGAAAGGTTGAGGGCAGGAGGAGAAGGGGATGATGGAGGATGGGATGGATAGATGGCATCACTGACACGATGGACATGGGTTTGGGTGGACTCTGGGAGTTGGTGATGGACAGGGAGTCCTGGCATGCTGCGGTTCATGGGGTCACAAAGAGTCGGATGCAAATGAGCGACTGAACTGAACTGAACTGAGTAACTGTATTCAAAGTCTTATAAATTCCGTAAAGTATGTTTTAGATATTTAATGCATTACTTCACATAAAAATCTCTCAATTTTGTTATCATTCCCAAGGTGGATCAAATATGCACATTGGGACACATCACAGAAGATGCTTTTCAAAATAAAATACCTCATGTAATATGAGATGCCATCAAAAATGGATTAAAATATGTTACTAAGATGATCTAAAATGTTACATCTTTTTGCAAGTTATTATGTGTTCATTTTAACACTTATACACCATGCTTGATTTTGCTTCACTGGTGGCGCTGTGATAAAGATCCTGCCTGACAACGCAGGAGACACAGAAGATGTGGGTGCGATTCCTGGGTCAGGAAGATCCCTTGGAGGAAGGCATGGCAACATACTCTAGTATTCTTGCCTGGAAAATCCCATGGACAGAGGAGCTTGGTAGACTACAGTCCATGGGATTGCAAAGGGTTAGACACAACTGAAGCGACTTAGAATATTGAGCTTATTTGCTCAATCATGTCGGACTCTTTGTGACTCCATGGACTGTAGTCTGCCAGGCTCTTTTGTCCATGGATTTCTACAGGCAAGAATACTGTAGTGGGTAGCCATTCCTTTCTCCAAGAGATCTTCCCAACCCAGGGATCGAACCCAGGTCTCATTTACTGCAGGCAGATTCTTTACCTCTGAGCCACAAGAAGCTCTTAACATTCATTATATATATATATATATATATATATATATATATATATATATATACACATATATATATATACATATAATATTTTAAAGATTTACTTTATCTTGAATCAGTAATGAATATATTGGTAGATATGTAGATAAATTATGATATTTAAAACCTTTAACATCTTAAAGATATACAGTTATTAAGAGTGCAAGTTCTAGAGTAAGATTGTCTGGTTTGGAATCTCAGCCAAACATGTAGTATTTGTATAATTTGGGGCAAGTTGTTTTTCACCTTTAAGTTCAGATTACTCATCTAGAAAACTAGAATAGCCATGGCAACCACAAAATAGCATAATTCAAGTGATAAATCAAAGACTTCCCTGGTGATCCAGTGGTTAAGAATTCACCTTGCGATGCAAGGGATGCTGGTTCAATCCCTGGTTGGGAACTAAGATCCCACATGCCATGGAGCAACTAAGCCAATGCACCACAACTATTGAAGCTCATGCATTCTGGAGCCCTTACACCATAATTAGAGAGTCTGTGTGCCACAGTAAAAGATGCCAGGTGCCACAACTAAGACCCAATGCAGCCAAATAAACAAATAAATATTTAAATAAAAGGAGTAAACCAGATAACTGCTGTCAAGATATAATCAGAGTGACTAGAACTTAAGCGGTCAGTCATTTCTACCTGATTTTTATTGTTATATCTGCATTTATTAACTCTCAGTTTAAAGTGTGTGAATTCTGTGTCTCCAAAGAGGTAAAAAGATATGTGGATCTCTAATATTAGATGTAAAAATAACTTAAGATGTGCACATATATAATGTATATATACTTGTATACATTTTTTCTTCCATATCATATTTGGAAAAGAGTCCAGTGATTATGTGCTAAGCTAATTATGTGGATTAAGCAGTAGTACTTGGCAGGCATTGAATTTTTGAATGATAACAGCATGCCTCAGGTGGCATTAAAACATACCAAGCTGAAGGCTATCAATTTTACCACCTGAGAGGTGTTCTAATTAACCAAAAATGCAGAACCTAGAGTGGATGTTCCATTACTGTCAATAAGAGCAAACAGTTGGATCCTTAGATTTATTAGCCTGCAAATTGCTATCAGTTCCAAAATACCAACTGTGCTTTCCATTTGCAAATTTTTTTCTAGTGTTTTGCTGAAGTATACTGTTAATTGTAGAAGAACAAATATTAAGTGGTAATAGAAGGGCCTGGGAATCAGGGGCAAAGTTACCTGCTTGGAAATGTAGCTCTCCCACATTTTGCTATGTGACCTTGGAGAATTAATTAATTACAGAATATTTCCCTATATATGCATTGAAGATGGATAATTTCTTTATATATTTTAGCAAAGTTTAGTGAAAATACACTTAATGTGTCTGGAAGAGTTTTGAACTGTAATAATCACAGATGCTATTTTTTCCTACTTTTGTCTCTCATCCTTCATAATATATCCAGGAATTTAGTCAAACAAGTGATTCCATTTTAGACAACTGCATGTTTTAGTCTTATTTTATTAACTTATTAGGGGATAAAATTGCCCAGTCTGCAATAGTACAATGTTATTTATTCTGTGTAAAGCATAACTATTTCCTCAAATTCACATTTTTTCCCCTGAAAGCATTGACAGGTTAATAGCAGCAGCAGCAGCAGC